>NC_056746.1:1444329051-1444696551 GCF_019279795.1 Protopterus annectens | reverse complement strand
TTGTGGATCTGCATTGACAGTCCTAACATTTCAGTAGGAAGCCAGTACATCATTACAAATGTTCTGAATATGAAAATAAGCATGTTAGAGTTGGACAGGACTTAAAATATATGATATACGGTCATCTGAAGGAAATGGTATATTGACCAAGTTTGCTGTTTACTGCAAACTGTCATCTGTTATGCTCTCATACAGTCATACAGAGATTTTATCTTAGTGACCATCAACTTGCTCTCAACTGCAAAACTGCATTGCTATTTTCAGGAAATCACATACCACAGCACCTTTAGTGCATGACATCATAAAGGCACTATCTCCAGAACTGGCACAAGTCACTGATCAGCATGTCTCAATTTTGGTACACAAATTATTCTACGTATAGCACATACAATCTCAAGGAGTCATCTCCTCTAGTTCAAGGAAGTCACAGTTCAACTATGCATGTCTTTACAACACATCATTGGATACAACCTCACATTCAGAATCTATTAAATACCTAGACACATGTACACAGAGATTCCTAACCAGGAATACTGACGCACCAAATACTTCATGTTACCCAGACAGATTAAAAGCTCTGTCATTCATCTAAGCTGTGTGTATTAACAAAACCTGCTGGAGAGATGGATGTTTCATACAGCATACTCTCTTTTCTTGAAACATTACTTTAATTGCTTGTTAACAGTTATCATTGCTATATTTGATTCTAGCAATAAACATCTAACAGAGTTCCCTGTAATTCTGAGACATGTCATTGTCAACTATGGAATTAAGAAAAGAACTGAAACTACAGGAAAACTGCGAGAGTTGACTACAACTGCTCTCCTTTAAAGTTATTTATTTGGAAGGAACCAAGCCCCCACTACATATATATGGTAACTCCAAGATCATTTGCCAATGAAAATGGGGAATAATCTCAGACATATGGACCTCAGATTTAGAATATGTAAATCCGCATTTTTGTACATATAGTCTCACCATTCTTGAACTCGCACTTGTATTGGAATTTATAACTTTTACCATAGGAGGTTACTAGGCTATCGGCCTTGAGGCCCTTATAAGCCTAGCCAAGAGTTTGGCCCATGTTTAGAGAAGTCAGCACCCAATGTCACTGTCCACACAGATGGGACACAGGTGGAATCCCAGTGGTGTATTTTCTATTTCCCATCCAGTTATCCAAGTTGCACATAAAAAGGGATACTGGGGTACTCTGCTTGATATTGAGAGGGAGTCTATTCCATAGATGATGGAGTCTCTGGGACACAAATCTGTCCCACCAATGAGTCCTATTGATATCACAGACCACCACATTGTGGTTGCGCATACTGATTGTTGGAGTGCAGCTTGACTTACAGATATGCTGCAGTCCCATCAAGGCAGGGTCTGAGATTGCTTTGTATGCCAGACAGAAGTCACCTCTGAGGAGTCTGTATGAAACTGAGTACAGGGATAGAGCTTTTAGCTTATCTGTGTAGGGTAGATGTGTGAGGCCCTGGATTCTCCTGGTGAGGAACCTCTGTGGCCTCCATTGTTCCTGTTAATGAGGTCCATGATAATACATTCCATGGCCTTGCAGATTAGGCTAGTTAGGCTGATGGGTCTATAATTTCCTGGATCAGTGGATGCTCCACCTTTGTGTAAAGGGATGACAGTGGCTGTCATCACCTCGGCTGGGACGAAGCCAGTACTTAGGCTTTGGTTAAATAGGGTACCTAATGGTACTGCAAGTTCATGCCTGAGTTCATGTAGGATGCAGCCTGAAATGCTATCAGGTCCCTATAAAGGCTGATTTTTTTGTCTTTCAGAGGGCAGCGATGACCTGTTCCCTAGAGATGAAGGGTGGGAGCAGGTACTGGGGATGTCCTGATTTACTGATGGGGAGAACAGAGAGGAGAAGTTGGCTTTAGAGGATTTCACTAGTGCCTCTTATTTGCTTGTTTAGGCTACAGGAGAGATTGCTTCCAATTGGGCACCTGCTCCTTCTTGGTCCTGGACAGCATTTTTTTCCTTTTGTTATATAGTTTATTTATTGCAGATGTCTACCAGACAGGCTTACTCTTCCTTGCGGAGGATGATTTTTTCCAGTCAGGTATTTCTGATTCCATGTATCTATATAAATTCTGGTATAGTACTTGGTGTAGATCTGGACATTGTTGACAGTTCCTACAGTGGGGGAGGGGGTCTGTGAAGCTGCTTACACCATCACTCAGGAGAATGTAATCAGCTTTGGAGAAGTTTTTTTGTTTGACCCTAGCTAGAGGGGGGGTCAGGAGAGATGGTGACTTCGAAAGTGACGGCTTTATGGTCAGATCTTACCAGGGAGGCTGATACTGCAGGGATGCTGCAGTGGTTACTCATGCTGGTTAATACCAAGTCCAAGATATTATCACCTCTTGTAGGAGTATCAACAAGCTGTTGCAAGGCATTTGCATTGATAAAAATCGAGGAATCTTTGGGCATTTGTGTACTGGCATGAGTAGTTTTTCCAATCTATGGTTGGGTAGTTAAACTCATCCAGGATCAGGGTAAAGCACTGAACCTTGATATTTTTTGAAAAGGTCCAGATAAGTTGAGTGGGCATCTTGAGTCAAATTTGGGGATCTGTAGCTAGCTATAATTTGAACAGGGGTCTTGTCAACAGTTAAATGCACCTGGAGTATCTCCTGTGTGTCATACTGTTTGACCAGCCTGGAGGTGTGTGTGTCTTTGCTGCCCACAGTTTGGGGTCTGAATGTATGACAGGATGAGTAACAAGGTAAGGCTGAGGTGCTCTCTGTAGATTTGAACTGGGTTTCTGTGACTGCCAAATGCCGGCATCTTCCAGGGTTAAGAATGATTGCAATGAGTGCAGTTTCATGTTTAGACTCCTAGCGTTTAGCAGCATGACCTTTAATTTGCATTTTGCTAACATTTCCTAAAAAAGGCACTATGGGGAGGCAATGGCCTTTGCCAGAAGCCTGAAGCTCAAATGAGACAGATGCAGGTCATCTCTAGCAAAGCATCGTGGACTGTCGATCATATCTTCCCAGGCTGTCAGGTACTGGACCCCCCCCTGGAATGACACCAGCAACTAAGACAATTGTTAAAGTCAATCATTTTTATTTTGTATTGAGGCATCATTCTGGGTGATGTTAGAAATGCTGCTTAAGACTAGCGACATGCCTGCCTAGGACACAATCAGTAAGCTCAATCATGTCCCTTTTCATATAGTCCATGGAGGTACATCTCAAGTCATTCACACCAACATGGACTATGGCAGAGTCATAACTGCACCTGTTCTTGAGTGACTTGAGTGTGTGATATGGCAGAGTCTGACACCTGATAAGCAACTAACCGTGACTTTCTCCTTATCCAGCCTGGTGAGAGGCACATCTGTGTGTCACACAATGGAGTCTCCTATGACTAATATATTGGGTTTATGGTTAGGCCTTAGTGGTTGTGAGACACTTGTGTGTGGACTATGCATGGTATGTGTTGTGGAGGGTTGGGGAGCTTTCATGATTTTTGCCTCTGAGGTCTTCTTTGTTTGGGTTTGTTTTTGTTGAGAACCTCTGCATATGTGGGTGTGTGTTGTGTAGTTGTGGGTGGTGTTTGAGGTGTAGTGATTGTGTTGACAACCTTCTCAGTGCCAGATATACTGGCTTGTGAGGGAGAGAGCACAGACTCTAGCTTATGTAATTGCATCTCTCACAAACTGTGTTCCTTGGCGGTAGTAGTAGATGGTTGTACATATACATGAGGCAGTTGTTACACAGTCTCAGGATGCACATATCAACCAGGCTGGCAGGATAAACCGTAGGAAATTGTCCATCCATATTTGTCAACATCTGAGGGAGAGAAGGCCAGGGAGAGCTAGGGGGTATGCCTAATACCCAAGTCTTTAAACCAAAACTAAGAGGCTTAGAATAACACTTCAAATTGAAATAGGCTACAAATAAGCAATAATAAATGCAGCAGAGAAGATGCAAGTGAACACTTTGGAGAACAAGTAGCAGAAAAACAAAGATGAAGTAATAAAGTAGGAGGAGGCAACACAAATACTGTAAAAGCAGCTGAATAAAGTTTTTTTTTTTTTTTTTAGTACAGTGGAAATGGAGAAAGAAGGAACAGAAGATAATTCAAGGTTAAGAAACTAAGGGGGGTTGGTCTTCCTAAATGTTCTCTCTGTATTAGGAAAAATGAGATAATGACACTGGACTGGGAGAAGTGTTTCAGATCAAATTTACAGTACGGGGGGGGGGCAACTGCAAAGCCACCAAGTATAAGAATGGGAGGCTGGGAAACTATGCTACAGCTACTAGCTACACTAGGGTCTATATTATGTCATCACATGCACAAGTGTTTGAATGACGTAATATCAAACCAGGAAGTCCAAAATGCAAGAAGTATGAACACAAAGAACAGTGATTATTTTTCCCAGGGAAAAAAATTGCTGTACCGGGACAAAAACAAAAAAAGACACGTACACTTTAAACTTTTAGTAATGTGGGGGGCTGTGCCCCCACACCCCCCTACTTAAATACACCAACTCCAAGATCGCACCACAGTGGAGGAAATATCAAAGCTGTGAAAACAGCCCACCATTTTTTTCCCTGGGAAAAATATCGGTGTTCAGCAGCTTCGCTATTTTCACATTTCAAACTTCATAGTTCAATATTACAACGTTCGAACACCTGTGCATTCGATGCCGTGATATAGACCCGCTACACTATTTTAGGCAGAAAACACTACAGAAATGTTTAACACAGCAGAAAAAATGCAGTGAGACACTAAACAGATAAAGGAACAAGGAGACTCTAGAGAATGATTTTAACTGCAAACAAATCAGGTATATGATGCACTCCTTGGCAGGAAATCAGAACAAACAAACAGATGCTTAACAAATGGAGAAAATTTCTATTTAATGACCTTTTGTACAGTGAAGCTAGCTAAAAAAAACATTACAAACAGTGTGACAGTAATAAAAGTGATTTAACAGGCCTTGTAAGGTGGACAGTTTCAGTATAACAGTACAGATTAGTTTATAGCAATAAAATACAGTAAAATGTAAGCAGCAGACAATAAAAAAGTACTATAAAAGGTTAGAATAAGCAATAACTATTAAAAATAAAAAAAACAAGATATTTTTATATATCAAAGATCAGAGTTGTGGTCATTGCCCCTCCTCCATTCAACTCAGCGTGAATAAACAGAAATCCTATCAAAGGTAGGGCTTAAATACCAGAAGATACAACATGAAACAACTTAAAAAAAGCTCAAAAGAACCAATGAGTGCTTACTCCAAGTCCTAGACCAGCCAACCTTTACCAGCCACTGGACAATCAAAACAATCTCCTCACTAAAGTGAAGAAAGGCTTCTGCTAATCCAAGATGGCCTGGAACATATGTTCAGAACAAACAGCCAGTGCAAACAAACATCCACTGCCCACCATACACCTCAAGTAGGCTACTTCACATATTCTGTAGGCAATACACTCAAATGCTTGCTTTAGTCTAATTATCAAGTGTTTCACTTGATTTGAAAATTATACCTTAAGGTAGTGACGGAGCTATTGACTCTTAACTATGTTGTCTTCCAATTTGCTTTTTTAAAAAAAAAAAAAAATATATATATATATATATATATATATATATATATATAGTTTCTGTTCTGACTAGCTGTGTACTGTAAGTTTTATTAATCCTGTACTGTAATAAGTATGTTCTTGTTTAATTAATTGTGCGACTGTGTGGAGCTTTTCTCCCCGGGCCCCGGCTGAAAACGGGCAATTTGTCCCATCAGACACTCCCGGTAAAAAAATTTAAAATAAATAAATAAAATACAAATAATAATTGCATTGGTTTATTTGGCCAAACTTCTTGGAGGTCACATAGACTGCAAGCGCAAGATACTTTAACTAAGTACACTATACAGAGTAAAGACCTACCTAACCGACACAGCCAGTAAACACACAGCATCTGCTTTCTTCCTGCCATCTCTCCTGTATGCTTCCCCAATCTTCAGTAAACGTCAAGTTTCACAACTGATCAAGGACAAATGGTGAGTCTTTCCCATTTAATTTCTGATGAGAGTACTTTTTGAAAAAGAGATACAGCAATTGTTTGCAATGTTCATTGAAAGTGGATACCCCACTTATTTACTCAGAAACAATTGAGCTGATGTGCTACGGCAGTGTTATGGTAGCTTTGCACTTATTTTAAGACTTAAACATTACAAACCATGCGGGGGACTACTGCAGACAGGATGAGTAAGGGTATGCTTGATTCATTCCACCCCTCAATTTTTCTGTACTGTTCAGCAAAGATGTTTTTGGTTACATTAACATAGTGAGGCTGAACTGGGACAATATTTTTTTCTGAGGAGCTTAAAAAGATTCTATGAACTCCCCCAGTGATAGTGTATTCTAAAGGAAAGAACATTAAAACTCTATTAGAATTATCCACTAGTGGTATAAAATCTATGGTGATCAATGGTTCCTTGCATAAATGTGGGTCCTGCAAAAATGTGCAGATATATACATGAGGGTCCCTATACTGCAGTTAAAAATGTTAACGGAACTATCCTATGTCCAGGGAGATGCAACTGCAGCACTACACACATAGTATATGTGGCTACCTGCAGCTCATGCAACTTCTTTTACATAGGGAAAACTGTCAGAAAACTTATGGACAGGATCTGTGAACATATGTATAAATGACATAAAGAAAAGGAAAACCACCAATGCCTTAACTTAGGCATACTTTGGATTCATTATAGACAGGATAATTGTGACAAACCTTCGTGGGGACTTAGACACACAACTTGAGTTCCAAGAAATAACTTGGCAAATCAGATTTAATGCAGCTGCTGCTCCAGGCATTAATGATGCAGATTCTCTTTCTCGCATTTTAAAAATGAAAGCAGCTTTAATGTGATTTTTCACTTCAATTTCAACACATTTCTCAGTGTACAACTATGCAAGTGATTGATTTAGCTGCATTTCATTATTTAGTCTATGTAACACAACTAGATGTTTCAGGTCTGGTTCTTTAAGGAACTGCACTTGGTAGCTGAGTGACATCATAATTTGTTCTTGTAATTGGATGAATTGTTTGTATTTCAATTTTTTTTAATGGCAGACTGTAACTCTGACAAAGTCTTCATGTTTGTAAGATGAAGGCACTTAGGCTGTGGTTTTATTACATTAAAATTTGTTGAAGTGCGTTGAAGTTCATTGTGGATTGTCCATCCCACTTTTTGTTTTTTTATTTTTGTCAGGTGTTAGTTTATTGAAGTTTTTATATCATCAAACCATTTCTCCTAACTCAGAATCCTACTACTATTCATTTGTATTTCTGATTAATCACTAGATCTATTATCTATTTGAAACCCCCCACTAATACACATCTTGAGATGTTCTGTGTTCAGCATCTACTAAATGCGTAGTATCTTTTAGACTGTAAAATAAAAAAAATACCACATCATATACCAGAACAATCTTTTATATTGTAATAGTTGACTTTATTTTATATGAATATAATCAAATTAACAAATGCATGTGCAACTGTTAATTGTATTAATGCCTGTATGTATGTTACTGAATGTCTGTTTAAAAATGTTTATAATACGATCGCTCGCTGAAACTGGGTTTCTGAAAACCCATTTGGTCAAATCCAGTAAACAAAAGCAAAATAAAATAAATAAAAAACTAGCACCTATGTATGAACCTATATGTGAGCATCTTTACATTATATATATGTATGTATTTAAAATGCAAGCCTCTTAAGCATAAGGCTTATTATCTGTGAATATATTTATATCTATATATCTATTATCTATATAGATACACGCACACACACACACACGCACACACACGCACACACACACACACGCACACACACACACACACACACACACACACACACACACACACACACACACACACACACACACACACAGATAACAGCTGTCACATTCAAACACAGCCTCATTCTTCAATGTACCCATTGTTGCAAACCAAGTGCTTGTACCTTTAATTCTGATCTGGTACCTTTAATTCTGATCTTTCCAAAAAACTATTTTTTTCTCTTGGTCATCAAAAAAGTTATTTAAATAAATTATCTTGTTTGATGTGTCCTGATCAGACTATACTGCTCTGAGTAAATATCATAACTCTTTCTACCAAGGATTCTTCTTCAATCTCTCCAAGTGATGGAGGTTTATTTATTTATTTTTATTTTTTTGTAATTTCAGTTTTGTAGTTTGCATATAATGTTCAGAAAAAAACTATTTAGAAATGTTGAAACTATGCAGTTAGGAATAGGTTGTGTGATGCCATATTGTTACAAAGCTATAACGCTGAATTTATTGTCTTGAATAGTTAAGCTGTTTTCTTCTCTCCACCACACTGAAGTTGAATTTATTAAGCTACTGTCTCCAAGCCATGTGCCAGCAACATATTAGTATATGCACACTCTCATTGATTGAGTTTTGCATTAACATAGATTTAAATCAATGCTGTCAGATTCCATAAGAAGGAAAATATATTCTATCCTCAAGCATTTTAACTATTCCTCCACAGTTTTTATTTATGTATGAGTTTGTTTCCTTGCCTTATAATCAGGATATTCTGCTGAACTAAGCAGATGTCTGCATTTTGCAACAGGCACTGATCATATTTCAGTTTGCATCAGGAGAAACATTTTATGCAGTTACAAATGTAACAACGTAGAATTTTTGTAACATAATGAATGCAGTCCTTACCTTGGGACATACCTAAAATTCCCATAAATATAGCCGCGGTGGTGCAGCGGTAGCATTGTTGCCTCACAGCAAGAGGTTCTCCCATTCAGTTCTCGGCTGGACTGCAGGGAGTGCCTTCTGTGTGGAGTCTGTGTCCTCCTCGCGGTTTGGTGGGCATTCGAATGACATGCGTAAATGGGCGTGACTTCGCTGAAGGTTGAACGTCGAGCTGGGCGTTTGTGAAAATCTACTGCCAATCATTAACAGACCGGAGTTCCGCTGTGGCGACCTCTAACTGGGAAAAGCCGAAAGACAACAACAACATGAGGCCTATTGATTTGAATGACTGGAACACTCCTGTTTCTGGATTGGTTTATTATACTTAGACCACTGCTGTAGAATGCTACAGTGCTATACCATGGTAGGGAATATTGCATTCATACAAGCAAAAATTAATTTACTGGCACCATCTGAAAAGCTATGCAGACAGAAAGTACACAGCACCTCCTATAAAGTTAATTAATTCCCTCCAGTGGAGATCCAGAAATTTGTACTCTACCTTCCAATGTTTGCATCCTGAGCCTTTTGACAAAATCAGAGTCCATATGTCTTTGATTATAAGGATAAGATACCCCGTTAAACTCCTTTAAAAAACTATTAAAGTATGACCTACTCAGTTCTGGACTCTGTAAATGTGCTGCTTCTGGTTAATGACAACAATTTCTTTTCATATCATAATCACTTCTAATCCCTGTTTCTCTCTCTATCCAGTAAGATATATTTTAGACATGTTTACTCATAAATTTATCTGAGTACTTCTTTGCCCCTATATTATCTTCTACTTTTATTGAAAAGTTGGCTTGAATCACAAGATGACTAGAAAATATTGAGGTTAATACACTGTACTACTGTGAATGAACTTGCTCTTCTCTATATGTACTCATACTCTGTAACCTTGCATTATACACATACTTTTATTTTGAGCATTTCTCCCCAGGCGTCCCCTGCAAATGGGACTACTACCCAGTTGAACTTTCCCAATAATCAAAAGCAATTAAAAACAGTAAATAGATCTTTACAGTTGTTACATTTATTATATTCTAACATAGCAAATATTAACATTTGAAATGCTTTGTAAACAACTCAGAATGTATTAGTGACCACTCAAGCAACACATATACTGCTTGCATCATTTTATTCACCCAACTATGAGCATTCATATGAGGCTAAGCAGTTTGGATTATATCACTTGGCTGTAGAAGGATTTAGGGAAATATGAATGGTATGACAATATAAACAAACAGTTTGTGAACATTATTTAATGCTTCTTTAGCTGCATCATAAAGAAGTCAAGTATGGTCTGAAAAGAGAGATGATAAATCAGCAAGCAAAAGTGAGTAGCACTGCTGGAACTGAATTCATCCTCAAGTCTTGGTGAGGCCCTTCATGAGTTGGACCATGTTTTTCACAAAATCTCAGTAAGATGATACTGATATATAGACTATTAAATGTGGCACGTACCATGCACAGAAATAGGTTAAAAATAAAAAAGATAGCCGGGTGCACCAGACCAGGATAAAAAAAAGTACCAGATCCTAGTAGGTGCACTGGTGACAGCACTAGAAAAAATTACAGCGTAGAGTCCTCAAGACACAGAAACATTCCTACAATGGGGAAAGGCCAGGCCCGGAGGGAGGATGGCCCCCCTGCTGTATAAATAATAAGCAGTCCACAAAAATCATGAAAAACTGACAGGTCAGAAAAGAACCATATAAACGACAGAGTGGACTACTGAGGAGAAGAAAGAAATTATGTATAGTTACTATTATACAGGAAGCACAGAATTTCCAGACAGAAGATATATGAAAAGATTAAGAGAGAAAAGAAAAATACTTCCACAAGAAAAATTGACAGAAGCTTCAAATGCAAATGTTTGTTCATTAACGAAACAGATCCATGAAAAACAATATATAGACTAAGAAAAGTACAGTTTTGTACCTACCATAAATGTAGATGTCCGATAGATATGCAACTGCAGTCATAACATGTGGGTTGTCCTGCCTCAGGCAGCCCTCGGTTGGCCGGATTCCAAAGTCTGGGTCCGTCAGAGCGGCTGGAGTATATAAGCATCAGCCGACGCCATCTTCTTCAGTGTTTCTTGCCCCAGATGCCAGGTGCCCTCCAAGGAAGGCTGTAATCAAATTGGAAGACAATAATAGGTTTCCAGACAATAAATAAGCAATAAACAGATACACCATAACAGATATCCCCAGCTAAGGATAACAGGGAGAGGAGTGGACCCAAGGCATAGAGGGGAAGGAGGGAGGGAAAACCCGACTGCAGTTGCATATCTATTGGACATCTACATTTATGGTAGGTACAAAACTGTACTATGTCCTTCAAGAATGCAACTGCAGTCATAACATGTGGGTTGAATGCCATAGCTTAGCTGGGGGAGGTGGTATGCTCTAAGAAAAGGATGATGTAGCTATCAATCCCTGCAGGACTGCCAAAGCAAAGCCTACTCTGGATCTGGAATATAAAGGGAGGTTGTAGTGTTTGGAAAATGTATGCATGGAGCTCCATGTAGCAGCTTCTAGAATGTCTTTTGTAGGCACCCCTCTTAAAAAGCTGTAGAGGTGGCTGTAGCTCTGGTGGAGTGTGGTCTGACATTGGCTGGCACACTCTTTCCATGAAAGGAATAACAGAATCTGATGCAATGTCCAATCCATTTTGAAATTGTCTGTTTGGAAATTGCTTTTCCTTGTACTCCAGGGGCGTAAGCTACAAAAAGCTGATCAGACTTCCTACTGGTCTTGGTTCTGTCTAGGTAGTAGCAAAGTTGTCTGTGTATGTCCAGGGTATGTAACAGTCTTTCCCCTTTGTTCTCAGGATTGGGAAAGAAAGTAGGCAGGTGAATTGCTTGATTTAAAGAAACCCTAGATACCACTTTTGGCAGAAAGGTAGGGTTGGTTCGTAAGGAGACCCTGTCTCTGTGAAAAGTTATGAACGGTGGTATTGCCATTAAGGCCTGTAATTCAAACCCTTCTTGTTGAGGTAATGGCCAGCAGGAAAGCTGTCTTCCAGGAAAGAAATTGTAAATCCACAGAAGCTGCTGGCTCAAAGGGAGGTAGAGTCAATTTTTCTAGGACAAAACTGAGGTCCCAAGCTGGTACTGGTGCCTTTCTTGGGGCTTTATATTCTTGATTCCTCTAAGAAATTGCCTTAGCAAAGGATGTGAAAACACAGGTGGATCAGTGTTGTATCTAGCTGAGATAGTTGAAGCATGTATTTTTATGGAAGAGTATGAGTGTCCGTTATGTAGCATATTTGCCAAGTATACCAGAATGAGTGGAATGCTCAAAAGTGATGCATCATGACCCTTGTTGGTATTCCAAATGCTGAATCTCTTCCATTTGGCTGAGTAAGCCTTTCTGGTGGATGGTCTGGCCGCTTGTGTTAGTATCCGCTGAACTTCCTTGGAGAGAGGTAAATTGAGGTTATTTATGGGATTTCCAAAGCTGTTAGCTGTAGCGTTTGGATGTTGGGATGAACTGTCCTGAAGTTGTATTGAGTCAAAAGTTGGGGTCATTGTGGAAGGGCCCACGTTTTGTTGTGACATATGCTCCGTAGTAGTGGGTACCAGTGTTGTCTTGGCCAGTCTGGAGCTATTAGGATCCCCTTCGGCTGCTCTGCTTTGATCTTTAATAACACTGTGGTCATCAGTGGCAGAGGTAGAAATGCATAAATTATTATGGAGCTCCAGTTGAATGAGAGAGCATCTATTTTCCATGCTTGTGGATGATATGTCCTTGAGCAGAACTTTTTGTAAGTGATGATTGAGGTGGAGGCAAATAGGTCTACGTCCCGCCTGCCCCATGTCGAGGTGAGTCGCAAAAGATGTCTGGATGTAGCCTCCATTCGTGGGGTCTAGGAAATTCCTGCTTAGACTGTCCGCCAGAACATTGTCTTTGCCTGGAACAAACTGGGATTGTAACTCATGTTTAGACCCAGTGATTTTTCCCAAAGATTCATTGTCAGTCTGCAAAGGGGGTAAGAATGAGTGCCCCCCTGCTTATGTACCACATCACAGTGGTGTTGTCTGTCCGTATTAGTAGGTGGCCTTGTTGAAGTTGTTGTCCAAAGGCCTCGATGGCATGCATTACTGCTAGCATTTCTTTTGGTTGATATGCAGATGTAGTTTCCTTTGGAGACCATTGCCCTGAATACATCTGTCCTTCCATGTGCGCCCCCCATCCAAGGTCTGAGGCGTCTGTGGTCATGGTCTGTGTTATCTGAGGTTTTTTGAATGACATACCTGTGTTTGACTGGCTTACTGTGGCCCACCATAGAAATTCCTTTTGAAGACATGGAATAAGTGGAATAGTTGCTTCTAGGTTGTTGCTGTGTTGAGACCATAAGCTTTTTAAGTACCACTGAAGCTTTCTCATGTGTAGTCTTGCTAGTGGAACCAGGGGAATGCAGGATGCCATGTAACACAGGGCCTGTAGGAAACTCCTTGCAGTCATCTGGGTGAGCTTTGCTAAACTTTTGAAGTAATGAGTTAACTTCTTCTGCTTGTCTTCTGTCAGGTAAGCCATTTGAGAGGCTGTGTCTAGTTTGGCTCCTAAGAAGATTATTTGCTGGGATGGCTGAAGTCTTGACTTTTGAAAGTTGACTGTGTATCCCAGAGCCTGTAGCAAGTGTATGACATAATTCAAGTTTTTGTCAAGGTTAGTTTGTTGTCCGCTTGTAAGGAGGCAATCGTCCAGGTATGGGTAAATTTGAATTCCCTGAAGCCTGCAATGTGCAATTACTGATACCAGGCATTTCATGAATACTCTGGGTGCAGTAGATAAGCCAAATGGCAATGCTGAGAATTGATAATGCTCTGGCCCTGCAAGAAATCTGAGGTATCTTCTGCAGCTGTGTCTGATAGGGACATGCAGGTATGCCTCCTTGAGGTTCAGAGTAATCAGCCAAGACCCCTTGCCCAGCATGGGAAGGAGTTGCTGTAGAGTCAGCATTTTGAACTTTGGTACTATGAGAGAAAAAGTGTTTAAAGCGGACAAGTCCAGTATTGGTCTCCATTGATTTCCTTTTCTTGGAACAAAGAACAGTCCTGAATAAAACCCCTGACCTTGTTCTTGTTGTGGAACTTTTTCTATTGCTTTGATCTGAGCAAGCAGAGAAATTTGCTTGATAGCCTCTGCCCTCTGATTTTGTGGAAGGTTTGGCATGCCTTGTTTTCTTTGGCAAGGTATGAAAATGGAACCTGTAACCATGGTCTATAATGTCCAAAAATCCATTTGTCTTTGTCAGTTTGTGCCAATTTTTGAAAACAAAGATAAGTTTCCACCCAAATTAGCTTCTGTTTGCTCCTTGGTCAGCGGAACTAGAGGAAAGTCATTTAGATTGTCCGCGGGGCAGGAGAAACCCTGTGTCACTTCTTTGGTTTGCTGGTTGCCACTGTCGCCCCTGTAGGATCCACTGTATTGCCCCTTCCTCGAAAGCATGCCTGTTTTTGCCCTTTGAAATCTTTCAGCATTAGAAAGGACCAGTTTTAGAAGGCCAGTTCCTGCTGAATCTGGGCGGCTGAACCTGGAGGAAATCTTGACTGTCTGAACTGACTTGGCTTTTTCCTCAATGGACTTTAACACATCTTTAGCATTAGCACCAAAAAGCTTGTTCTATACGACATGCCCAGTGCCGCATATCTACAATTTTTTTATTTTAAAATTTCTTTTCTTTAATTTAGAATTGATTAAGATCCGACAGCTCACACTGTAAGATTTTCCAGTTAATGCCGCTGTATTCTTTCTGTGATCTTACCGGCTCCGTGCCTTTTGCTTGCTATATATAATCCACACCTCCTTCCCTCCTCAATCAACTGACAGTGAGTGAACTGAATTTTGTTGTTTCTTTTCTTTAATTGAATTTGAAGAAAAATATGTATCTGCGCAAATGGAAGCGCATTGATCTTGGCGCATAAGGAGTGCGGTTATGGATGCGCTTTGGGTTACGCGCTTTTACGGACACGCTTTTAATTGAATTTGAAGAAAAATAAGAGAGTTGAAGCCCATTGCTGTTGTCAGTGCCGTGGTGTAGGTATGTCAAGTACCATTAACAATATTACTGAGACAGGAGATTTTAGCCACTGCACGCCAGATATGGTTGCGGCGCAAATGTATACGCCAAATGGAAGCGCGTGGTCTTGGCGCATAAGGGTCTGCGGTTATGGATGCAGCTTTTTGGGTTCTGGCGCTTTTGGGCGGACACGGTCTTTCCCCTTTGTTCTCAGGATTGGGAAAGAAAGTAGGCAGGTGAATTGCTTGATTTAAAGAAACCCTAGATACCACTTTTGGCAGAAAGGTAGGGTTGGTTCGTAAGGAGACCCTGTCTCTGTGAAAAGTTATGAACGGTGGTATTGCCATTAAGGCCTGTAATTCCGAAACCCTTCTTGCTGAGGTAATGGCCAGCAGGAAAGCTGTCTTCCAGGAAAGAAATTGTAAATCCACAGAAGCTGCTGGCTCGAAGGGAGGTAGAGTCAATTTTTCTAGGACAAAACTGAGGTCCCAAGCTGGTACTGGTGCCTTTCTTGGGGGCTTTATATTCTTGATTCCTCTAAGAAATTGCCTTAGCAAAGGATGTGAAAACACAGGTGGATCAGTGTTGTATCTAGCTGAGATAGTTGAAGCATGTATTTTTATGGAAGAGTATGAGAGTCCGTTATGTAGCATATTTGCCAAGTATACCAGAATGAGTGGAATGCTCATAAGTGATGCATCATGACCCTTGTTGGTATTCCAAATGCTGAATCTCTTCCATTTGGCTGAGTAAGCCTTTCTGGTGGATGGTCTGCGGGCTTCTGTTAGTATCCGCTGAACTTCCTTGGAGAGAGGTAAATTGAGGTTATTTATGGGATTTCCCAAGCTGTTAGCTGTAGCGTTTGGATGTTGGGATGAACTGTCCTGAAGTTGTGTTGAGTCAAAAGTTGGGGTCATTGTGGAAGGGCCCACGTTTTGTTGTGACATATGCTCCGTAGTAGTGGGTACCAGTGTTGTCTTGGCCAGTCTGGAGCTATTAGGATCCCCTTTGGCTGCTCTGCTTTGATCTTTAATAACACTGTGGTCATCAGTGGCAGAGGTAGAAATGCATAAATTATTAAGGAGCTCCAGTTGAATGAGAGAGCATCTATTTTCCATGCTTGTGGATGATATGTCCTTGAGCAGAACTTTTGTAAGTGATGATTGAGGTGGGAGGCAAATAGGTCTACGTCCGGCCTGCCCCATGTCGAGGTGAGTCGTATAAAGATGTCTGGATGTAGCCTCCATTCGTGGGGGTCTAGGAAATTCCTGCTTAGACTGTCCGCCAGAACATTGTCTTTGCCTGGAACAAACTGGGATTGTAACTGTATGTTTAGACCCAGTGATTTTTCCCAAAGATTCATTGTCAGTCTGCAAAGGGGTAAGAATGAGTGCCCCCTGCTTGTTTATGTACCACATCACAGTGGTGTTGTCTGTCCGTATTAGTAGGTGGCCTTGTTGAAGTTGTTGTCCAAAGGCCTCGATGGCATGCATTACTGCTAGCATTTCTTTTTGGTTGATATGCAGATGTGTTTCCTTTGGAGACCATTGCCCTTGAATACATCTGTCCTCCATGTGCGCCCCCCATCCAAGGTCTGAGGCGTCTGTGGTCATGGTCTGTGTTATCTGAGGTTTTTTGAATGACATACCTGTGTTTGACTGGCTTACTGTGGCCCACCATAGAAATTCCTTTTGAAGGCATGGAATAAGTGGAATAGTTGCTTCTAGGTTGTTGCTGTGTTGAGACCATAAGCTTTTTAAGTACCACTGAAGCTTTCTCATGTGTAGTCTTGCTAGTGGAACCAGGGGAATGCAGGATGCCATGTAACACAGGGCCTGTAGGAAACTCCTTGCAGTCATCTGGGTGAGCTTTGCTAAACTTTTGAAGTAATGAGTTAACTTCTTCTGCTTGTCTTCTGTCAGGTAAGCCATTTGAGAGGCTGTGTCTAGTTTGGCTCCTAAGAAGATTATTTGCTGGGATGGCTGAAGTCTTGACTTTTGAAAGTTGACTGTGTATCCCAGAGCCTGTAGCAAGTGTATGACATAATTCAAGTTTTTTGTCAAGGTTAGTTTGTTGTCCGCTTGTATGAGGCAATCGTCCAGGTATGGGTAAATTTGAATTCCCTGAAGCCTGCAATGAGCAATTACTGATACCAGGCCTTTCATGAATACTCTGGGTGCAGTAGATAAGCCAAATGGCAATGCTGAGAATTGATAATGCTCTGGCCCTGCAAGAAATCTGAGGTATCTTCTGCAGCTGTGTCTGATAGGGACATGCAGGTATGCCTCCTTGAGGTTCAGAGTAATCAGCCAAGACCCCTTGCCCAGCATGGGAAGGAGTTGCTGTAGAGTCAGCATTTTGAACTTTGGTACTATGAGAAAAGTGTTTAAAGCGGACAAGTCCAGTATTGGTCTCCATTGATTTCCTTTTCTTGGAACAAAGAACAGTCCTGAATAAAACCCCTGACCTTGTTCTTGTTGTGGAACTTTTTCTATTGCTTTGATCTGAGCAAGCAGAGAAATTTGCTTGATAGCCTCTGCCCTCTGATTTTGTGGAAGGTTTGGCATGCCTTGTTTTCTTGGCAAGGTATGAAAATGGAACCTGTAACCATGGTCTATAATGTCCAAAATCCATTTGTCTTTTGTCAGTTTGTGCCAATTTTTTGAAAACAAAGATAAGTTTCCACCCAAATTAGCTTCTGTTTGCTCCTTGGTCAGCGGAACTAGAGGAAAGTCATTTAGATTGTCCCTGCGGGGCAGGAGAAACCCCTGTGTCACTTCTTTGGTTTGCTGGTTGCCACTGTCGTCCCCTGTAGGATCCACTGTATTGCCCCCTTCCTCGAGCATGCCTGTTTTTGCCCCTTTGAAATCTTTCAGGATTAGGAAAGGACCAGTTTTTAGAAGGCCAGTTCCTGCTGAATCTGGGCGGCTGAACCTGGAGGAAATCTTTGACTGTCTGAACTGACTTGGCTTTTTCCTCAATGGACTTTAACACATCTTTAGCATTAGCACCAAAAAGCTTGTTCTTTTCCAAGGGTGCGTCAAGAAGTTTTGCCTTAACATGATCTGGTAAATGTTGTTCTTTTAACCATGCTTGTCTGCGAATGACCGCCCCTGTCATAGCTGCCCTACATGAAGCCTCCAATGCATCATATCCACACTGTAGAAAGTGATTGCTAACCTGCTGAGAATTATGCACAGCCTCCTGCAAAGACTTCCTATCTAAAGGTTCAGGAGAGGCCAATCTTTTCTGCACATCATCTAACAGGAAATCCTGATATTGAAACATGTGAAAGAGACAATTGAGAGCTCTCATAGATAAAGTAGTGGAGGTGTAAACCTTCTTCCCCCATCTCTCTAAGGACCTTGCTTCCCTGTCGGAAGGCAAAGGGTTTTTGGAGGTGGTAGCTGAAACCCCTTTAGGCCCCTGGGAAATTGTTTCTAAATCAACAGCATGGGCCCTAAAGAAATGAGAATGGGTTTCTGGGACCCTATAGTATCTGTCAGGCTTGACAGGAGCAGGAGGAAGAGTATCAGGGGTAACACTGGAGTCAGAGTATAAATCATCCAAAACATCAATCACAGGAGGAATAGCTAAGGGTCTGTATTGGGGATTTTTAAGGAAGGTTCGAAGGCGCTTTCTGGAATCTGAATATTCCTGGCCTTGCCACTTAAAATGCTCCCTCATGGAATGCAGAACTTCCCCAAAAGAAATAGCCTCAGGAGGAGAGGCCGAGGGAATGGAGTCCTCTGCATCTGAATCCTCACAGGTCTGGAAGGGCTCTTCCTGGCTTTCGGAGTGACCATAGTCCTCAGAATCTTCATCTGAAGGAAGAGGGTCAGAGGGTTCAACCCTGGGTCTCTTATCAGGAGGAGGCTGGGATCCTCTCTCAGGATGGGCCTGGGAACCTCTGATCAGGGAAATTAAATCTGCGGCCATAGACATGATTTGAGTTTCAGGAGTAGGCTGAGATAAGGTTTTAGCAGTAAGATGCTTGGACTTGCTGGCTGCCTTAGCACGTGTGTAGGCCTTGATAGACATGGACATGGGAGGCCTAGCCGCTCCACATGCAGGAGTGACCTTATCAACAGCAATGGTCTCGGGCATTTCCTCGGTTTCAGTATCCGGAGGAAAATCAATAACTGGCGTCGGAGTGGCCTCCAGTATCGGAGGTATCGGTAATGCGGTGTCTTCGGTTCGGAGCGGTGGAATAACCACCGCAGAGGGAACTGGGGCACTCGCGGTTAGTTTTGGCGTGGTGTCGGTGGAAGACGCGGGCCGAGGATGTCGGTCCCGGTCTTTTCGTTTCTTAGGAGTCTGCGTTGTCGGTTGTTCCAACGGCATTGTATAATCAAATTTTTCGCCGAAAAAGTCTTCCGCGAACTCCGCCCGGCGCCTGAGAGTGCGCTTATTGAAGCGAGCACAGGCGGCACAGGCCGAGACGTCGTGGTCTGGGCCAAGGCAAGGGAGGCAGTAAGAGTGGAAATCCTTATGAGGCATTTGTTTACCACAAGACAAACAATTATTTACTTTTTCAGTAATTTCTGACAGAGGCTGAGGCAAGAAAAGGTCCCCAACGGGGTACTTAGCTTTTTTGATGACTTCAGTTTCGAAGAATACAGGAGCTGACCGACCGGCACTTGCGAACTGCTTCTGCTTCGGGCACCGCGCGGCAAGAAAGACTGAAGAAGATGGCGTCGGCTGATGCTTATATACTCCAGCTGTTCTGACGTCGGAGAGAAATGCGACATCAGCCGACGTCGGACCCAGACTTTGGAATCCGGCCGACCGAGGGCTGCCTGAGGCAGGACAACCCACATGTTATGACTGCAGTTGCATTCTTGAAGGACATCTTTGGGCCGTTTGGAAAAAGAAGTGACTGAGCAAGAGCAAAAATATAAAGAACAAAATCTATAGACTTTTGAAAGGTATAAAAAACAAATATGGACATGGGAAAGAGAGAGATCTGATACGGTGCAGTATATTTATGCAAAGGAGAAAGACAGCCACAAAGATTTTCAAAGAGAAATAAAGGCAAAGGCATCCAGATATGAACAATTTCAAAAAAAAAATAAGATCACAATGAAAAAACATAGGACAGAAGATTAGTCAAGTAGAAGTTAAAAAACAGATGCTGGAGTTAGGGAGTACTTGCAAAGTGAAAGATTTAGTGTATATCACAGCATTATGGAAGAAAGAGTCCCTAAATTAAGGAGAAACAAAAGGAGCAGGACACATCTGAAGAAGAAATACGAACATGGGAAAGAAAAAGATTTAATATGGGGCAATATTTATGGAAAGGAGAAAGCAAATCTAATCAATACAAAAAGAGCAGCACCAAAGATATTTAAAGGGGAATACAGGCAAAGACAGCTGGACATGGGAAATTTTACAATATAAAAAATAAGAAAACAAAGAGGAAAAGTAGAAAAGAGTATTAGTAATGGAGAAGTGAAAGAAATACAAACTGAGGTTATGGAGTACCTGCACAGTGAAGGATTTAGTGTAGAAAATTTAACTCAGATGACATCACAGCCAGAGAGAGCAATGGACCCCCAAATTAAGGAGAAACAAGTGGAGTAGAAGCATTTGATCAGTTGCCATATGAAGATACTTTGCAGCCTTCCACAGGTAAGCAGTACAAACCTTCAATTGGAGTTGGACAGCAAGGGAAGGAACAGGAAACTGTGTCAACTCTGATACACTCAATGTTGTGCAGTGATAGGTAAGTGATGTCCCATATGAAAGAGTAACAGATGACACAGGATGAAACTGAAGAGAACATGGTACAAGAAGATGCTCTGGAACTTTCTATAGAATGCCCACAAGAAATGGAGAACAAAGAATGTACCCTCAGTTTAGAATAAAATCATCTAAGAGAAGAGTTGATTGATTTAATAGACAGGGACAGACTTATTAAGATCAATGAAAGAAATAGACTACGGAAGGTCAATAAAACCTAGAAAGTTAAAAGTTTGATAAAAAAAATGAACACAGTAATTAAAGTTAGGGGAGAAACTGAATGCCATCATGGGCACATCAAACAGAGAAAACTGTAAAGCAATTAAGACTAGAAGTGTTAGAAGAGTATGGAAGAGGAAATGGATCAAAAAACACCCGGAACGAGAGACGTGACAAAAGCAACACACAGAATTAACAGATCAGGATCTATTGCACATATCGCAAATAGTAAACTAAAATATCAGCACAGGCAGAAAAACTTAGAAGAGCTATAAATAAATATAAAATAAAATTACAAAATAAGGAATTTATTGATGACCTGAAAAAATTTTTATAGAGAATTGCGAAAAAAGACAAAAGGAATTGAAACACTACCAAAAAATAAGAAATAGATACATTTTGGAGAAATCTCTGAAGAACCTGGGAACATAACAAAGATGCTAAATGGACAAGGGTAGTAAAAGAAAGAATAAGAAGTTTAAATGTAATCTGAAACAAAGTTAAGAAAACCTCCTAACTGGAAAACGGCAAGCCCAGATGCAGTACCTAATTCTGGCTAAAAGTATTAACATCTTCGCATGAAGATTTAGCCACGAGTAAGAACTATTTATATGCGCACCCTGAACAGACACCAGCCTGGTTAACAACAGGAAAAACAATGCTCCTACTTAAGAGCAAACCTGCAAGCTATCCTAAAAACTATTGACCAATAACTTGCTTTCCAGCGATGTATAAACTATATACTGGAATTGATGCTGACAAAGTTTATAGTCATTTAGAAGAAAACTTAAGCATAGCAATAGAACAAAAGGATAATAAAAGAAAGTCATATGGAACAAAGGATCATCTGTTGTTAAATAAAGTCATAATGGAGAAAGGAGTAGACTGTAAGTATGGCAACGACAGACTACAAAAAAGCATCTGACAGTATCCTACATTCATGGATAAAAAGAGTGCTTAAAAATACAGAAGATACAACCTGCACTGATCAGTTACATTACAGAGACCATGAAACAGTGACAAACTACATAGCAGTTAAGCCATGGTAAAGGACAAAATATTCAAAGGGGAGTATTGCAGGGTGACTGTGTTACTGCTGCTCTTTTGTCCTGCCCTTAACCCATTAAGATGTCTGCTTAACAGATTAGGTCATGGTTACAATTTGGCTGCCAGAAAGTGAAGTATAAAGACTTCTCAATTCTTTTTGTAGATGATTTAAAACTGTATAGTTCATCAGATGAAGAACTGAAAGCACAGCTGCAAGTGGTTGAAGTTTTTTCAGATGATATAAGAATGTTGTTTGTTCTTGATAAATGTGCAAAAGCAACCTTTGAAGCAGGAAAGCTGCAGCACCAAGAAAACATCAGTTTGGGATAAAAATGTGACATAAAAGAACTTGAGCAAGAGGAAGTGTATAACTATCTGGGAACTCATGAAGGATCGACAATAAAGTATGAACAAATTCAAATAAAACTTAGTAAGGAATATTTTAGAAGACTTAAATTACTACTGAAAACAGCATTGACATCTAGGAACAAAGCCCAAGCTATAAACCAATTTGCTCTTCCTATTCTAACTTACATCTGTTTTTAACTTACAGTTTTGGAGTGACTGACTGGCCCTAAAAGGTGTTAGGCTAGATTGGACAGGAAAACAAGAAGGATGCTTCATACTCAACAGATGATTTAAAAAAAGTCAGTGCATACCAAGATGATATAGTCCCCTTTCTGAAATTGGTATGGGCCTCCTCAAAACTGATTACATGTATAGATCTGCAATCATGGGACTGCATACATATCTGCTGACCTCAGAAGACCCAAATGTAGTGAAAGTTTTGAAACATGAGGAGAATAAGTCTAAGATGAACACCTTGTTAAGTTTAGCAGAAGCATATCAGCATCAAGTGGGAATGGAAATCAAACCAAAAGTAGATAAAAATCATCCAGCAATTGAATGTGCCAAAAAACAAAAAAAAGAATATAAGGTGAAAGATCAGATGAGAAGGCAAGATGTGGAAAATGCATAAATACAGTTGCAAGTTTAGAAAACTCATGGACAACCTCTTGTTGATCAAGATCGAATGCAGGAGAGGTGACTTTAAACCAAAAGACGAAAGGTTAATATTGGCAGCCCAAGATAGTGGACTATGAACATATTGGTTTACAAATGCCATTGAAGGTGTGGGAAGAAACAGACAAATATAGGTTTTGTAAAACAGAATTAGAAAGAGTCCCACATCTTGTTGATGGTTGTGATATACTAATGACAGGAGGACTGTTTACTGAAAGGCATAATAATGAGGCAAGACTGTTGCATTAGGGATAGTGCAAACATTATGGTATTAAAGTGGCTGAAAAACACTGGAAACATGAGCCAAAAAGAATTATAGAAAATGAAGTTTATATCACATGGATCACCCATTACCAACAGTTCAAAAAAACAGATGTGAGAAAACCAGCTATAGTAGTCTATGTAAAGAAGGCAAAAGTAGTATTGACTCAGTGACTACAGTTTCTTACATATGGTGGGACACAAAGTCATAAAATACCAGGATTTGCAGGTAGATATGAGGGCACTGTGGAAGAAGAATATCCAGACAGTTCCAGTAGTAGTAGGAGCAACAGACTTATAAAAAATAATTTAAATCGTACTTGGATATGTTACTCATACATGTCATACGAATTGCAGGAGTAATTACTGGGCACATTGTGGGTGCTGTGAAGAGCACTTCTGGCCAACATCAAAGATTGAAACAATACTAATTTCATAAACTTTAGCCATACTTTGATATAGGAATAGGCTCCATTCCCATCATGGTATTAAAAACCCAAAAGACTTGAAGAAATTAAACAAGTCAAGTATCATGCTTTGCTGCCTATCATGTAAGCATTAAGAGGAACTCTTTCAAAAACGTTTGGAATTAAATACGAACAAGCAATACCACACCCTACATCTAACACCTTTGATGAGTCTAGAAATATACCTGGAGACTTCATTATAGTTTAATGATTCTTACACAAAGTATATTGGCCTCTTACCCTGTATGCATATATACCTAGACTGTGCAGAAAGCAGTGTTTGTGGACCTTGTACATCAGTCTGACTGAGCATGCATGGCATAGTCTTGCACACTGAATACAGAGATGCATATTGTTCATATTCTTTTGTTGTATAGTGCATACAAGTTCCATGTAGCTGTGACTGCATGCCCTGAATAGGTTAACCACATCACTCTAAAATCATTGCAATAAACCTCAGCAAAATTATGTTAATCAAGATTTCTGAGAGGAAGAAAGAGGGATAGATGATATAAAAGACGTAGAGGCATCCACGTCTCCCAGAATATTATGCTTCTTCTGTTTGTGGGGGTGGCAGTAGGAGTGTTTCTACAGTGACACTGCTCTCAGGGATCAAATCAGTTAGGTATGTAGGGCTAAAACTGAGTTATATGTATTTCTCTTTCCTACAATGTACTGTATTCTGAAATTACAGCTTACATGTGAATGTTAAATATATGCTGATGCATGGTTTGTTTGTGCTGAAATTATTTAATGCTGAATTTAAACAGAATGTTTTATAAAGAATTTTTTCTTAACAAACATGGATTTTTTTTAAAGAACTAAAGTTTGAACATGCTAACTAACATACATTTTTTAAAAGAAAAAACAGGCCAATGTTTCACCAAATATTATGAGTTTCAATTAAACAGTTTCATCTTCCAGCCTCCTTTAAACAAACATTGCACATCACATGATCATGATATCATTGAATCCAGGTGTGCAATCTTTTAATTATTGTTTTGGTAATTTTTCCAGTAATCATCCTTATCAGATAATAGTAAAAATTACCAGGTAGCCCAAAACTCACAACAAACCTTTATTGCCAAAGTTAAAAACTTTGGTTAAGTACTTTCGACATCTAGTGGCATCCTCAGAACCACTGAATACCTTTAACTATTCAAACAGTGAATAAAATCACATAGGCGTACACACACCCTTTATTTTTTTCCAATAGTAAAATAAGGAACATGGCTAACTTCCAATCAGATACCTTACAAAAACATCCAATGGAAAACTGAAAATTAAACGTCATACCTCTTGAAGAACTATGCAATTACACCCACACAAGCTGCCCAATTAATTATTAGAACTACAAAGACCAATCCTGTGCTGGAAAAAGAAAAGTTGAACAATAAAAACAAACAATAGGAAAGTCATACTCTGGAAAAACTTTTTTACACTCTTGTTGCTTTTTCAATTCACTAACAATCATAATAGAATCATTGAGTCCTGGTGGAATGGTGGTATTTAATTTCAACTGTCACATCATTTCATGGTGTAACACATGTTTTTTTCCAGTTACTGAATAAAACATCACACCCAACCTGTTCCAACATACAATAATTAAATTTGACAAAATTACAGCATGTTGGAGCATGTCTAGCTAGTGTGCTCTTGTCTTTTTTCTTAATGGTGTAAACGTGCTGATATATTCTTTTGTTTAATGCACTGCTGGTTTTGCCAAACGTAAAAAGTTGTACATGACGCACACCATGCCATGTAAACTACCTGGACTGATGTGCAGTTAAACTGGCCATATGTAGCACTGTTAATTCAATTAAATAAAAAACCCTACATGCTGACATCAATGTACCAACACTGGTGACAACAACCACATCTGATAGTTCATGGAAACCCTGTAATAGTGGATTTTCTAAAAGCCTTTTGATATTAAAGCAATTCTTGAAGGTAAAAGTAGAGGGTTGACTACAAATCAGTTTTAGGTGGCCATCACAATGTAATATTGATGAGTTTTTGTTAAGTCTCCCCCTAATTTCTTTAGACTCACTAGTAAAATGCAGCACCATGTTACTGTTGAAGTTTGTAACTGGGCTATTAGAAGTCCCCGCATCTTCATCCACTCTATTAGACTGCAGGCCATATTTAATAATAGTGTCATACTTGCTGGACCTCCCTTGGATAACTGTCTCCCAGGCTGCATCAATAATATGGGGCCAGTAACCTCTTTCCAGGAACATGGATTTTAAAACCACAAATTCCTGTAGACATTTTTGATCTTTAGATGCACATCAGGAAATGGGAGTAAACTGACTTTTCACCACTCTCCACATCTGATGGAGTGGGTGCTTACTCTCAAAATGCAAAATGAATTACACACCATTGGTTTTCTGTAAATAGTAGTCCTGGCTGTACCAAAGTTGCTTTTCTGCATATATATATATATATATATATATATATATATATATATATATTAAGAAAATTCATACATGCCCAATCAACATGGGATGTAAATTCAAAAACATAAATGTCCTCTCAAGATCGCTAACAAAATCAGCAAGCAATTCTCCATCTCCTGTCCAGATAAAAAATATCATCCAAATAGCATAACAGCAGCAGCAGCAGTATTGAAAAAGATCCAAGTAAAAAGCAGATTGGGTCTACCATCTCAGAAGTACCTAGTTGGCAAAAATGGAGGCACATGCAGCCCCCATTGGTATTCCAGACAGCTGTTTGTAATATTTACCCTCAAATACTACAAAGTTATCATCAAGTATAAGCACCATGAAGTCTTCAGTGAGAGAGATGTCACTAGTTGAGTTGCAGAAATGATGTCCTTGAACTACTGCATAGCCTCTTCATGGGGAATAGCTGTAAATAAATTCTTAACATCTCATGTAACAAAGATGTGAAATTCCTCAGCCACAGTCCCTCTGAGTTTATTTAAAAAGTCCCATGACTCTTTAATGATATGACTGCAGTTGCTAAACAGACCCTTGAGTTTTCTATGAATTTAGCTAGTGGTTCCATAATTGATCCACTAGCACAGATTAGGGGACATAAAGTGGGATCTCCAACATTGGAATGTATTTTAGGTATTCCAAATATCACTGAAATGCACAGATGTTTCACTTTTAAAAAATAATAGAGACCAGGTGATATAATATCAAAAAACAGTTTCTCCAACTGTATACTAATGGCAGGATAAGTTATGTTGATTTCATTAATATAAAGGATTCTATGTGTGGATTGGTTACTTAGTAAAGAATGCATCCTCCCAGTGTAATCAATACCCCTTTGTCAAGTTTCATACAACACATAGACCCATCATTGGTAATTTTATTCAACATATCACACTCCTGTTGGGTAAGGTTGTGATATTTGTTCTTCCCTTCTTACTCAAATTCCTGATGTCTCTTTCACATGATTTCTCAACCACATTAATGATGAGATGTAAGGGGGGGGGGGGTTGGCTGTGCTTCTACATTTGAAATTACTTAAAGGCAGTTCATCCCTCATGTCCTGTCTGAACAGCACTTGGAGGTTACGTTTCCTTGTAAAGATTTTTAAATCCAATACAGTATGTTCAATTTTGGGCTGATTAGATGGAATAAAGGCGAAATTCTTTAAAAACAATTTATGATGTAAATATGACAGTAATGTCTGAGGAATTATAAATGTTAAAATTGTCAAAAGAAGTTATGGATACAGTACCTTGATCACACTCTAACAGCTGGGAATCGTCCACACCAACAGCACCAAATGTGTTGGTCCTCAGGAAGTCATTGTTCCACTGTATGTGGCATTCATCAGACCTATCATTAAGTACAATGCCCCCTTCAATATGTACCTAACCAGGCATATCCAACAATTGGAATGTCCACAGAGGTTCCTCACTAAAAGAATACAGGGCATAAGTAAAATGTCCTATGCAGACCGCCTCAAGTCTCTATCCCTGTATTCTGTCTACTACAGGCTTTTGAGTGGAGATCTATGCCTGACATACAGGGCATTGTCATACCCCACTCTGATGGACCTCCTGCATATCTACAAAACAAACAGTGGCAGAATTACCTGCTCTAAGGACTTGAAACTTGCTGTGACATAAATAAGACCTGCTGGACAGACAGGTGTTATCAGAGAGATCACCTCGTCTCTGGAACAGGCTCCCCGTCCATGTGAAGCAGAGTACCTCCCTAAACCAATTCATGTGCAACTTGGTCAACTGGATGGGGAACAGGAAAGTCACCTCTGGTTTGGCACCTATGTCTCTAATGGACACAGGCAATCTGTAAAATGGTTCATCTCCCAGGCCCTAGCTTGAAAATCTTTCATTCCCCAAGCCGTTGCTTACACTTATCAAGGGTATTAGAACTTAGCAGAGATTTGGGATGCATGGCTAGGCTTAAAAAGGCCCTTGTGGTTGTCAGCCTAGTGAACACCTATGCACCTATTTCTTGTTCTTGTTCCATTTCTTCCTGTTGTGGAATGTTGGTGAACAGTTGGGTTTCCTCGATCGCTTCTTGGCCAGACATTCTGACCTCCTCAGGACAGGTTTGTTTAAACGGGCCTCATCCCCCTCAGATTGACTGTTAAATCCACTGTCATCGATGTAAAGGTAGAGATTACAATAATATCTTCCTTGCCCACTGCCAGGATGTTTAAGGTAAACAGTTCAGTTGTTGTAATCCTGATCGTCCTGATCAATTCTTTCTTTTTGTGTTCAATAGAAACCAATTTGGATTCAGTCTGCTTAAACACATTGTTGAAATGGACCTTATGTTTTGGAAAATTAAGATCTGTGGATATAGATTTCACAAGCTTGTTAATTACTTCTTTAAGTACAACCATCCGATGGTTGTTTTCCCATAAAACCAACCTGGTTAGATCCAAACCAGTTCTGTCAAAAAGTTTAAGTGATTCAAGGTGAAAGGGTAAAATTTCCTCCACACCTTGAGGAAATTTCCAAAACCTCAGACCTTTAGTTACGTGTTTATGTTTGATACTTTCATCAAGAAAAAGTTCTCCAGTTACAAGGATTTATATTTGAGCAAAATCTTGTCCAACACCTTGATGTGCTCATTCAAAGTTTAAAATGCTCCATCAGCAGACCGAATGTATTCGATGTTGGGAGGGTAGTTTAAATTGTGAAGCCATCTATTAATGTTATTGGACTCACTAAAGTCCAAAGGTGAACCTGATGTATCATGTTCAACATTACAATGACTACCTTCTTCTGGCCGCTGAAATACCAGGGAGTCCCAGAGTTGTAGAACGGGTTGGAAAAACACTTATTTCCACCAATAACTTGCTGTAACTATTGTGACAACTGCTGGACAAAAGAGTAAGATTCCCCACAAAGCCAGATAAATCACTTTGTTAAAAGAGGAACCATTGGGGGTATGCAAAGCAAACTGGTCCTGCAAGTCTGGTGCAAGCATACCAACAAATGCTCGAAAACCAATAAACCACAAAAAAACAAGTGGAACTCAGGAACTGGTACAAAAGAACAACTCCGATAACAGTAAAGATGTCCAGGTAGCCCAAAACTTGCAAGGAACCTTTACTGCCAAAGTTAAACTCCTTATTGGATGAAAGGAAATATTGTTAATATACAATGTATTATGTTTTTAAGGATGATTTTGGAGGAAGAGATTATCAATAATGAAATATACTTTTTGAAAGATTTGTTTTAGCTAAGGACTATACAGACACCATGCTAGATACTGTTACTGGTGAAATTAAAGCCAAAGAGGTGAAACGTTTTCCCTAATTTTTAAGATATCTTTGATGAATAAAAATATATATAAAGAAACCCCATTAAATCTTTTACTAGGGAAATGGGCCTCATTTTTTAGTAAACATTAAATATAGAAAAGACATTTAGTCAGCATTTGCAAATTTTTATGTCTGAAGAACTTAAAGCTGACTCACTATGTTAAACTCGTTTAAAATCCTGTAAAAAAAAAAAAAAAAGTTATACTAATGGAAAAAGTCCAGGCGACCGGACCTTTTTCCATTACTATAATTCTAATTTACAACGTGCACACTGACCAATCAGCGTGCACGTTTTGGAATATTAATGGGGGGGGGTCATTGTATAATAATATATTTCAAACATTGAACACAAGGTGTTCCTGTGCTGTGGAATACAGTAAGACAGATCTGATGTTCTCATTTAGTAAAATGTGCGCAACAACTACCACTGTGTGTACTACGGCACATCTACTTCTAATTAGCAGGAGACCACATTGCTTCATGGTAAAAACAGACACCCGTTTACTCCAGCTAGGTATAACTGGAAGACTGTACTGTATAGGGGGAAAAAGAAACAAAAAATATGTGATACTGCACCTATATTGTTGCTAACAACTGTAGGCATTGCATACTGCTTGGTAGTGGAATTTTTAATTGAAATATGATTTCAGTTAAAAATTCCATCCATCCTTCATATCTTTCAATCTTAATAAGAAAATTCTTTGGTAAAAAGTGACAAATTACTATTTAAAAGGTACATGCCTGCAATAAACGTGACACTATACTTGAAGCTTTGTTTTTGTTTTTTTTTAATACGACACACAAAACTGTACCTTATAAATACGATACCCTCAAATGATACATTCATAGCTAAAAATGTGTTATTAAAGTAAAGCTGAGCAATTACTTTGAGGCAAGAAATACATTAGTTTTTTCTAAGTTCATGGAAGCCGTGCATGAAGCACTGAAATACTTAGCAGATACTTGATCAGACTAAAAATGATGCTTAAGTGCAGTTTCAAAGATATCATTAAAAATATCAAGATCCACATAAGGGATAGATAAATATACAGATACATAGACAGATGAGCCTATTAAACTTGAAAGTAAATGTTCCCAAAGAATTTATATTGTAAAACATACTACACATAGTGTGGGAGGACACATATGTATGGGGAATTATTCACAGAAACTAGCCATCATCATAAGCAAAACATAAATGCAGGACAAAGGTAATGTAATTCAATGCAAAATGCAGACCAGCCAAGAAGATATTATATAAAGTGAACATAACGCCAAAATAAGATACAAAAATAAAAAATATATTAGATTATATCAGATAATTAAATCAAAAGGTGCTTCTACAAAGTGTTAGTTTAAGGGTGTGCACACTTATGCTACCAGCTTATTGTACATTTTTTTATTTTTTTCCCCTAACAGATTTGTTTTTCAATGAAATTGTATAGGTTATAAGTCACATTAAAGGTGGGAAAAGTTTTGAAATGATTTATTGTGGTCTCATTTTTTATATCACAAAAACCTGGCATTTTAATAGGGGTGTTTACACTTTTTATATCCACTGTCTGAACATGTACAATATATGAAAAATGTAAACTTTCCAATGCACTTTATAAACACACTTTGGAATGCTCAAATTCTAAAAGATTTTAATTCTTCATTGTTGATAGAGCGTTCACAACAGATAAAGGTGGGAATTGTAACTTACCACTGGAACAAAAAGAATTGTTTTGACAATTACGATTAGATGCTACAAGAAAACCGGTACTGAATGATAAGCTGTCCCTAAACTGTGTTCTTAGAGCTGTAAAATTGTATTACATTAAATTATGCTACATTCTATTTTGTTTTTAAAGGATTGATTGTAAATATGCACATATTTTCATAATACAATATTTTTTGGATATTAAATCTTGTTAATTATGTCTCAGTTCTGATTGGTTATTGAATAATTGGAAAGTGTATTTAAGATGCACAAAGGCTTGCTGTTTTTAGCATTGATGAAGCCTTCAGGTAGAAGGCAAGTGTTTAGAATGATTGCATTATATATTTTTTGCTTTTATCGGTGAGTTGGTTTGTTTTCCTTCCAGATCTGTTGGATGGTTCTATCTTATTTCTCTTGTACTTGATAGGCCAGTCTGATTTTGGAATGGTGTTTCGCTGGAAGACCTTAGGTGGTTTCTATTGCTGGGGATAGCATAGGATTTCACCAGCTTTTTAAGGTATACTTTACCAATATTATGCATGGCTTGGTAGATAAGAGCAAGAATCTTAAATACACATTTGGCTGCAAATAGCAGCCAATGAAGATTCTGCAGCACAGGCATAAAATGACATGTTGGAGGAGTGGCTATAACAACCTGTGTACAGAGTTTTGGAACTCCAGTCAAGCCATGTCAGCATCCCGCAACCTGAGGTAGAAAGGCTAAATACAGATTATAATGCTTGAATAGGGAATATTTTTGAATGGAAATAGAATGTCTTGATGGTGGTTAACACCAGGTTCTTCAGTGTAATTTTATTATAAAAATCAAGGCACAGAACACAAACCTGGAGTACAAATTCCAGACGAGTCCATCCATAAGTAATTAAAGGTGAGATAAGGCCACAGAAATACCTCACTAAAATAATCATAGGCCTAAAGCAGATGGCCTATGTTGACCATCTAAAAAACTCCAGCTATACTCTGTACCATATCGTCTACTCAGAGGCAACCTCTGCTTAACATACAAGGCCATGTCAAACCCTGAGCTGTTGAACATGCTCCATTTAAAGAAGTCCCAATCCCTCAGAGCCACACGCTCCAGGGATCTAAACCTTGTCATCACAATGAATAAAACATGCTGGAGGGATAGGTTCCTGACCCAGAGACTTCCCATACTCTGGAATAGACTGCCCATACATGTCAAGCAGGGCACCTCCTTGGCCTTCTTCAAAAGGAACCTTGACGATTGGATAGGTAATTCACCCCGGGGATCACGTCAGTTCTAGACTAGGCTAGACAGGGCTCCAGGGAAGTAAATATTGTGAGAAGAAATATCCAGGGAATTGTTTGGCTAGGCTTGTATAGGCCCTAAGGCCGATAGCCTAGTACCAACCTATGAAACTATGTTAGATGGGCAGACAGTAGCATGCACATGAGGATAGCTTCAGTCATAGTTAATTTGAGCTTGAGATGTCTTCCACTCATCCACTTAAGGAAATACTCCAAGTTGTCCTGTACTGGTGTTCAATCCAGCTTAATCTATCAAGTGAAGAAGAGGTGTAGCTGAATATCAGCAGGATAAGCCTAGTAAATACTTATACCCGCAGTGATCTCCCTAAGTGTCAGCATTCACCCTATGAACAACAAGGGAACACAAATTGAATCCAGAGGAACATCTTAAGACAGATAGTAAAAACAAATTCAAAGCTGAAATTACTTAATGACAATACCTTACCAAGTAAGAAGCAAACCATTCAAGGATGGTGCCTATTAATCCACATTAAGTTTTCAGGTGGTCAACCAGAATCTCATGGTCCACAATATGAAATGGCACTGAAAGATACGTAGGGCTAAAATGGAGCATGGGTACACTTTGTTATCGTGAGATCATTAACTACTCAAATATGGACTGTTCCTTTGCTGTGTTACGTTTAAAATTAATTTATTTTGTTATTGTTGCTGTTTTGTTTTTCACAAAATTATTAACTGAACACACTGATAATCGCCTAGTTGTTTTACAATGCTTCGGACATTCCAATTAATGCAAATCGGTGATTTCTTAATGACGGTGTAATTACATATTACAAATATCTTGCACTTAATTCAGGGCATGGGGGAGGCACATGTATTGCATGTTTGCATCTGAAGGGCATTTTTTAGGTAATTCTTTTACATTTAAACTTAAAAAATCTTCTGTGATTTTCAGCACAATAGTGTTCACACCTATGAAGATGCATGTGAATACTATTTTGCCGAAAAGCAGAATTATTAAAAAAAACTTGCTCCTGCTCTTTATCGATCAATTCATAGATTTTTTATGGTCAATGAGTCTTCTGAATATTCATGCCTTCTTAGTATACTCCCTCCCTTTCAAGTCATATACGAATGTAGCTGCTAGAGAAGGAATTGTTTGGGCAAAATGTTACTAATTCAAATCCCGCTCATGTCAGTCCTGGACACATTAAAAAAATAAGCCATTTGATCCATTTATGGGTTAGTTTGCTTCAACTTGGTATTCTAGCAGTTTCAGAAGTGAGCCTAAAAATATGATATTCTTGAGACAGAAGTCATGGTTCCAGTTGATATTTTTGTTCACACAGAAAACCTTAGGGTACAGGAGTTGTTACTATTCTGTTTACAAGGGAAACAAATTTTGTATTCCCTAAGGCAATCCATCAATGTCCAAACTGAAGTTAGCAAACTAAAGACGCATAAAATTAATAAACTAAAAACTTGGCATGCATAAAGTTAGTAAACTAAAAAGTTGGTAGCCTGTCTATGCAGTACCCAAGGGATACAACAGCTGGATGAAGAGAAAGCCTGTCAGTTGCTAATATCCAGCATAAATAAAGACATTGTAATCATAGATGAAAGTACATACTACTGACTAGAAACCTTGACTTTATCATTTTAAATATCCATCTTTATAGTTCTGTGACCCAACTTAGACAATGACCTTGACAAGAGTATACAAAAGATCTCTAAAGAAAACTTGCTGGATTACAAACTCAAATCTGCATCAAATAGTACTAAATTAGTAGGTATCACAGCTGAATCCATCAGTTAGCTCTAATCTGCACTATGTTGCAGGATGAAAAATCCGAGTACTGAAAATGTTGTGGTACCCTGCAAATATGAGGAACTTGTGTGCTAATTATGTCTCTTAAGCTATGCTCTATATAAAATGGAACATGCTATGTCTGATGCCAGATAATGATACTGTTCCTTATTTTTTATTTGGTATTTCTGAATGTCTTACGCAGCAAGGTCTGCTAGCTAAAAGGCATATTCGAAGTAAAAATCTGCCACTAGTTCACATTCCAGGTCGAGTCAATTACCTTCATCTCACTGAAATATTGTTTTATTGTAATGTCTTAGATGAAGATCAACAAAGAGTGAATGATGTTCAAAGGCCACTGAGTCTCAGACATTCTTGCCTTGCCAATATCATCCTTCAGGCTGCATTTCTTTTGGTCAACTCTGCATAAATTTGTGGATACCCATCTAGTTTATGTTTAAATCAAGATAGTAAACCTCACTGCCTAATGTGCAGGAGACAGTTTTTTTTTTTCAGAGATTAGGAGGTGTTAGTTGATAAACCTGTCCCTCCACGGTGTTTTACTTATCTACTGGAAAAGATTTAGGTCCCTGGTTCTAGTGGTGATACCAGATAATACAGAATATTCTCTAGAGATAAGTCATTTCTCTCCAGTGCTGCATGGTTATGGAATTCTAATGTCCTTCCGCCCATTATTTCTACATTGTGCGTGTCTTTAAACTAGCCTAGAATTTGATCTCTTCTGTCTCCATGACTTCATACTTCTGAGATGGCTTACAGCAGGGTAGCTAGAACTGTTGCAGGTCATTATTGCAGTGCACACCATTACTAAGCCCTCTGAGGCTTCAGAAGGTGGAACGGTCCATGTCAGCAGCCATTTGCTTAGAAACATTTGTAGATTCCAAAGTGCTTTACTGTAGTGCAGTGTGAACAGAGTATTTATAATGTTTTCTGAATAGTTAGCACAAATCTTGAAAATAAGGAATAAAGATAGATTTTCTATAGCCAGTATATCTGGCAGTCTGTGGAATGAGCTATCTTATGCCTTAAGAAACACTTCTGAAAGAAGGCCGTATAATATTGAAAAAAGTCTACATATGCAATGGAAGTGGCATTGTATTTGGATTAATTTTTCACTGAAAACTGTGTCCAAGGTGTTTACATAATACATGTAAATACCCTGTGATACAAATTTGATTTACAGTGTTTATATTTAGTTCTTTTTAATCCATTGTAGACCTCTAAAGATTATACAAAGTAGCTGTAGGAGTCATTATTCGATGTGAGAATCTGTCTGTATATCATTACTGCATATATAATAGATCCATAAGTAACAATTATAGTTAACTCTTTCGTAAATAATGAAGTATCACACAGTTTTTGATTTTATATACTTGCTTTTTATTTCACCTGTTGGCTTGTTATGTACTAGGGTACTTTTTTCCCAAGCCGCTGTCATCTGTCAGCTAAACATACATTTCATCTGTGGTCACAGATTAACACTTTCTCTTATTATTATTATTTACTGTGCACATCTGATTGTTATTGTTTTCCTTCATACTGAGTCATATTCTGTGCTATTTCCAAATGCATCAGAAATGTTCTTGGTAATATATGCACTTCATGTATTTTAAACTTTGTGGGGATTTTTCCCTGGGACTACACTGAAAATTTTCCCAGACATGTATTTCCAGTTAACAATATAAATAAATAAAAAAACAAACAAACAATACATTTCTTGTTTGCCTCGTCAAAAAACAGTTATTGCAGATACGGTGCATTTTATTTTGGCTTGAATTCCTGGCTTATTTGGATTTCCCCTTTACAGCATAAACATTCTTCCTCCCCTCTTGAAAGAAAAAGAAAGTTTGGGATCCAATGGGAGGGGGGCAAGCTAGAATATCTGAAATGTTAATAGGCAGGAGATTTTTGGACCAGAAACCAAAAATTTGGAAAAGAAAACAAATGAATGGTTAACAGTGTGTGTGGAAAATAATGTACTTGGAGGTGGGACTGGATTCAATTGGATTTCATGAAGCCGTGGTGGTGCAGCGGTAGCGTTGTCGCCTCACAGCAAGAGGTTATCCCGTTCGATTCTTGGCTGCAGTGCCTTCTGTGTGGAGTCTGCATGTCCTTCCCGCAGTCGAGTGGTGTTAGAAAGACATGCATGAATGGGCGTGCCTTTGTTGAAGGTTGGGCGTCGGGCTGGCACCTCGGCACCATAAAAATCGCCTGTCAATCAATAGCACACAGGGAGAATGGCCCAATGTATTTACTTCAGTGAAGACTTTATAGGCAAAACCACAGACTGCCATGCTGCCAAAACCTACACACAGTCTTAGCACAGCAACCAGCACCCTTGATACAATCTTTTCTAGGTGTGTGGACAATCATAATTTTTAGTCTAAGCCTCCACCCCATATCTGTGATATACAAAGAGATGGACACTTGCAGCAAAAATTTTTGTGAGACATACAGATCACAATGGGCATCCCTGTTAAAGGTTCATACCAATACTTGGGTTTCTCTTTTGAATATGTCCCGATACTGTGCCACAATCTGTACCTTGTCTTTCACATATTTTAAGAAACCACACTTTTTGGCAAATGATTCCATCATAATGAAGGTAAGGACAAGGGTCTATATTATATCATCGAACGCTTAAAAAAGCGAATGCTGATTGATCAACCTAATTTAAGCAAAAGCTTACAATCTCGAACTATCAGATCAGCGATTTTTTCCCAGGGAAAAAAATCGCTGATCCAAAACACATACACACAATACAAGCACACCAAACAAACAGAAATCCACACACATACACCTAAAATCTGATACCTAACCCTACACTAAACTATGCACACACCACTAACTACACACTTACCTTAACCCAAACCCTAACCCTAAGGTCTGTCACTATCGCACACTCACCTCACCTGCTCCCTAACCCTAACTCACTTAAATCTGCCCTACCCTCATGTCCACTCAATCGGACACACACCTAACCCGAGCACTAACCTTAACTCATCTAAATCACCCTAACACTCACATCCACACAATCGCACACTTAACTGAATCCGACTGGTAACTTTCCACCATAACACTGAAAATACCGAAGCAACAGAAACGGATAACCGAATTCTTTCCCTAGGAAAAAAATTGAGTTTCTGCTGCTTCGATATTTTGCAGTTTCGCGAAAATAAGTTTGATCAATCAGCGTTCACTTTTTTAAGCGTTCGAGGATATAATATAGACCCAAGGACAATACTGTCTATGTACATGTGTGACTTGTAGCACTTATGTAGCCATATGGACAAAGGTCAGTACTGTAGTATGTTTTGCTCTGCATAAGGACATTCAACAGTTAATGGACCAAGGCTTCAGGATTTTAGGAACCGTCACACAGAACTCTAAGCTAACTGACACCAAAAGAAAGCCAATATTACATTTACAAATTGTGGTCTTAGCAATCATGTTTCAGCATTGGAAAAATGTGTTGGATGATACTTGTACACTCTTCCACTGCTATAGCAACTTTTTGTGTAGTCTTAAAGTCTTATTCAGATCATCAATATCAGAACAATTTTTGAGGTATTATCTTACATATTTGGGACAACTGACTACTTTGTAGTTATGGGTTTTACTTTTTGTTCTGCAGGTTATATGAACATTTCTTTTACTCATCTGTTCTCTATGCTATTAATAAAGGATTAAAAAAAATAGTTTAATAGATTCCAGTCCTTTTAAAGTATGCTCCCTGTCAAGGATTAACTTAGGGATAATGCTTTGCTAAAATTATACAACTTTCTCTGTGAATTAAAATGTATTGATCACATCCCTGCATGTATATGTTCTTACTTTTGCTAGCAGTATAATGTAAAAGCCTACTTTCACTGATATTTGGTTTCATTGAATTTGTCACAGAGGTTAGGTCAGTGAGCTGCAGTTCGTATGATACATGGTTTGATGCCTTCAGTCTTTGTTTCCTACTATGTCAGATTGAGCAAGTCACTTAACCAGACTTTGCTCACAGACTGCCCCTGAAAAGGGGCCGTGTGTCCAGTGGGCTTACCTGGTTAATAAATGTTATTACCTACTTCATTTAGTTAATACTAGCAATGACTGGAGCTTACTCATGGTATGGTAAACCTTCATTATAATGAAGCACATGTCTATGCATTTGAAAATGTGTCCATTATTTAGCACCTCCTGCTCCTGTTAGGTTTTACTAAGCACTTTATCACATCCATTAGACATCTGCTGACCTGCTACTACTGCTGAGGACCTCCCCCTTTTCAGTATGCTGTTGCAGTCAGCTAGGAAGTGTAATCTGTGGCTTGTTATAATTCTACATCTATGAGAGGGTAGGGGTGTGCATGGGGACAAGCATGGATTTGGATGCGTGATTCAGTTCAGCTGGCCTCATAGCAGCCAAATGTATGTGTTTTTTAAATGCAATGGTGCAGAAATGAATGTAATATGCTAATGCTACACTGTTAGCGCTCATTTATCTGCAGTCCAGCATTAATCATGTGTCACAAGTGGTTAAAATGTATGATCTTGTACAGTGCAGTGAGCATCACATGGCAGCAGATTCATCACCAATTTCAGAACAGCTGAAGTCATTAAGGGTGCAGATTGAGGCGCTGTCTATTATTTAGGGGGTGGCTGTGGACAATCAGCATATTAACAATATCACAGAGAATCAGCAGCAGCATTTGCAAGCCACTGAGGCTACACTTCAAAGTCAGAAGATAGACCTGTTGCAACAGACTAGACACTTGGCCAAAAAGTCCAAGAAAATTCAGTAACTCCAATCTCAAACCCAAAATGTGGAAAACAATGTGCAGGATCTATAGAATCATGACAGGAGGAATAATAATTAGGTTTATCAGCTTTCCTGAAAACGTGGAAGACACAGAGCCTGTACAACTTATTGGGAAAGAACTTGTTAAATTATTAAACTGAGATCTCCTCCAGTGACTGCACGCACGCATCGCATACTTTCAAAAACTTTCAAACAAACTCAAAAACAATGGCCCAAGACACTTGATAATTAAATGTCAGGCCTACAAGGATTGTGAGAGCATCTTACAGGCAACTAGAAAAAAAGATACAAATTTTAAAATTGCTGCATGTTAAGAAAAATTGTACTGGAAAAGTAAGGGTCTGGCACTGTACCTTTGCAAAGGAAGGGAACTAATTTTTCAAGTTCAACTCCAATTTCCTGCTACTCTGGTGTTGACCAAAGATAACATCCATGCCACCTTTCAGGAGTCCTCTGAAGTGGATGATTTCTTTTGACAGCAGGCCAAGGGCAAGCATTATATTAATGTGGTGGCTACAAGGAACCTCCCGCCTACCATAAACCCAAATAAGTAGGACTAATCTGCCAGCATTCCTACTAATAAGTCACAAAGCCAAAAGCAAGGTAAGGAGGATTCCAGTAATCACCAGTGTTACTGCAGGTGGAGTTGTTTCCTCCATTAACAAAAACTCCAAACTGATATACAACCCTGTCAATGAAAGTGATGACAGTTTGGCAGAATCCCGGGAGAAGGAATCCTTTTCCACCCCTGAGATTTAACCTGAAGAACTTGAAAAGTTGGAGCAGTTATGGTGTGACTTACCACTTGCAACTGATGATCTAATCTGATTGAAACAACAGGTTACAACATATTAAGACTTGATCGCATCTCTAGGAAGGGAGGGGGAGTAGCCATCTTGCATAAATCCACACTAGAAGTAACCAAAACTAGTTCTCCTCATGCCTTGCTAACTGACAATACAGAAAAACTCATCACTAAGGTCCAAATCAAGAAACACAAATCTATAAACATTGTGTGTATCTATATTCCTCCAGGTAACAGTTACTAACAACACAAATACCTTGGAGGGTATCCTCCAATGGCTGTCCACTAACTGCCCCCAAGACACTATTATTCTTGGGGACTTTAATATCGACTGGAACACCTGTTCTTCAGACAAACCCACCACCCACATAAATTTGCATGTCTTCTCCAAGATCATATCTTCCCCTACCAGAATCAATAAGCCTAACAATAAGGAAAGTATCCTAGACTGGATATTAATAAACAACCAACCCCATATATATATAAAGCAGGCACCCTACCTGAGGACATCAGTGATCACATCCTGACCTATATAATCAGGAAAGAAAAATGATATCCCTCAACAATCTACGTTCAAAACCATTAGGAGTAATAATAACTTTATTCAGACTAAATTCCAAAATGAACTTAACTCATGCGACTGGACTGACCTAAAACTACTTCCACTAGATGAAGCAGTCTCGTACTTTAATTCTAAATTTCTTGCTATCCTGGATAACCATGCTCCCAAATGTACTATCAGAACCAATAATAAAGTAGCACCATGGCTGTCAAATGATACAAGACAAATTATTTACAGAAACAAAGCGTGGGCCTCCTGGAGAACCACTAAATCCCCCAATGACCACCTTATATATAAACAGCTAAGAAATAATACAAAGAAGTCCATTATGCTCGACAAAAAAGCTACTACTGTAATCTGCAACAAAAGCACCAAATTAATCCACAAAAACTTTGGTCAGGCATAAATAAACTTCTCCACCCAGGACAGTCATCTACCCCTACCCCTTTGACTACCCTTCAAAAACCTGCTAAAAATTGCTGCTAACACCTTTAACACTTTCATTACAGAAACCATGCAATCCCTTGCCAAAAAACTATCTCCCAATACCCCAAGTTCCACCAATCCCGCACCCAATAATAACACCATCTTCAAGTTCAACCCAGTACCAACATCTTTTATTAGGTCCCTACTTAAGAAACTGAAACCCGCCACCCTTTCAGCAGACCTACTACCCACAGAGTATCTCCAAAAAGCCACTAATGAAATAGCATACCCCATTTCAATATTAATCAACAGAACTATTCTTGAAGCTTATATCCCCTCCATCTGGAAAATCCCACATTATTCCTCTTCAAAAAGGGGGAAATTCCACTGAACTCTCAAATTACAGGCCTATAGCCATCCTGTCAGCCTTGGCTAAAATAATGGAAAAATGTATCCATACAATTTCTAGCCTATCTTAATCAGAACACTCTCCTAGCCACCTCCCAGCATGGATTTAGACCTTGCCATAGTACAACCTCAGCCCTTCTCTCCTTCTGTCACACAATAAATCAAAACCGTAATAACAAGCTCTCTTCAGCCCTCTTCCTAGACCTATCCAAGGCACTTGACATGGTAAAAGAGCAGCTACTCTTACAGACACTAAAATCACTCTCCATAGATAAACTAGCAATTAGCTGGTTTCATTCATATCTAACTGGCAGACAACAAGCTGTACTATGGAAAGATAACCTAGCTTCCCTTTTACCAATCACTTTTGGAGTCCCCCAGGGATCTATATTAGGTCCCCTCCTATTCTCCATCTTCATTAATGACCTGCACAAAGTCATCCCAGATGCAACATGTATTCAGTATGCAGATGACTCCACCCTAATCTGCACTGCCACCTCCCCGACAGATTTACAATCCTTGTCCCAAATCACTTTGAACAAAGTAGAGAACTGGCTCACTGGTCGCCGTCTACTATTAAACCCAAATAAAACCAAGCTGTTAGTCTTCACCCTCCCTTGCAAGGTCCCCTTACCATCTCTCACCATAACATCTAACAATGGTACCATAATTTCCCCAGAACCTTGTACGAACTAAACTATTAGGAGTAATCATCGACAACAACCTTAAGTTTGATGCTCACGTCGACCAAACTATTAAAACAGTTAATAAGAAGCTAGGCTCTTTATACAAGATTAAACAATTCCTAGCCCCATCAGCTAGGACTGTGAATGCCCATACACATTTCCTATCAACCCTTCTTTATGCCTCACCCATCTTCGTAAACCTAAGCAAATCAGACCTCAATAAATTTACTAGCTGCTATAATAATATTGCCAGATTTGCCACAGGATCAGCTTACAGAACCCATCACTGTCAAAACCTTAAATCGCTAGACTGGCTAGACCTACCCTACAAACTTCAATACAACCAACTTATAGTGGTTCACAAAATTCTCTACCAACCAGACAGTACACCCATACTGAAAAATATTATCACCCCCTACAGTAACCTAAAAGCTCTCCGCTCTTCCAACATAATGCTAGTACAAACTGTTAACTCCAACAATTCAGCTGGTGAATCATTATTTTCCAACTTTTCTGGTAAAATCTGGAACATACTTCCTACAGAACTTACTACAGTTCTCTCCTTAACCCACTTCAAAATATCTGTTAAGAAACACCTAAAATGCATTGACTTTGTCCCTGTACAAACCCTGACTAACCCCACTCAAACATCAACTATAAATGAAAACCTTATTACAGGAAAGAAACTCTGATCCTCTAACTGTTTAGAAAACTGAGTATATGTCTCTCACCTACTAGAAAGTATTAAAGTAAGGATGATATCTTGTCTCAACCATGTATGTGAACCACTATAAATGTATGTGGTCTCCCTTATCAGTTAGTAATCTCCAACTATTTCCTATCAATTAATAATTTCCTACTATTTCCTGTGTGTATTTTAGAAAATCTTGAACATGTGTGTACATATTGTTGAACAAATGTCCATTTTGTAATTTCAGTATGGTCATGGAAAACCATAAGATCTATCCAAATACAAACTCATCCCTCCATCTTGTAACTATATGGTACCTTACTAATCATTGACATCTACATGAAACATGCATTAAGGAAAAAGAAAATAATTGCAGCTATATGCCTGTAGGCATCACCCTACATTTATCCCAAAGCAGGGTCAGTTCACTTGTTTTGAGGTCAGCAGCTGACAAATAACTAAGTAGTGGACATCTTCAGTTTTTATTATTTTTTTATTTATTTTACATTTGTTAACTGGGAAAGTCCGACTGGATATAGGTCCATTTTCAGCGGAGGCTTGTGGAGAAAAGCACCCAGTTAACAAATGTAAAATAAATAAAAAAATAATAAAAACTGAAGATGTCCACTACTTAGTTATTTGTCAGCTGCTGACCTCAAAACAAGTGAACTGACCCTGCTTTGGGATAAATGTAGGGTGATGCCTACAAGCATATAGCTGCAATTATTTTCTTTTTCCTTAATGCATGTTTCATATAGATGTCAATGATTAGTAAGGTACCATATAGTTACAAGATGGAGGGATGAGTTTGTATTTGGATAGATCTTATGGTTTTCCATGACCATTACTGGCATTACAAATTCAATAATTGATACAGTTCTATGTTGGTAAGAAGAAATCAAGCAAGGGTCTGTAACAGTTACCAGCCATGGAAGAGGCCATCCCTGTAGAGTGCCAAACACTTCCAAACCTTTATGCATAGCCCGTGGGCTGTGCTTTTTCACCCAATTATTTGCAGTCATTCTCTATCTGTACCCAGTGTTATCTTTCAATACTGTTTAAATCTTTCAGTACACTACAGTTAGAATCATCTCCACTGCAGGGCTCCATCAATGGAATTAATGGGATAAAAACTAGGTTACAACAAGGTGTTAGTCTGATGGATTTGCAGTCTAATCTTATTCAAGGGGTTAGCTGGAGCATTAAAGGTACGGTGGACACCTTGGAAATCAAAAACAGTGCTAAAGGCACTAGTTATTCAAAAATTAAATTTTGTATTATTACAGGAAACCAAGCTGAAGGAAACAATTGCAGCAAAAGTCTTTGCCAAAAAGCCAGGAGGGTGGTTTCTATCATGTGGCACAACACCAATAAGAGGGGTAGATGTTCTGCTGAACAAGGCCGATGGATTGTTCTTTTGATTAATAAGAGGGGAGGAGTTGCATTTGGTGAATGTTTACGGCCCTATAGAGAGTGATACTAGTCCTTTGAAGCATTCTGAGTAGGTGGTTATGGTCAGTGCTATCCAGCAGTCTGTGCTTTTAATAGCAGGTGATTATACTAGTCCTTTGAAGCATTCTGAGTAGGTGGTTATGGTCAGTGCTATCCAGCAGTCTGTGCTTTTAATAGCAGTGATTATACTAGTCCTTTGAAGAATTTTGAGTAGGTGGTTATGGTCAGTGCTATCCAGCAGTCTGTGGTTTTAATAGCAGGTGATTATACTAGTCCTTTGAAGCATTCTGAGTAGGTGGTTATGGTCAGTGCTATCCAGCAGTCTGTGGTTTTAATAGCAGGTGATTATACTAGTCCTTTGAAGCATTCTGAGTAGGTGGTTATGGTCAGTGCTATGCAGCAGTCTGTGCTTTTAATAGCAGGTGATTATACTTTAGTTCTGGATCTGAATGTAGACAAGTTACTACCAGGACCCAGGTCATCTGTCTAAAGTACATGAATCTTTGAAACTAATGCTTTGCAAGGGTGACCTGGTTGATAACTGGAGATCTTTTAACCTGATGGATCATCACTAGGGAGTGGCAAGTAGACTGGATCTATGGCTGATAAACAGAGGTAATATAGCTGAAGTTGAAGTGCCTATACAACCCCATCGCCTTTCAGATCACACACCATTACATATATCCTCGAAAAGCAACAGGCAATCTAAGCCCCAATATCACTGGAGGTTAGACCATCTGTTACTCAAAATCAAGGACGTTATGGACATGATGCATAAAAGAATTAAGGGCTATTAGGAGAGAAGCAACAGTACTAAAAGGCCAGCAGGATGTAATTTGCCGCTTTCAAAAAACATAGTGTACACTGGGCTTACAGCATCATTACACTCCAAAGTCTAATTCAATCCAAACAAAAAATATAGATGCTTAGGAAAGGAAATGGAAAAGTAGTAAAGGGTAGAACCCACACTTATTGCAGAAGTTTTACAGTTTAAAAAGCAGTATAGGCAATCAGTTTATGCAGCCATTCAAACTAAATGGGAAAGGATGAGATTATTTCATTCGGGTTGTGACATTACTTCTCCCAAGATACTGACTACAAAATGTCAAGAAAAACAGAGATATGTCAATTATGGCAATGAAGGATAACACTGGAAAGCTGACCAAAGATCCGCAAGTAATTACGGAGATAATTATCTGTAGTTAAAGGGACATACTGCAAAGGACTATGGAACAAAATCCAGATTCCTTACAGGAATATTTTAGAAAGATAGCACTCCTAAAACTACCTCTTGAAATAGCTAGTCAGCTAAGTAGCCCTGTATACAATAAAGATGTTCTGGCAGCAACTGATTCATTAGCATCGGGGATATCACCAGGAGGTGATAGTTTGACAGCAGAACTTAAGAACTTTAGAAAGGAATTACGCAACCCATTGCTTGACTTTTTTAGAGAAGTTATTCTAGTGCATCAGTTTCCTCCAGAAATGCTACAAGCTTGTGTTCTCATAAACATGACAAGAATCTAACACATCCCCTAAATTATCATTCAATTTCTTTATTGCTGACAGATCTAAAAATTTTTGATAAAATCCTGGCAGCCCAACTGGATAAGATATTTCCAGAACTAGTGGGTGAAAACCATTAGGGTTCTTTACAGATGAGAACAGGGAGCCCAGACCTAATCTAGTTTTGGTTTAATGTGCAAGCTATATATACCAAATATCACCAGGATGCAGCTGTTATTTTAACAGATTTTTCCAAAGCCTCTGACTTCATTTACTGGGACTTCATATGGTTTCCTCTTTCCCATATGGGGGTACCCTGAGAATTTATCGATTGGTGTAAATTAACAGTCCATCAGTGCAAGTCTACAGTAATGGTTAAGGTGCTTGCCTTACAAACACAAGGTGCAGGGTTTGATTCTCTCATGGGGTAATTGGCTCAGCTTAAAATGGCCCACAAGGGCAGTTAGCCTAGTACTAATCTATGAACTATGAACTATATATAAAGGAATATGGCAGGGATGTCCTTGATCTCCACCGTCCTTTGCATTAGCAATGGCTATTACAGATAATAGTCTGTTAATTGAATTTAAAAATAGAACAACTCAGTTTAAAGGTGTAACAACACACTTTAATACATGGTTTACAGATGACTGGGATATATGCTTGTTGAATCCAATGAACAATGTAACATCAGTATTAGAGTACTTACAAATATTAGCCTCTTAAACAGGGCTGCAGGTTAATAGACAGAAAGACCTTGTTATATCCACTGAGCCATGCCACAGTGCATAATTTACAACAGCACAAGTCATTAGAAGTTACCGCTATGCAGCATTGCAAGTACTTAGGCATACTTGGGCAGTTTCTGTATGAGGGAATGGTGGAAGCAAACATGCAATTGTGCATTCAAAAGGTTAAAGACTTTCTCTACCAAATGACTCCTGGAACTTTGTTCTTTCTTAGTCATATTCAGGTAATTAAAGGGTGGATCCTGTCCAAGGTTCTCTTTGTGATCAAACCCTAATGAATGTGCTGTTCTCCTGATCAAGGAAGGAAAAATTATATGTTTATATAATGACCTATATATAGGGTGGTAAACCCCTGAGAGTCAGTCAGAGGCATCTGATGACAGCTAAAAATAAGGGTGGCTTTGGGTTTCTCAATCTAGATGCATACTGTAGAGCTATTATCATTTGACACTATGTTTGATCTAGGAGGAATTCAGGGAAGATTTGGTTTACTATGGAATGGTTCTGGAACACATCAAAGGTATGCTCTGGGCACTTATCATACAAGATGTGGGATCCCGGTGTGTTAGACTGTTGGTACGAATCTCAGGCATGGAAATCCAACACAAGAGTTAGGGATCAGATTACATTACTCTCCCTGTTGTAGCACAATGTCTTAATAACAGTGAATCTTCAGCCAGTCTGGTGGCCTAAATGGTTTTCTTTTGCACTGGACAAGATTTTGCCTATTAATGTCCGTCATGCACTTTTCTCCAATATGTGCACTGACTGGTGGTGCTATAACCACCTCCTGCATATTAAATAAAAAGAGGCAGTATAATGAGTCCGGTTACTGTTTAGGAACAAGTTACTACACTTTCCACCCAGGAATCAGGATAGTAATGCAAGGTTCTTAAAAGTTAGAATATGTGCAACTGGAAGTTGTAAACACCATGCAGACCCTTAAGGCCAAATAGTCAGAAAATGGTGGCTATGAGATTCCAAGTAACTTGTGGGAGGTGCAGGATAAGCTGGCTATCAGAATTGTCAAGATTTCTGTTTCTGAAACTCATTGTTGGCATCTTACACCTCAGTCGCTTAAGGAGAGAAAGGTGAAGCATTCGGATCATTGCTGGAGATTTTTTTTTTTACACATCTGCAAACTATATTAACATGACATGGTTCTGCTGCAAAGTACGCACTCTTTGGCAAAGAATCATGGCTGGGATTCCAAAGTGGTCTCAGGTTTTGTGCCTGAGGCACATAAAGTAATTTTTTTTTCCTTTGGGTCAAAAGATTGATTCAGCTACCTTTGATAATACACAGATTTGGTGGATTAGAAATGTATCTACTATCACAACTCAACACAACATTGGAAATCAATTCTAGATTACTGGTTCATAACTTTTAATGCACTTAGTTATCAATTAAAAATGGCACAGTAATAAGCTGAATATGAACTGATGGAAACAATGCATGGTCCTTATTACTTTTTTCACTTGGTTCATCTTAAATCTGTAGTGAATTAATTACTCATGTGTAGGCCACCTGAATGAGATGTTTACTTTCTTAATGCTCCTCATCTTGATGAATATGTCAATCAGTTGTGATGATATGAATATCATTTAATAGAATTTCGTGGCATTGTTAACGTATTATTCAAACTAAAGTAATGTCTTGCAGCTTTTCCAGGCTAGGGGCCGCCACAGCAGAACTCCGGTCCGCTAATGATTGGCAGTGAATTTTTACGGTGCCAAGGTGCCAGCCCGACGCCCAACCTTCAAAGAAGGCACACCATTCATGCACACACCTACCTGCATGTCTTTAAACATCACTTGACCGCAGGGAGGACATGCAGACTCCACACAGAAGGCGCCCCAGCGGAGAATCGAACTGGAGAACCTCTTGCTGTGAAGTGACAATGCTAAATGCTGCACCACCGCGGCCTGTTAACGTATAATTCAAACTAATGTTTAAAAAAAAAAAAACAATGGCTTGGGTCACATCAGAGAAGCAAGCCCCATGCATGACATGCTTAGGCAGGTAACACAGAAAAAGACATGCAAACACACGGAGCTGTGCAGGAAGTAGTCAAGAAATGTCTTATTAAAGGCATCCTTCTCTATTTTACAAAAAAGCATAATGGACAACTTGTACAGGTAAGAGCAAAATGGACCTAGGAGTCACATCCCTTCTATTTCTATGTGCTTACAGACTTGTGCAAATTGCAAAATGGCAATGTGGACTGTTCATGGATTACAGGACGAGGCACAATTACTGCAGGTCGATTAATACAGACTATTCATGGATTATAGGATGAGACAAAGGGACTGTAGCTTGGTTAGATGCTTGAATGTTGATAAAAGGGGTGAGAGGTATCCCATGAAGTAACTGAATAGCAGTTGGACTCATTTTCATTCCTGTGAGTATAATGGACACAACTGTTTGGTACAGTTTCTTCTTCACTGAAGTAAAACGCTTCATCACAAAATAAATAGGTGAAAATATTCAAGAAGAGAGCACTACAAAGCTAAACTGAATGACTTTTTATGAGACAAATTATAAAAACTGATGTCTTTCGGCTTTTAGGGGTTGCCACAGAGTTGCCGGTCCGCTAATGATATGCAGTGTTTTTTTGTTTGTTTTTTTTACGGTGCCGAGGTGCTAGCCCGACGCCCAATCTCAAGAGGACACACCCATTCATGCACGCACCTACCTGCATGTCTTTAAATGTCACTCAACTGTGGGGAGAACATGCAGACTCCACACAGAAGGCGCTCCAGCCAAGAATTGAACTGGAGAACCTCTTGCTGTGAGGCGACAATGCTAACCGCTGCATCACCACAGCCTATAATTCTTATAAATGGTCTTCTATAATATAAAATGTGAGATTTGCTTTCCTATAAACGTAATGCCATGACGTATAGAAGGTACAGGCATCTCCCTGTTATTCTTCTGTTTTCTTGGTATTTTCTCTGTATCAGTGTAAACCATGGAGGCCAGAAGTGATAAAATCAGAATTAATTTCTTGAATGTGTTGCCTCATTAAGTAACAAAGGAACAGCAATAATATTTTTATTTTATAGCTGACCAGTGAAAACAAGGTAAGATACATGTCTCTATACAAAAAAGCTTGCTGCTGTACATTTTTATAGCAGAGATAAAGGTCTCTCACTTCAAATCACGGCTAATTCCTTATATTGTATTAGAAGCTACACTGAGAGCTGAAGGTCTGGAATCTGCAGATTTATTTTCAATCTTAAGCCCTTACTGTACTGCCTTACCATGCTGAATAACAGTCACTGTTTTGCTTATCAAATAATTGAAAAGTATTAGAACAAAGAGAATAATTTGGGGAATAATAACCCAAACCAAATTTACATGTTCCCTTTTTCTCATGATTTTCCTAGATATGAATGTGACTCGGTGGAAAAGAAGAAATACAATGAATAATTTATTTGGACTTTGATAGCATAAATCCAAAAACTGTGACTCATTTTGCTTTGTTGTTTCTGATCCTTTATAGCTTTGATAGTATATTAACATCAGTGTTTTCTAATGATATGTACTAGTGTTTCAGACCGAGATCCCCCCATTGAGGAACTTGAAAACAATGCATGCTCAGGTCACTCAGAGCATCTGATAACTTGGCCTTCTGAAGCAGAATGAAGGGGCATTCTGGTTTAGAAAAATGCTGGTAGCCAGGCTGTGGTGTTTCATAATGTCCTGAAATTTATGTATATATGCCGCCACAGTAGACTGAGTAGAGTATTACACAGGGAGAATTGTGACTGAATGGGACTCACTTAAGCAAAGCTGGCAGACATGGAGACCATGGGCAGCACAGATCAAGATATTTATTAAAAGGTTAAAGAAATATTTAGGTACCCTTTTCTCTTTTTAAATGGTATTAAAGCCTGTAAATTAGCAGACATTAAAAGTGCCCCTTGGGAAGAAAAACATTACAGTGCACATAGCTGGGCTTCTGTCTGTCAAAAAGTGTCTGTATACCATACAATAATAGTAAAAAAAGGATTAATGGCAGTACGCATAAAAGCCTGCTTCAAGCAACGCATCATGAATATCAAACAGAAGGTTTCGCTAATGATGGAGCTTGTTCCTACATATGTATGTGCACTAATTTGTTACTTCAGTCCATGTGCTAAATCACTGCATAAGAGCATAAAGCAGAGAGTACAAAAATGCTGCTTAATAACAGGTGCAATGATCCACATTGGTCACTTATACTGGAGCATGACTGAAACGTGTGCTTATATGGGAATGGTTTTGGCATTGTTCACATGATGCAAGTATTGTAACTCATTCCTTGCACATAAAGGAACATAGTGCTTATTTTGCTTATTCCTAAATCCCTAGCTGAGCTTGAGAATGCAGGTCCCTGCAAGTATCTGGGATGCACTCTTTACACATGCATTTTTTTCTGTTATGGAGTTGGAGAAGACTAGGACAGAGTAGGCAATGACTGGTATACTACAGACATATGTTTTCCCATATTACAGTACTTTTCTCATAACTCATCACATGATGGATCATGCAAAAAATTGTGTTTGTTCTTCTACAACATAGCTACTTTGACAGAACCGATGTCACTGTATTTAACCTACCAGTTGAAGACTACTCTCTCATCTCCGTTGAGGTAAAGGGTGGAATTAAAGTCAAGCCTGCCCCTTTTTCTTCCTCCTTCATAACAGAAAATCTGGCTTGAGCTCACTTTACATTTAGCTAGATGATTTTATCAATTGTGTCTGAGTGAGGGGGTGGGGGCTGAATGTCTTTGCAAGGTATGTAGAATATAGATTTTCTCTCATCCAGTGCTTCAGCAACTTCTTCTAAGAAGTCAGTCCGATTAAGTAGGCACCATAAGCCCTTAACAAAACCAAACTAGATCAAGTCATAGGCTGCCTATGTCCTTATTTATTTATTCCATTATAACCCTTTCTATAGCCTTACACACTGGAGGGTGATACTGAAGAACTTCTGTAAGGGTACTAACAAGGCCCTGTTTCAGGCTGGCCAGTAGGCATCCTGGTATGTTATCAGGCCCCAAAGAAGCAGCATTCTTGGCTTTGGATAGTGCTTTGAGGACTTGTTCCTGGGAGGTTGGAGGGAGGTGTGGATACTGGTGTGTAATCTGGGAGTGTGGGGGGAGGGGTAAAGTTAGAGCTAAATTTAAATGCTAGTAGACTGGCTATGTCCTCAAGATTAGAGCATGGGATATCATTTATTATTATCTCTTATGCAGTTTTGAGAATTATTCCTGAGGTCTCTCACACAGTCAAAGAAGGTTTTGTGACTAACTTTTGCCTGAGTGTCTATTTTTACCTCATATCAAGCTTTGTAACTTTATTATAGGATGGTGGTGCTCAAGCAGCTAAATATCTTTTGTTTTTGTTCTTATTCCCTAACCTAGCACCCACTCACTCACAAATACTCTCAAATGGAAGTACTATCTTCACTGTACCTGTCCATACACAATATGGTAAAATAAGCTTAGAATTATCAAAAAAATTACATGGGGACAGGCCTTCGGTGACATTTTTTGTAAGCGTAATGCTAGATTTCAGTTATAATATTAACTATTATAAGAACTCTAAGAGAAAATTCAAACACCTCTCCAGAAGTTTCATGTATAAAACTCAAACAATGCTAACTATGCAGCACAATATTTTTGGTCATTACCAATAAGAACAATATATGTCCTATAATAGAACACATAATTAGGAATAACACCAGCCTTTGACTGACACTTGAGGTCGATTATAGATATAATAAAAAAGGTCTGAAAAAGTTGTAAATCATCTGACAACAGGCAACATTGCATAGAACAGAGACTTTCATCTAGAACCAAAATGAAAGCTATGACTATCATTTAACTAGGCAAAAGGCCTTTCCTTCCAACCTACTTCAAAAGAAAACCTCTGCTAGGTAAACAAGGCAGTGTTAATATGCTGGTAAAACAAGACAGCAACTTTGCCTAAGCAGTAGTCACATTCTACCTGCCCAGAAACGTCATTTCCCGTATTCCCAAATTCCTCTTTTCCCTCAGTTCCCCAATCCGAAACATCCATCATTCATCCTCCCAATGATAGCTTCATGTATGAAGTTTTACTAATTGTTTATGATAACTGTTATTTGGCTTACTTTTTTTTTTATTTTATTTTGTACAGAACAAAAATGCCTAAAGGTCTAGCAATTGTTAACATTAAACTGCACAGACACCTCCTTCTTACCTTTTGTGATGTCATAATCTCTTGTAAAAAAGAGATGACAAACTACAGATGGTCAGGACAGCTTACTTTAGTACTTACGTTTTGGCACATGCATGAGGGGTACCTTTACACTAAAGGGGGAAACAATATGAGGTCAGGGGAGTTTTATATTAGTAATTTATGTGACAGGCATAAAAGGCAAAACCTTAGAATATTCCACACTCTCAAGCAACACTTTCAGAAACAATCGAAGTGCACCTGATCCAGAGACACCCTCTTACTGCAAGCACTGTGTATGTTTGAATTTTGTAAAAAGAAAACAATAAATCCACTTATGGTAAGCAGACACCAACACCAGAAAGGAAGCCATGCATCAATGTTATAAAACCACCACAAACACATTTATTTAAGTGTACAAATTCACGATCAGTTTTTCATTTTAGACACAAAGTAAACCTCATCAGAATAAAGTGACACAGCTCTGACATCATTTTTATAATGAAACAACTAACTGTAGTACCAATTGACATATTAATTAATTATAAAATCTTAAAAGCACCCTTTCTAAATTCATGAATATGGAACATAAAATGTGAATCTTTATATAAGAAGACATTTGGCTAACATATTTTAAGAAATGACTAGCACATGAATGGAAATATGGCATAAGAAAATATGAAATGAAAAAGGTTCATCAATTTACAAGAGTATTTCTAAAAAATACAATAATAATAATATGTAAAAAATACATAAATACATATAATGCAAAGTAAATTTTATTCATATTAACAGGGTGTATGTTCACATTCTAATTTATTATCATTGATGCCTGGGAAGTGTGTCACATCTAACCTTATTTTCTATATTAATTCTCTTAGCTCTAAGTAGTCCTTCCATGAACCTTCCCGTAAGTTAGGGGTTAGGGGTTGTTGATGACACAGAAATGTTTATAGATAATTGAGAAACAAAGCAAAAAAATACAAGCACCACAAAAAAGATTTAATAGACACATTTTGGAAAAATATCTATGAAGACCCCATGGAACATAAAGATGCTGAATGTATAAAAAAGTAAAAGAAACAGTAAGAAGTTCAAATGTACAAGGTAGGAAATGGGATGAAGTAACAGACACAGATATTGAAACAAAATTAAAAAAAGCTCCTAAATGGAAAACCCCAGGCCCAGATGCAGTGCTTAACTTCTGGATAAAAGTATTAACATCTTTATATGAAGATTTAACTCTGGGTAAGAGCTACTTACATGCTTAACAACAGGAAAAATGATGCTTCTTCTTAAGAGTGAACCTGCAAGCTGTCCTAAAACTCCAGACCAATAACTTGCCTTCCAACAATGTATAAACTACATACTGGAATTGATGCTGACGGAATTTATAGTCATTTAGAAGAAAACTCAGTCATGGCAATAGAAAAAAAGGGTATCAAAAGAAAGTCCTATGGCATGGATAGATTACAAAAAAGCATTTGACAGCATTCCATATTCATGGATAAAGAGTGCTTACAGATGTATAAGGTACACACTACATTGAGCAATTACATTACAGTGACCATGAAACAGTGCAAATCAATTTGCAACTAAGCCATAATAAAGAACAAATTATTATTCCAGAGATAAAAATTCAAAGGGGGGTATTCCAGGATGACTTTTTCTCTGTTGCTCTTTTGCCTTGGCTTTAACCTGTTAAGCTGTCTACTTCATAGATTAGACCATGGTTACAAGTGGCCTCCCAGGCAACAAAAAAGTGTAAAGACTTCTCATCTTTTCTTTTTGTGAATGATTCAACACTGTATAGTTCATCAGATGAGGAGCTAAACGCCAACTGCAAACGGTAAAAAGTTTCTCAGATGATACAACAATATAGTTTTGGTCTTGATAAATGTGCAAAAGAAATATTTAAAGCAGGAAGGTTGCAGGAACAAGAAAATATCAGCCTGTCAACGTGCTGTAAAGTAACTTGAGTAGGAGGAAGTGCTATACATATTTGGGAACTGATGAAGGACCAACAAGATAACAAACAAATGTCAACTAAACTCAGTAAGGACTATTTAGAAGACAAACTAGTATTGAAAACAACCCTGACATTCCTAAAATGTATTGGATCATTTGGAAGGGAAAACAGTAAAAATGCTATACCCTTATAAGGTCATATATAAAAAATCAGTGTATTCCAAGATTATATATTATTCATGCTGAAGGAGGTATGGGCCTCCTCGAAATTGATTACATGTACAGATCTGCAGTCGTAGGACTGCATACATATCTGCTGGCCTCACAAGACCCAAACATACTATAAGTTTTAAAACATAAGGAGAATACATCTGCGTCCCTGCTTAGTTTAACAGAAGCATATCAAAGAGGTATCAAAGAGGAATGGAAACCTAACCCAGAAGTAGACAAAAAAAAAAACGGCAGCAACTGAATGTGCCAAAAAAGCAAAAGAAAGAATATAAGGAGAAGGATCAGATTAGAATGCAAGAAATGTGAAAAAGGCATAAATATAGTTGCAAGTATAGAAAACTCCTGGAACAACCTCATGTTGATCAGGATTTGGCACAGGAATGGTTAAGGAGAGGTGAAGTTAAACCAATAGATGAAAGCTTAATATTAGTGACCCTGGAGAGAGAACTGCATACATGTTGGTTTACAAAGTCCATTGAACATTTGAGAGAAAGAGACAAATGCAGGTTCTATAAAACAGAACTGGAAACAGTCACACATTTTGTTGCTGGGTGTGATATGCTAATGGCAGAGGGCCTGTGTACTGAAAAGCATAACAATGTGGCAAGACTGTTGCACGGGGGTTGTCCAAAAATTACAATATTGAAGTAGCTGAGAAACACTGGAAATATGAGTTACAAAGCATTATAGAGAATGAAGAAGTTAATATCACATGGGATTTACTCATTACCAACAGTTTAAAAAATAGATGCAAGAAAAACAGATACAGCAGTCCATGAAGATAACACGAAAGTAGATCACTGAAATTGCTACTCTCACTGATTACAGTTGTCTTATGTACAAAGAGACACAAGCTAATAAAATACGAGGATTTCCAGGCAGAAACCAGTGCAATGTGGAAGAAAAATACCCCGGCAGTTCCAATAGTAATAGGAGCAATGGGTCTCATAAAAAAAGAATCTGCAGTCATATTTAGATACATTACCAATACATGTAACCGTATGAATTGCAGGAGTCAGTTCTCAGCTCATTGTGTGTGCTGCAAAGAGCACTTCGGGCTAACATCAAAGATTGAAACAATATTAATTTCATGAACTTTAATTATACCCTGACTTAGGAATGAGGTCCATTCCCATCATGGTATAAGAAAACCAAAAGACTTGGAGAAATTAAACTTAGACAGTATAACAAATTCTCATCTCTATGTCCTGTTTAGAAACCACAATAAATACAATGACTCTAACAAATACTCTGCACTAGGTCAAATGGCATTACTTAAAACTGCTACCCCATGATTTAGTCACTACCCCCTTTAATCAAATCATCCTAAGCTGACTAAATGAAAGTGCACCACTTAGGAAAGCATGCATAAAATGTATATTTGCACCCTGACTAACTCATATCACTAAACAAAGCCATGAGGCATAATGATAAAGCTTGAAAAATCTGGCTGAGTAACAGACGTCTTCCACACTACCAGACCTACCACTCTCTGCACAACCAAGTAAAAGCTCTTGCAAAAAAAAAAAGGATTAAAAGAATTAGCAAACATTCAAAATCCATTCCCAGAGTAGTACAAAAACTTTCTAGCCCACTATCAATAACCTCCTTCCCCCAGGCAGAATAACCCAACTTAGTCCTATGCCAGATGACACAGATAGTACTACAGCAAACAAACTCCCACTTCATCATCACAGCAACCACGCTTAGTAAATCCACAGGTCCACCACTGTGCTATAATTAGAGAAGGATGCAATTAGAGTACAATTTAAAAACCACTGCAAAAACACTGTTACAAAGTTCTTCCAGTGTCTAGCCTCATAAAAAGACATATTACTACGTTGTGTGTTCCAGCAATATGGAACAATCATGCATCCTACCACTATATAAGATGGGAAACTGCTGAACTAGTTAACTACTGACCCATAGCAACATTTCCTCATAGGTTCATTGGCTATTACTAGGCTAAAGACCAGTATGGCCCTTACAAGAGTAGCCATGTACCCCAAACCAGTGGGCATCATGAGTGCCTATATGGGTGGGGGCATGCTAGTAGGGAAGGATTTGTGTGTGTGTGTGTGTGTGTGTGTATGGGGGGGGGGTTAGTTAGGATATTCCTTTTCTTATTTATGGCTCTGTCAATGGGGAGCATGGGGACTAGACCAGGGGTACATTTATGATTTCCCATCTAACTGTCAAAGCTTCATTTAAGTAGGATCAGGGATGAACTCTGTTTTACATTGATAGGCAGCCTATTCCACATCCACATGAAAAACCTGAGTGTTGTATACAAACTCAAATCCTCCAAAAATCTACACCAATAATCTCCTGTCACCTAATCAGCATGGTTTCCATCCCCCACCATAGCACTACTACTGCTTTACTACAATTTTTAGACAATGTCAACCAGCATTGTCATGCTGGAAAGCCAGTCAGACTCTTGTATAACTTAATCTCACATGACATTATAATGATTCAAGATCTACAGAAGTAATCACATCAAAGCAGTAAAGTAATGGTACTTGTTTCTCCTTCTTCTAAGTCTCAGTAAGGTATCCTGCAGTGATCTGTTCTTGGACCCTTGCTATTCAGCACATACATAAACAAGCTGCTTTCACATCTCCTCAATCCACAATGATTCATCTCTTAAACTAGTTGCCAAAATGCAAATAGTTTTATCATTTACTCTGCTTAAAAACATCAAACTTGACTAGGTTTCCAACAAGTTACTTGGTGTAACAATTTAAAGCTTTCAGGTTTGAAATTCATATAAATCATGTCAAAGAAAACTCACCCAAGATTCAGTGTTACATACGCAGCCAAGCCAATTCTCACTGGTCCAAGGCTGTAAATGTAATGCACATGCTAATTGCCTGCCAACACTCCTTAAAGAAGATCCCATCACTGCCTTGCAATCTCAAAAAATAAACTGTTTGGATTTCAAAATTGATCTTAAATTCCTTCAGATGAAAACTGTTCACTCCATACTTCACTCTGATTATTGCCTTTCCCTGAATACCCTCCTGAAGTAGTAATACCCCAACAGAACTCTCTGTTTTAAAGATACATTCTTAGAACAACAATTTAAATCCAGTAATTCATTAAGGGATGCAACTTACTACAATTATATCTGCACGATAAGGAGCACCACATTTAGACCACTTAGAAAAATGGACAAAATGGACACAGCGATGTCCCACTCACTAGGTTGAATAAGGAGAAGGTTACGGTCATCTGTCAGTCGGGCGCCAGGATTCCCACATAACAAATGCACTAAGGTCACTCCACAACAGGTACAAATATGACTCTGTCATTGTTCATGTTGGTTTGAATGACCTAAGATGTACCTCCCTGGACTATATGAAAAGAGACATGGAGGAACTCTCGGCTCATGTAGCCCAGGCAGGTATGACCCTAGCCCTCAGTAGCATCCTATCGTCACCCAGAATGATACCACAGTACAAGCAGAAAATGACTTAACTTCAACAATTGGCTAAGTTTCTGGTTTCATTCAAAGGGGATCCAGTATCTGTTTGCCTGGTATGACATGATCGACAGAATCCGATGGTTTGCCAGAGATGGCCTGCACCTGTCACCCCTGGGATTCTAGATAATGGCCAAGGCTCTTGCCACCCCATAGTGCCTTTTTTTAGGCAATGTCCTGAAGACAAAACTACCACTGTAACAGATACAAGCAAACTAAATCTGGGGGTTATGCTACTCAAAGCTTGGAGTCTAAGTCTCAAAATGCACTCGCTCGCAGCACTCCTTAAATTGGAGAACATAGACATCTGTGCAGTAACAGAGACTTGGTTCAAGACTCCAGAGAGCACCCCACCGCTACCAGGATATAATTCATACCACACCTTTCGGCCTCTAAACCTGTACCAAAGCCCTAAAGGCGGTGGTGTCTCCATATTCATAAAGGATATGCACACCTACAGACTAGTATGCCAACATAGCGCATCTGAAATACTTCAGGTACAACTAACATTGGGTAAAACTGCAATTCAGGTTGTAGCCTGCTATAAATTCCCCACCATGTCCCAAGACTCCCACTCCACATTTCCAAACACACTGGAAAATATTAGGGTACAACCCAATACTCTTATATACTTGAAGACCTTATCTACTCCTCCATTAACTGGGAAAATTACTCGTGTACCAATGCACTTGCTCAACATTTTCTGGAATTCATTAACTCCAATGCCCTGAACCAGCTCATTCTTACTCCCACAGCAGAGGAAGAAATATCCTTGACCTGGTCATTACTAACATGGCCAACCGATGCTATACACCAGAAATCAACTCCTCCCTGGTCAGATCTGACCACAAGCCAATAACCATGGCTATCCACATCCCCACCCTCCATAAACGAATCTACCGTGAAAAACTTCTCCAAAGCCAATTTTGGGCTTCTAAAAACAGAGGTGCCAAACTTCACGTTGCTCATACAAATAGAAAATAGTTGCATGACTGCTGAATCATACACCAATGCACTGTATGAGCACATACACAAGTGCATGGAATGGGCCCATACCAAACAGAACCAAGACACTCTCCTCCCAAAAAAAAGAAGCCAATCTGGTGGACACCTGCCATAAACAGGCTCTACAGCAGAAGGAAGAAACTATGTCACAAGACTGGAAAAACTCCCTTGCTAACCCTATCAAAAAACTGAGATCCCTCATCAAATCCTCTAAAGCTAGCTATGAAAACAAAATTGCTGCAGATAAAAAAGGACAACCACAATGCATTCTATAGCTATTTCAAGAAGCTACATGGCAATACTCAGCTCTGCTCTGAGCTACAGCACAATGACAAAAAGTACAGTTTTGTACCTACCATAAATGTAGATGTTCGAGGATCTACATTGCTGCAGTCATAACCTGTGGGGTAGTCCGCTGTCCTCGATCGGCCCGAATACCAAAGAGCTGGGCTGGTGTCGGTCATTGTCGCCTAGAGCTGACATCAGTACGTCGTAGTACATAAGCGCATGACCGACGCCATATCCTCAGTCTTTCTTGCCCCAGATGTCAGAAGGCCTAAGAATGAAAGAAGGCCAGAGCCAAAAAAGTAAACGCCCAACAACTACCAGTGTGGAAATAAAGACAATCCTAAAATAAAAAACACAGCCACCACCAACTATAGAGGGGAAGGAGGGAGGGAAAATTGGACTGCAGCAATGTAGATCCTCGAACATCTACATTTATGGTAGGTACAAAACTGTACTATGTTCTTCGTCTCACATTGCTGCAGTCATAACCTGTGGGTAGAATCCCAAAGCAAAGGAAAAGGGAGGCTGGCAAACTAAATAGCATTAGGAGCTGCTAACATGCCCTGTAAAACTGCAGTGGCAAACCCAGCCCTGGACTTGGAATAAAGAGGGAGATGGTAATGCTTAGTAAAAGTGTGTACTGAACTCCAAGTAGCTGCCTCCAAAATATCCTTAGTAGCTACACCCCTCAAAAAAGCAGTAGATGTGGCAGTAGCCCTAGTAGAATGAGGTCTGATCCCAGCAGGAACATTCTTCCCATGATGAGAATAACAAAAAGCAATACATTGACCAATCCACTTTGAAATAGTCTGCTTTGAAACAGCTTTCCCTTGTGAACCCAAGGCAAAAGAAACAAATAACTGTTGAGTCTGTCTGAACTCCTTAGTTCTGCTCAAATAGTAACATAACTGCCTGTGGATATCCAAAGAATGCAAGACTTTTTCCCCCTTATTTTGGGGATCAGCATAAAAAGTAGGCAAATGAATAGACTGGTTCAAGGCCACATTAGAAATCACTTTAGGCATAAAAGTAGGGTTAGTTCGCAAAGAAACTCTATCCTTATGAAATATCAGAAAGGGTTCAACTGCCATGAGTGCCTGCAATTCAGATACCCTCCTAGCAGTAGTAATGGCCAACAAAAAAGCAGTCTTCCAAGACAAAAACTTTAATTCAGACGTAGCTGCAGGTTCAAAAGGAGGTAAAGTAAGTTTCTCCAAAACAAAATTGAGATCCCAGGAAGGGGTAGGAGCTCTACGTGGGGGTCTTATATTCTTTGCCCCTCTAAGAAATTGTTTGAACAAAGGGTGAGAAAATAAAGGAGGGTCACAATCATAGTGAGCAGAAATGGCTGCAGCATGAACCTTCACAGAAGAGAATGAAAAACCCTTGTCCAGTAATTCAGTAAGATACTGTAGTGCAAAACTCAAATTAGGCACTGAAAAGTACAGTTTTGTACCTACCATAAATGTAGATGTCCGATAGGCATGCATCTGCAGTCCTTACAAATGGGTTGTCCTGTCGTCAGGCAGCCCTTCGGTCGGCCGGATTCCAAAGTCTGGGTCTGGCCTCGGCTGGTGTCGCACTTCACCCGACGTCATAGCTGCAGTTCTTCGGGTATAAAGGCATCAGCCGATGCCATTTTCCTCAGTGTTTCTTGCCCCAGATGCCAGGTGCCCTCTAGGAAGGCTAAATTTGGATAAATGCAAATGGTTCCAAATAGTAGACAGCAAACAAAAAATAAGCATGTATGTACATATATACAAACAAATACACCATAATAGATTCCCCCAGCTAGCTACAAGATGGGCAAATACCCTAGGAGTACCACAGAGGGGAAGGAGGGTGGGTAATCCTGACTGCAGATGCATCCCTATCGGACATCTACATTTATGGTAGGTACAAAACTGTACTATGTCCTTCAAGGATGCATCTTCAGTCCTTACAAATGGGTAGAATACCATAGCCAAACTGGGGGAGGAGGAGAAATAAGATTATGCTGTAGTTAAGATCCCTTGCAAAACAGCAGTGGCAAAACCTGCTCGGGATCTGGAGTATAAAGGTAAATTATACTGCTTGGCAAATGTATGCACGGAGCTCCAAGTAGCAGCCTCTGAAATGTCTTTGGTAGCCACTCCTCGTAAAAAAGCTGTGGTAGTGGCTGTAGCCCTTGTAGAGTGAGGCCTGATGTTTTCTGGAGTTTTCTTCCCATAGTAGGAGTAACAAAATCTAATGCAATTTCCTATCCACTTAGAGATTGTCTGTTTTGAAATTGCTTTTCCTTCCATTCCTGTTGCATATGCTACCAGTAGCTGGTCAGTTTTTCTATTGCTCTTGGTCCTGTCCAGGTAGTAACGTAATTGTCTATGTACATCCAAGGTATGCAACAGTCTTTCTCCCCTGTTCTGTGGGTTGGGGAAGAATGTAGGTAGGTGGATAGCTTGATTTAAAGATACCCTGGAGACCACCTTTGGCATAAAAGTAGGATTAGTTCTCATGGACACTCTATCTTGATGGAAGATCAGGAAGGGCTGTACTGCCATTAATGCCTATAGCTCAGATACCCTTCTTGCTGAAGTGATTGCAAGCAGGAAAGCAGTTTTCCATGATAAGTACTGTAATTCTGCTGTTGCTGCTGGCTCGAAAGGAGGGAGTGTCAACTTTTCTAGCACAAAGTTCAAGTCCCATGCTGGCAATGGTGGCTTCCTAGGTGGTTTTACATTTTTAATTCCTCTCAGAAACTGCCTGAGCAGAGGATGTGAGAAGAGTGGAGGATCCAAGTTGTATTCTGCTGAAATAGCTGATGCATGAATCTTAATGGAAGAATAGGACAGGCCGTTGTGGAAGAGCTCTGCCAAGTATTCCAGGATGTTAGCTATGTTTACCAGTGACACATTCTCTCCTTTTGCAGTACACCAAATGAGATATCTTTTCCATTTTGCTGAATAATTTTTTCTTGTTGAGGGTCTGCGAGTCTCCAAGATAATGTCTTTAACCCTTTGAGATAAATCTGGGTTATTTGGTCTTATGCAATGTTCCAGGCAGCCAGCTGCAGTGTTTTCAGGTTTGGATGCAGGGTTTTGAAGTTGTTCTGTGTTAACAGCAAGGGAACTAGGGGCAGAGGCCATATTTGTTCCCGAGACATACTCCTCAGTAATGGGTACCAATGTTGCCTTGGCCAGTCCGGAGCTATCAGGATGTCCTTGGATGGTCTTCTTTGATCTTCATTAGCACCTTGTGCATCAAAGGAAGAGGTGGGAATGCATATGCTGTCAGGTTTTTCCAACTGAAAGACAGGGAGTCCACTTTCCAAGCAAGTGGGTGGTATGTCCTTGTGCAGAATTTTTTCAGTTGGTGATTGTGTGGGGATGCAAATAAGTCTATTTCTGGTAGTCCCCATTTCCCTGTAATGGTTTTGAAGATGTCCGGATGCAGCATCCATTCGTGGGCATCCGTGGTAGTTCTGCTTAGGATGTCTGCTAGTATATTTTCTTTTCCTGGCACAAAAATTGCTTGTAACTGAATGTTGAAGCTCAGTGCCACATTCCAGAGGTCCATTGCCATCCGGCATAGAGGGTATGAATGTGTGCCTCCCTGTTTGTTGATGTACCACATAACTGTGGTGTTGTCCGTCCTTATCAGCAGTTGACCCTGTCGAAGAAATGGTCTGAATGCCTGAATTGCCAGTTTTACTGCCAGCATTTCCTTTTGATTTATGTGTAGGTGCAGCTGGTCTTGATTCCATAAGCCTTGTATGCACTTGTCCAGCATGTGTGCCCCCCAACCGAGGTCTGAGGCGTCTGTTGTGATGGTCTGGCTTGGTTGAGTGCTGTGGAAGGGCAGTCCCTTGTTTGATTGACAGGCCTGAGCCCACCATTGGAATTCTTGCTTCAGGCATGGAATTATTGGAATTTGGGTTTCTAGGCTGTGCTTGTGCCGAGACCATAAATTCCTTAGGTACCACTGTAACTTTCTCATATGTAGTCTGGCATGTGGAATCAATATTATGCAGGATGCCATGTAACCGAGAGCCTGCAGGACTTTTCTTGCTGTTAGCTGGTTCTGCTTTGTTAATGCCATGAAGTAGAAAGGGAGTTGCTCCTGTTTTTCTACTGTCAGGAATGCCATTTGTTTTGTTGTGTCCAGATCTGCACCCAAGAAGGTTATCCTTTGGGATGGTATCAGCCTTGACTTTTTTATATTGACTGTGTATCCCAGGGCTTGTAGTAGATGAATGACCCTTTGCAAATCTCTTGTTAATTTGTTTTGTTGTCCGCTTGTAACAGGCAGTCGTCCAGGTAAGGGTAAATTTGAATTCCCTGAAGCCTGCAATGAGCAATTACTGATGCCAGGCATTTCGTGAATACTCTGGGCGCAGTAGATAAGCCAAAGGGCAATGCTGAGAATTGATAATGCTCTGATCCTGCAAGAAATCTGAGGTATCTTCTGCAATTTGGTCATATGGGGACGTGCAGGTATGCCTCCTTGAGATCTAGAGTTACCAGCCAAGACTCCTTGCCCAGCATGGGAAGAAGCTGCTGTAGGTTCAGCATTTTGAATTTTGGAACAATGAGGTATGTGTTTAAAGCGGACAGGTCGAGAATAGGTCTCCATTGGTTTTCTTTTCTTGGTACCAGGAAGAGTCTGGAGTAAAATCCTTGCCCTTGTTCCATAGATGGTACCTTTCTACAGCTCTCATCCTTAGTAAGTGAGTTATTTGTTCTAGAGCTTCTGTCTTCTGATTTGGAGGTAGGTTTGGCATTCCTCTCTTCCTTGGTAGAGTATGGAAGTGAAACCTGTAACCTTGGTCTATTGTCTGTAAAATCCATTTGTCTCCTGTGATGTAATGCCAGTTTACTGAAAATAAGGCTAGCTTCCCGCCTAAGGGTGCCTCTAGTTGTTCCCTGGTAGGCGGTGCCAGAGCCAAGTCACTGTGATTGTCCTGTGGAAGTGGTGGTGGCTGGATCTGTGGCTGTACCTCGCTGGTTGTTAGCCTGCCACTGACGTCCCCTGTAGGCACCTCTGGATTGACCCCTGCCTTTTGAGCATCTATTCCTGGCTCTCGGAGGTCTGGAGGTGTCTGGAAAGGACCAATTCTTGGAAGGCCAGTTCCTGCTAAACCTTGGTGGCTGGACCTGCAAGAAATCCTTGACTGTCTGTACAGATTTTGCTTTCTCTTCCACCTTCTTCAGCACCTGCTGTGCAGGGGAGCCAAACAAATTGAGATTATCCATGGGAGCATCTAGGAGCTTTGATTTAACATGGTCTGGTAAGGACTGCTCTTTTAACCATGCATGTCTTCTGATCATTGTGCCAGTCATGGCTGATCTAAAGGAAGCCTCCAGTGCATCATAGCCACATTTTAAGGAATGATTACTGACCTGCTGAATGTTATGTACCATTTCCTGTACAGATTTTTTGTCTAATGGTTCATCCGAGGACAGTTTTTTAGTTAACTGTTCTAACATAAATTCCTGATACTGAATCATGTGGAATTGACAGTTCAAGGCCCTAGCTGAAAGAGTAGCAGAAGTGTAAACTTTTTTACCCTATCTCTCTAAGGCCCTAGATTCCCTTTCAGAGGGGAGGGGTTTTTGGTAGAGGTAGCTGCTACAGCCTTGGGTCCCTGGGAGATAGTTTCGGGATCTGCAAAAGGGGCCTTATACAAATGATAATGTGTGTCCGGAACCCTGTAGTACCTATCGGGCTTAGCAGGGCCGGAGGAAGAGAATCAGGAGCAGTACAAGCATCATTAAAAGCATCATCCACAACAGTAAGTACTGGAGGAATGGCTAAAGGCCTATGCTGTGGCAAATGCAAAAAGGTTCTAAGCCTTTTCCTAGAGTCTGAAAAATCCTGGCCCTGCTATTGAAATTGTTCCCTCATAGCATGCAAGGTTTCCCCAAAAGAAAATTCCTCAGGCGGAGAGGCAGAAGGAATGGTCTCTTCTGCATCAGAGTCCTCATAAGGAGAAAAAGGGCCCTCTGGAGGGTTTGAATTATCTGATTCATCAGAGGAGCCATCTGAAGAAATTGGCTCAGGGGGCTCTACTCTAGTCCTCTTCTCTGGAGGTGGGTCAGAGGACCTGTCTGGATGTGGTTGGGATCCCCGGATCAAAGAAATGAGATCCTCTGCTAGACTAAGCATTTGTGAACTAGAACTAGGCCTGTGAGAGGGGGTCTTAGCAGGCACAGTTTTGGTAGTTTTTGCTGCTTTAGCCCTGGCAAAGGCCTTAATCGACATGGATGCAGGAGGCCTAGCAGCTCCACGTGCAGGGGTAGAAATATCCAAAGGGATAGTATCAGATAAATCCTGTGAACCTGCAAGAGCAGGTGTGATTTCAGTAGCAGATTCAGCCAAGCTGGATGAGGCCTCGGTAAGTGGCAAGCTTTCGGCCGAAGGAAGAACCGTGGACTCGGTTTCAGCTGAAACCGAGACACTTGCAGTTGGCTTAACCGTGGTTTCGGCCGAAACTGCGGACCGTGAGTGTCGGTCCTTTTCCTTGCGTTTTTTAGAAATTTGCGTAGTCGGAGTATCCGACGGCATAATGTAAGCAAAAGCGGAGCCGAAAAACTCTTCAGCAAATTCCGACCGACGTCTAAGCGTTCGTCGGTTGAAAGAAGCACAGGCTAGACAAGCTGCTACGTCGTGGTCTGGGCCTAAGCAAGGTAAGCAGTAAGAGTGGAAATCTTTATGAGGTATTTGTTTCCCACAATTTAAACAGTTATTCACTTTTTCTGACATCGGCTGAGGCAAGAAAGAGTCCCCAACGGGGTACTTAGCTTTTTAGAAGTCTTCGGTACTTGTAGTAGTAATCTCTGGTTCTGACCGACCGGCACTTGCGAACAGCTTCTGCTTCGGGCGCCACGCGGCAAGAAAGACGGAGGAAAATGGCGTCGGCTGATGCCTTTATACCTGAAGAACTGCCGCTATGACGTCGGGTGAAGTGCGACACCAGCCGAGGCCAGACCCAGACTTTGGAATCCGGCCGACCGAAGGGCTGCCTGACGACAGGACAACCCATTTGTAAGGACTGCAGATGCATCCTTGAAGGACATCATCAAAGCCCTTTGCTGTGCTCCAAAGAAAAAATCTCTTCCATTTATCAGCATAAACTTTTCTAGTACTAGGCCGCCTGGCTTCCAAAATGACATCTAAAACCTGTTGAGGAAGCTGAGACCCCACCGGCTCCATCACAGAATACGCCAGGCTGTCAGATGCAGGGACTGCACCCGAACATTGAGAAAATGATTGTTTGACTGGGATAACAAATGAGGAACCTGTGGCAGAAGCCAAGGAGGCTCCTGGATTAAACTCCTCAGCAGAGGATACCAATGCTGACATGGCCAATCTGGCGCTATTAGAATCATGCAAGGCTTGTCCCGCCTGACTTTCAAGAGTACCTTGGGAAGAAGAGGCAGAGGAGGAAAAGCATAAACGTGAAGGTTGTTCCAACTGAAAGATAGAGCATCCACTTTCCAAGCATCTGGGTGGAACATCTTTGTGCAAAATTTTGGTAGTTGAAAATTCAGTGGAGAAGCGAACAGATCTATGTCTGGAGTTCCCCAAGCCACAGTCAATTGTTTGAAAACCTGAGGATCCAGTTTCCACTCGTGGGGATCCACAATTTGCCTGCTCAATACATCTGCTAGGAGTTCTGTGCTCCTGGCAGAAACCGTGCTTGAAGATTGATTTGCAAACTCAGAGCAGTCTCCCACAAAATCATTGCTTGTCTGAAAAGAGGGTAGGAATGGGTTCCCCCCTGCTTGTTGATGTACCACATGACTGTTGTGTTGTCTGTTTGAATCAACACCTGTCCCGCTGAAGTAGGTCCTTGAAGGCCATCAAAGCAAATTGGACTGCTAACATCTCCTTCATGTTGATATGCAAATGTAGTAGTTTGGGAGGCCACACGTCTTGTATCCATTTCCCATTGAAGTGTGCTCCCCAAGCCAAGTCCGAGGCATCCGTCGTTAGGATCTGACTCGCCTCTGGTCGGGTCACAGAGAGTCCCTTGTTTAGTTGACATTCCTGAGCCCACCACAAGAATTCCTTCTGGATGCAAGGTATAATCCGAATGACAGTGTCCAAACCGTGGCAGTGTTGAGTCCACACACTTTTGAGATACCATTGTAGCTTCCTCATATGCAGTTTGGCATTGGGAAGAACTAGAATGCAAGATGCCATGAACCCCAAGGCTTGAAGGACTGTCCTTGCTGTCAGCCTGGACATTACTGATAACTGCTGGAAGTATAGATGAAAGGCTCTTTGTTTGTCCGGGGTCAGAAATGCCATCTGAGAAGCTGTATTCAGTCTCACACCCAGAAAGCACATGTCCTGAGAGGGTACTAGACTGGACTTTATTTCGTTCACAGAATACCCTAGGCACCTTAAAACTGCCATTACATACTGGAGATGTTGTAGTAACTTGTCTTTGTTTTGAGCAAGAATCGTCCAGATAAGGATAAATTTGTATTCCTCTCTGTCTGAAAAAAGCAATCACAGGAGCCAGAACTTTTGTGAATACTCTGGGCGCAGTAGATAAACCAAAGGGCAATGCAGAGAACTGATAGTGAGAAGTACCAGCCCGAAATCTCAGGAATCTCCTGCAGCTGGGCCTGATAGGGATGTGAAGATAGGCCTCTTTGAGATCCAGGGTTACCATCCAGTGATCCTTGCCCAGCAGAGGCAGAAGTTGTTGTAATGTTAACATCTTGAACTTTGGAATGTCTAGGTAGGTATTGAGAATGGACAAATCCAGAATTGGCCTCCAAGTGTTTCCTTTCTTTGGCACTAGGAATAGACGGGAATAAAAACCTAGGCCTACTTCTGACGGAGGGACCGCCTGAATTGCCCCCATCTGTAAAAGTAAAGAAATTTGCTCCTGAGCCTCCATCCTTTGCTGAGGAGGCACATCTGGCATGCCTTTGAAAGGAGGAAAAGTGTGAAAATAAAACTTGTACCCGTGATTTATTATATCCAACACCCATTTGTCCTGGGTGACCAAATGCCAATTTTGTTTGAAAAGTCCCAACTTTCCTCCTAGAGGAGCTGCCAGTAGAAAAGGGTCTGGCAGCAGAAGATACAGGTCATTGGGTCTGTTTACGAAAAGGCTGACCCCTGCCCTCACCAGAAGACTGTGCAGGAGAACTCCAAGTCCTAGGTCTGAAAGAACCCTGAGCGTGAGCTCTGCCTCTACCACGCCTAGACCTGCCCTTAGACTGATAATCCAAAGAAGGAAAAGACCATCCCCTAGCAGGCCAATTCCTACTAAACTTAGGGGGCTGCACCTGCAAAAAATCTTTGACCGTCTGCATAGACTTAGCCTTATCCTCCATCTTTTTCAAAACCAATTCCACAGAAGGACCAAAAAGTACTTCAGATTGAAGAGGAGCATCCAAAATCCGAGCCTTAACATGCTCTGACAAATTTTGATCCTTAAGCCAGGCATGTCTACGAATAACTGAACCTGTAGCAGCCACCCTGGATGCAGCCTGAAGAGCATCGAAACCACACTGCAAAGAATGCTTGCCCACTTGATCTGATGCATGAACCAACTCCTGGAGCTCCTTACACTCTATACCCTCAGATAAAGCATCCACCTTAGATTTTAATTGACCTAACAAAAAATTCTGATACTTCAGCATATGAAATTGGCAATTCAAAGCCCTCATAGCTAACGTAGAGGAGGTGTACACTTTTTTCCCCCACCTATCTAAAGCTCTAGAATCTTTATCCAAAGGAACTGGATTCTTAGCCACAGAAGCCCTAATACCCTTCGGACCTTGAGTAATAGTTTCCGGATCAGCTCTAGGGCTCTTGTACAAATACTTATGTGCTTCAGGAACTCTATAATATCTGTCTGGCTTAACAGGGGCAGGAGGTAAAGAATCAGGATTAAGGGAAGATTCAGAAAAAACATCCTGAACAACCTCTAAGACAGGAGGAATAGCCAAGGGCCTATGCTGAGGCAGAAACAAAAATTCCCTGAGCCTTTTCCGAGAATCCGAAAAATCCTGACCTTCCCACTTGAAATGCTCCCTCATGGAATGTAAAGTCTCAGAAAAAAAAAAATCCTCTGGAGGCGAAGCAGAAGGACAGGAGTCCACTGCATCCGAATCCAAATAAGAAGGGAATTCCTGAATTTCTTCAGCTGAGGAATCAGAGTAGTCTGAGGAATGATCCATCCCCTCTAAATCTGCTTCCACCCTAGGTCTCTTCTCTGGGGGCATAGAACCCCTGATCAAAGTAATCAAGTCTTCAGCCTATTTTAACATATGCTTCTTAGGAACAGGGGCTGGAGAGCTAGAACTATGACCAGGGCCAACATGACAAGGTTTGGCCTTAGCATGGCCTTTAGCCACTGAAGTAGAAGGCCTACTAACCTTCTGTAAAGATGGAACTACAGACACCTGAGAAGCACCCTCAGCCAGGCCTAACTACTGAGAGGTTAACTCCTGTAAAAGTAAAGGTTCCCCATGGAATTCAGCCGAATCCCCGGCAGGATCCACAGGTTCAACCGGAGGCTCCGTAGAACCAGCGTCCGTAACGGACGACTCATCCGGTTTAGACTTCAAAGATTTATCTTTACGCTTTTTAGCGGTAGCGGGCATCGGAGGATCCGACGGCATGTTATAGTTACACCTTTTACCGAAAACAAGCCTGGCACAGTCTAATCTCCGTTTAATGGTGCGCTTGTTAAATCTAGCACAAAAGCGACACCCGACCATGTCGTGCTCAGGCCCTAAGCAAGGAATACACAAAGAATGAAAATCCTTATGAGGTATCTGTTTCCCACAAGAAATGCAATTATTAACTTTTTCTGACATCCGGATAACTGAGGCAAGAAAAGACAAAGATTTCCCCAACGGGGTACTTAGCCCAACTTGGTCTTCGGTCTGAAACTCGATAAATGAAAATTTCAGAACGCCGAACGGCACTTGCAAACGCTGCTTCTGCTTCGGACCACGCGGCAAGAAAGACTGAGGATATGGCGTCGGTCATGCACTTATGTACTACAATGTACTGACGTCAGCTCTAGGTGACAATGACCGACGCCAGCCCAGCTCTTTGGTATTCGGGCCGATCGAGGACAGCGGACTACCCCACAGGTTATGACTGCAGCAATGTGAGACAAAGAACATCATATATCGAGCCAAGTGATATTGCCAATATATTCATCGATAGGGGGGTAAAGTTTGCACTGTACCTTTCACCCCCTAAAGGGCCAATCACAATACCTGAGGAATGCCAAATCCTCAATATCATGGCTGCATAGGTAAAAAATGCACTGTCCAAAGCCAAGGATACAGCTTCCATGGGACCTGATAGTATCCCTGGCTGTGCTCTGCATGTATTACAATGTGAACTGGCACCACACCTGAGTGCCCTGTTCAATCACAGCCTCACTACAGGCTTTGTCCCTTCAGAATGGCATACCACTACGGTCATCCTACTCCACAAAGGGGGGGGTGGGGTGACTAGATTTGAAAGCCTGCATTTGCACTTGTTTCTGTCCTGTAACTCATCTAGTGCAGATACAGATTCTTAGTTTTAGCACTTAAATTTGCTTATTCATGCTCAGCACTTGTTCAGAACTTGTAAGCGCTAAATAAGCTACTAATTACTATAGCACTCAACCTTCCTCATTACCTAGAGGAAAACAGTTTTTGTACTTACTTTTCTCACTTGCTTAGAGAAAAACAGCTCTTGTACTCACTTTCCTCACTTATCTAGAAGAAAATAGTTTTTTATTCAGGCATGTCCAAGAGTCAGCTCCCAGTGTTCTCTTCTGTCTATCTGATGAATCTGGGCATCTTGAGGCAATGTAGAAATTGCCTCGTACACAGACAACCCTCTCCTCCTACCACCCAACACTACAACCTGCGAGAGATGCACTTATCTAGCCAAAATGGAGGTAAAGTTCTCTCTCTAACCAAGACTGAACTTGACAGTCATGAGAAGAAGGTAAACATTTGCACCACACCACACTCATCACATAGTCTCACTAAATCTACACCACTAAAATCCACACATAGTAACACAAAAACATTTGCGGAGGCTCTCAATAATAATCTGTCTAAACAACAGAGACCTCCAAAGCAGAAATGCAAGCAACCTCCATCCCCCAACACAACCCAAATGACAAATAGCCAACAGACTCAGTGTGCCACTCAACTACAGCCAATAAGGCAAAACAATGTACCCAACACACTAGTCATAGGTGACTCTATAGTCAGGCACACAGATGTCCCACTGACCAGGCTAAACAAGGAGAAGGTTACTGTCAGCTGCCTGTTGGGTGCCAGGATCTGCTACATAACCCACACGCTCAGGTCACTCCACAACAAGTACAAATATGACTCTGTCATTGTCCATGTTGGTGTGAATGACCTGAGACGTACCTTCCTGGACTACATGAAAAGAGACATGGAACAGCTCTCCAATCTTGTAATCCAGGCAGGTATGACCCTAGCCCTGAGTAGCATTCTGCCATTGCCCCGAATCATACTGCAGAACTAGGACAAAATGATTGACTTCAACAATTGGCTAAGCTTCTGGTGTCATTCTAAGGGGATCCAGTATCTGTCTGCTTGGGATGACATGGTTGATAGACCACAATGCTTTGCCACAGATGCCCTGCACCTGTAGCCCCTGGGAGTCCGGATACTGGCTAAGGCTCTTGCTACCCCTATAGTGCCTTTTTTAGGCAAGGTTCAAATAACAAATTCACCACCGTAACAGGAACAGGCAAGCAAAAACTGAGGGTAATGCTACTCAATGCTAGAAGTCTAAATCTCAAAATGCACTCACTCGAGGAACTCCTTAAAATGGAGAACATTGATATCTGTGCAGTGACTGAGACCTGGTTAAAGGCTCCAGAGAGGACATTTGCACTACCAGGCTATAACCCATACCACACTTTTCGGTCATGTAACCTGGACCGAAACACCAAAGGCGGAGGTGTGTCCATATTCATTAAGGATATCCACACCTCCAGGCTAGTTGCTCAGCATAATGCATCAGAGGTTATCCAAGTGCAACTAACTCTGGGCAAAAGTGCAATCCAAATTGTTGCTTGCTACAGATCCCCCACCATGCCCCAGGATTCCCACTCCTCTTTTCTTGATGTACTGAAAAATATTAGGGTTCAACCAAACACTCTAATAATGGGCGACTTCAACTACCCCACCATTAACTGGGAAAAATACTTGTGTACCAACTCCTTAGCTCAATGCTTTCTGGAATTCATAAACTCCAATGCCCTGGATCAACGTATCCACACCCCCACCAGGGGCAACAATATCCTAGACCTAGTCATTACCAACATGAGTGACCTTTGTTCCACACCTGAAGTCAACTCCTCGTTGGTCTGATCTGACCATAAGCTAATCACCCTTGATATCCACATCCCGCCCCCACTCCCCCATTAAGGACACCACGGTAAAAAATTTCTCCAAAGCCAACTACATGGTTCTTAAGACAGAAGTGGTGAACCTCATGACACCCATGCAGATGGACAATACAGTTAATACTGCTAAATATTACACAAATGCACTCTATAAGCACTTACACGAGTGCATGGATCGTGCTATCCCAAACAGAACCAAGACACTATCCTCTAAAAAAGGAAGCCAATCTGGTGGTTCCCTACCATAAACAAACTGTACAACAGAAGGAAGAAACTGTTGCAAAAGAGAGTAAAATCCATGAGTGGAGGAGCTCCTGGGTCAGCCTCAGTAAGAAGCTGAGATCCCTTATAAGATCCTCCAAAGCTAGATATGAAAGCAAAATCGCCACTAATTCTAAGGACAACCACAAAGCATTCTATAGCTATGTCAAGAATCTCGATGGCAATACCCAGATCTGCTCTGAGTTACAGCACAAAGGCATGAAAATTACAGAACCAACTGATATTGCCAACATCCTGGCAGACAGGTTCAGTGCTAACTTTAGCCCCCCCACCCCCACCCCCTAAAGGGCCCATATCTATACAGGAAAAATGCAGAGTCCCTGTAATCACAACTACGCAAATAAAAGCTGCACTCTCTAAAGCCAAAAACACAGGATCCATGAGACCAGACAACATCACAGGCTGCGTTTTACACGAACTTCAGAACGAACTGGCTCCCCACTTAAGCACCATGTTCAATCAGGCTTTGTGCCCACTGAATGGTGCACAGCAACAGTTATCCCACTCCACAAAAAGGGGAGCCACCACTGATTCTGGGAACTATCGACCTATTAGACTGACGAGCCTGGTCTGCAAGGCCAAGGAACGTATTATCATGGAACTCATAAACAAAGACATTGGTAACCTCCAAACTCTGGATCCCACCCAGTTCAGGTTTGTGAAAGGCAGATCATGCCTCCTGAACCTGATCAACTTCTTTGAGGCAGTCACCAAAGCCGTAGATGAGGGTAAGGTGGTTCACACAGCCTATCTTGACCTCGCCAAGGCTTCTGATGCCATCCCCCATTCTGGAATTATAGTTAAACTCACTAATCTAGGTATAAATCCCTACGTCACAAGATGGTTTGCCAACTGGCTCACTGACAGAACCCATACTGTAAAAGCTGCAGACTCCAAATCTGACCTCAAAGCAGTGACAAATGGAGTAACACAGGGTTCCGTCCTGGGACCTTTCCAGTTTGGTATCTACTTCTCTGAAGTACAGGTTAACACAGAAGGCCTCTGGCTAACGAAGTTCACAGATGACTGCAAACTAGGAGCCATAGTCAAGTCCCCAAATGATGTGGACATCCTATAGAAGGGCCTCGCTGAGACAGATGCCTGGTGTCAGAGCCATGGCCTCAAGCACAATGCCAAAAAGTGCAGTGTCATCCCCTTTGGTAAAAACTCTGTACCCATAAACTACCACATAGGCAGCAATCTACTTAACACCATATGTGTGATAAGAGACCTTGGGACCCAGGTGGACAGTAGTCTCTCCTTTGATAGTCACATTGCACAGTAGTCAGGAAGTCCTACGTGGCACACCTCATCATAAAAGGGTTCTCATCCAGGAAAAAAGAGGTCACTGTATCCCTCTACTCGACACTCATTTGACCCATTATAGAGTACAACGCCCCTTTTGGAATGTACCTCACAAGGCATCTGCAGCAGCTGGAAAGGCCACAGAAGTACCTTACACAGAGGATTACTGGCCTCAAACAAATGCCCTCGACTGACTGCCTCAAAAAACTCCAGCTTTACTCCGTAGCATATCGCCTACTCCAAGGTGATCTCTGCCTAACATATAAAGCTACGTCAAACCCAGAGCTGTTGGACATGCTACACCTAAAGAAATCCCAATCCTCCGAGCTACACACTCTAGGGACCTAAACCTTGTCACCACAATAAAGAGGACATGCTGGAGAGATAGATTCCTGTCCCAGAGACTTCCCATACTCTGGAACAGGCTACCCATCTATGTCAAGCAAAGTTCTTCATTAGCACTCTTCAAGAAAAATCTTGATGAGTGGATGGGAAATAGGAAATACACCCCGGAGATCACTTCTGTGTCTCTGCTTGACAGTGGCACAGAAAAATAACTTTCTTGGGTGGCGTAAGCCAGGGAACCTTGTTGGCTAGACTTACATAGGCCCTTGGGCCGATAGCCTAATACCTACCTATGAACCTATGAATTCTGGGAACTACCACCCTATTAGCCTGATGAGTCTGATATGTAAGGCTATGGAATGCATCATCACAGACCTTATAAATAGGGATATAGGGAATCTGCAAACTCTGGACCCCATGCAGTTTGGGTTTGTGAAACGTTGGTCATGTCTGCTCAACCTAAGACTTCTTTGAGTCTATCACCACAGCTGTGGATGAAAGCAAGGTAGTTCACACAGCCTACCTCGATCTTTTCAAGGCCTTCATCACCACCCCTCAACTCAGGAATCAGAGATACTCACTAAACTAGGCATAAACCCCTATGTCATTAGATGGGTTGCCAATTGGCTCACTGATAGAACCCACACTGTCAAAGTAGTGGACTCCCAAATCCGACTACCAACCAGTTACAAATGGAGTCCCACAGGGAGCAGTCCTATATCCTCTCCTGTTTGGCATCCACTTCTCTGAAGTATAAGCCAATACAAATGGACTATGGCTGACCAAGTTCACCGATGATTGCAAACTGACTCACCAACTGGTTTAGACATTCTATAAAAAGGCCTCACTGAGACCAATGATTGGTGCCAGAACCATGGCCTAAAGCTCAATGCCAAAAAGTGCATTGTCATTCCCTTTGGGAAAAATGCAGTACCCATGAACCACCACATTAGTGGTAGTCCACTAAACACAGAAGTTGTGATAAGAGATCTGGGGACACAGGTTGACAGCGACCTCTGTTTTGATTACCACATTGCCACAGTGGTTAGAAAGTCCTTCTATGTGGCACAACTCATTACAAAAGGTTTTTCCTCCAAAAAGGAGGAGGTCATAATCCCTCTCTAGTCGTCCCTCATTAGACCTGTTATAGAATACAATGCCCCATTTAACATGTAACTCACTAGGTACCTACAACAACTGGAAAGGCCACAAATATACCTCACCAGGAGGATCTTAGGCCTTAAATACATGTACTACATGGACAGAATCAAAAAAAACTCCAGCTATACTCTGTCTCATACCACTTGCGTAGAGGCGATCTCTGCTTCACCTACAAAGCCATGTCTGATACAGAGCTGTTAGATATGCTACATCTAAAGAAATCCTACTCTCTCTGTGACACATGCTCCAGGGACCTCAACCTCATTACCACAATAAACAGACCATGATGGAGGGAGCAGTTTCCTAACCCAGAGACTTCCCATACTCTGGAAAAAACTTCCCATCCGTGTCAAGCAGAGCACTTCACTGGCCCTCTTCAAGAGAAATCTTGACGAGTGGATGGGCTATATAAAGTTCAACCTGGGCATCACTTCAGTGGCCTTGCTCGATTGGAGCACTGGGAACTAACGTTGGGAAGCAGGATATGAGGGAATCTTTTGGGTTAGGCTTATATAGCCTCCAGGGCCATTAGCCTAGTACACACCTATGCACCTATGAACCTATAATGCTTAGCTTTCAAATAAATCACCATGCTCATCTCCTAAATGCTGGATTACATCAATGTTAAGTCCCAATTGGTTAACAACCTACCATCTACTGAAAAGGTCGTCAACACAATCACTACACCTCAAACACCACCCACACCTACAATACACACACCCACCAGGCTGGATAAGGAGAAAGTCACTGTTAATTGTCTGTCGGGTGCCAGAATCCACCATACACACTCAAGTCTCTCAACAACAGGTAATGTTATGACTTTATCCTAATCTATGTTGGTGTGAATGACTTGAGACGTACCACCCTGGACTATAAGAAGACAGACATGATTGAGCTCGCTGATTATGTGTCCCAGGCAGGTATGTCCCCAGCCTTAAGCAACATTCTGCCAACACCCAAAGTTATGCCTCAATACAAACAGAAAATGATTGACTAACAACTGGCTTAGTTTCGGGTGTCATTCCATGGGGATGCAGTACCTGACAGCCTGGGAAGACATGATCGACAGACCACAATGCTTTGCCAGAGGTGGCCTGCATCTGTCTCACATGGGCTTCAGGCTTCTGGCAAAGGCTCTTGGCTCCTCCATAGTAGCTTTTTTAGGAAAAAAGTGATGAGGTCAAAACTACCAACATAAACATTTCAAGAAAACACAAATTAAAGGTCATGCTGCTAAATGCTAGGAGTCGAAACACTAAACTGCACTCATTGCTAGCATTCCTAACCGTGGAAAATGCTGACATATGTGCAGTCACATAAACCTGATTCAAAGCTGCGGAGAGCACCCCAGCCTTACCTGGTTACTCATCCTATCATGCATTCAGACCCCAAACTGTGGGCAGTAAAGCCAACGGAGGTGGAGTTTCAATATATTAAAAGACATTCACACCTCCAGTCTGGTCAAACATTATGACACACAGGAGACACTCCAGGTGCAGTTAACCATTGACAAGGCTCCTATTCAAATCATAGCTAGCTATCGGCCAACAAATCTGACTCAAGATGCCCAATAAGTCTACCTGGACCTGTAAAAATCTATCAAGATTCAAACCTTTTCCCTTATCCTGGGTGACTAACTACCCAAACATAGACTAGAAGAGCTACTCATGCCAGAACACAAATGCCCTGAGATTCCTCGATTTTGTCAATGCAAATGCATTGGAACAGCCAGTCGATACCCCCACAAGAGGTGATAATATCTTGGACTTGGTATTAACCAACATGAGTAAACACTGCAGCATCCCTACAGTATCATTCTCCCTGGTAAGATCTGACCATAAAGTGGTCACTTTCGAAGTTACCATCTCCCCCAATCCCCCTCTAGCTAGAGTCAGACATAAAAACTTCTCCAAAGCTGATTACTGCCTCCTAAGAGATGGTATAAACAGCTTCACAGCCCCCCTCCCCTCTGTAGGAACTGGCACCAAGATCCAAAACTAAACCAAAGCACTATACGAGCATTTATATAGATGCATGGAATCAGGAATACCCGACAGGACTAAATCATCCTCCGCAAGGAAGAGTAAACCTGTCTGGTAGACATCTGCAATAAATAAACTCTATAACAAAAGGAAAAAATTGCTGTCCAAGACCAAGAAGGAGCAGGTGCCAAACTGGAAGCAATGTCTCCTTAGCATGAACAAGAAATAAGAGCACTAGTGAAATCCTCCAAAGCAAACTTCGAGTCCAAATTGGCCACATCTACTAGAGACAATCATAAGGCCTTCTTTACATATGTCTGCAACCTCAAAGGAAGCACCCAGATCTGTTCAGAACTGGTGGTCAAGGACACCAGATATACAAATGTCGTAGATATAGCAAACTTGCTGGCTGACAGATTTAGTGAAAACTTCGCCCCTCTGTCCCCCCCATCAGTAAATCAGGACATCCCCAGTACCTGCCCCTTCCCCTTATATCTAGGGAACAGGTCATCACTTCTCTCTCAAAGACAAAACATACAGCTTCCATGGGACCCGATAACATCCCAGTCTGCATCCTACGTGAACTCAGGCAGCAACTTGCACCACCATTAGGCGCTCTATTCAGCCAAAGCCTGAGTAGACGACAGCCACTGTCATCCCTTTGCACAAAGATGGAGTTTCCACCAATCCAGGAAATTGTAGACCCATCAGCCTAACTAGCCTGATCTGCAAGGCCATGGAATGGATTATCATTAACCTCATTAACAAGGGCATTGGAAACCTCCAAACACTTGATCCCACACAGTTTGACTTCGTCAAGGGGAGGTCATGTCTGTTAAATTTAGTCGATTTATTTGAGATAGCCACCAAAGCCATGGACAAGAGGAAGATGGTGCACACCACCTATCTTGACTTCATCAAAGCCATAACCACTATTCCTCACTTGGGCATAATAGATAAACTCTCTCAACTAGGCATCAATCTGTAACTAGATGGGTAGCAAACTGGCTCACTGATAGAACCCACCTAGTCAAACTAGGGGATGTCATCTCAAGCAGTAGACCCATAACAAGCAGCGTACCCCTGGGTTTGGTCTTGGGGCCTCTGTTATTTGGGATATACTTTTGTGAGGTGCAGGCCAAAACTAGTGGGCTATGGTTGAGCAAGTCTGCAGATGACTACAAGCTGGGTGCAGTCGTCACTTCTCTAGTGATGTGGACATCCTCCAAGACGGATTCACTCAGACAAATGACTGCTGCCAGAAACATGGCCTCAAGCTGAATACCAAAAAATGCATCATCATCCCGTATGGGGGAGAGTGATGTCCCCACAAATGATCACATTAATAACAATGTCCTAAGCACGAAATCAGTTGTGATGGATTTGGACACCCTGGTTGATAGCAACCTGACTTTGACCACCATGCTGCTTCTGTTGTACGGAAAGCCTTCTACATGGCCCACCTCATAAGTAAGGGTATCTCATCCAAGGACAAGGAGGTCATAGCATCCCTGTATTCTTCCCTTATGAGGCCCATTATTGAGCACACTGCCTCTTTCGGCATGTACCATGCAAAGCATATGAAGCAACTGGAGAGATCACAGTGGTTCCTCACCAGAAGAATCCAGGGCCTCAAATATCTATCTACCCTGCACAGACAGGCTAGAATCCCTATCCCTCTACTGATTTTCATACAGACTGCTCAGAGGTGACCTCTGTCTGTCATACAAGGCAATCGCGGACCCCACCTTGATGGAACTGCTGCATATCCGCAAGTCAAGCTCCACTCGAGTAACCTGCATGCACTGCCTCAACCTGGTCAGTGACATCAACAGGACTTGTTGTCAGGATAGATTTGTGTCCCAGAGACTCGCCCATCTGTGGAATAGACTCCATCTCCATGTCAAGCAGAGTACCTCTTTCCCCCTTTTTAAGTGCAACCTGGATAACTGGATAACTGGATGGAAAATAGATAATATACTCCTGGGACTCCACCCATGTCCCTGCTGGACAGGGGCATCGGGTGCTGATCTTACCTCATCTTATTTATAACACCATTTTGAATATTCTGAATACTGTTATCCTGAGGAATAGTGTTAATTTAATATATATGTGCATAAACTACACCAGCCATTATACAAAGGGTGTTATCATTTCTCCCAGTTCACTCCATTATCTTCCCCTAATCTTCTGTTACACAAATCATGATCTAAACCTTAACTAATGCTCATGCAGTTCTTAACAGAGCAACTGTGATCTCCATTTCCCTTACTAACATAACAGCTAATGCTTTCTTAGGATGAATTATTAACATTCACTTCCTGTCAAAGGTTTTGAAAACATCCATTATACTAACATTTATTTATTTATTATTTATTTATTTATTACAGTTGATTACCGGGTAGTGTCTGACTGGGCATGTAGCCCGTTTTCAGTGGAGAACCAGCATTAAGTTAAACAGATACATAATACAAAGTTGCCAAGTCATACAATAATTGTCAGCATACAAGTATTGATGTAACCTATTACAAAATAAGTTAGACGTTGCCCGTTCGATTCTCAGTTAGAGTGTCTTCTGTGTGGCGACATGCGTGAATGGGCATTCCTTTGTTGAAGGTTGTGCGTTAGGCCCGGCAAGCCAGCACGTAAAAATCTACTGCCAATCATTAGCGGACCGGAGTTCCGCTGTGGCGATCCCTAACTGGGAAAAGCTGAAAGACACAACAACAACAACAACCATATTGGTAACTTATAACATATAGTACAGGAGGGTATATTGTTACAGAGGAGACAGTATGGAAACATTGGACTCAAGGGTTCTGGAACCCTGAAAAACAGAGTGGAGCATCTTGTACATGAGGTGTGCGGCTTGGAATCCAGAGTAAGAAAAAGTCATAGAGAGGAGCAGAAAGAAAAATGGACTTTGTAGTAGTGGTTTTGGAAGATAGTTGAGCAGTAAAGCACATGACACATGCATAAGGAGAGGGGAGAACTAATAAAGGTCTGAGTTTAGCCTGGTGAGCAGCAGGGGCAAAGCCAGTTGTCTATGAGGTGAACCTTTAGTTTAGTTTTGAAGGAAGGATGGCAGGGAGTGTTTTGAATGTTTAGGGGGAGAGCATTCCAGAGCTTAGCTATTTTGTTAGAGTATGGAGAGTCTCTGTGGTAGTTGTGAGATTGGGTGATTTTGAGTAATGGCTTATCTGAAGACCTAAGGGACCTGCTGTTAACCTGTAGTTGAACTAGTGTTGATATAACTGGGCAGTCTTTGGGGTTGTGGATGATATTATGGGTGAAGGTAAGTTGATTGAGGATTAATAGGTTGGGGAGTTCTAGCAATTTAAGTTGTTGAAGAGCAGTACAATGATGAGTCTTGTGGGGGAGACTGGTGACAAACTTTGCTATTTTGTTATAGCTGGACTCGAGATTATGGAGGTCAAAGTGATGTAGCTTGGTTTGTGTGGGTGAGACATACAGAAAGATGGACAGAAGTTGTGATCTAGCTGTGGCTAATCTGGCTTGGGATGTTAGGTAGGGTTTGGCCCTACATACGGAACCAAGTTTTGCATGGACTTTTTTAATAGTTTCAGAGATGTTAATATCAAATTTTCACCTGTTATCAATTGTCATACCTAGCAGTCTAACCTGATGATTGGGCTCAATTATAGTGCCATTAGTTGATGTAGTGCATAGGGGAGGGCAGTCATGTTTGATGGGTTTATGGGAGAAGATTATTAGCTTGGTCTTGTTTGGGTTAAGGATGAGCTGGTGCTTTGATAGGCAAGTTTCGATTTCTTGGAATGATTTTTGCACCTTGTTTGAAGTTCAGGTGGGGATGTGGCAGAGCATATAAGGGATGTGTCATCTGTGTACTGTATGATAGATGCATGTTGGGTTGATGAGTGAAGATTGTTGGTAAAAATGGTGAAAAGTAGGGGGCTGAGTATGGATCCTGTTGGTACACCGGTAGATACTGGCAGCAGTGGGGAGTCAGTGTTATCCCATTTGGTGGCCTGTTGTCGGTTAGACAGATAACTGTGAAACCATGTTAGGGATGTTGAGTTAAGGCTGTGTGAAGCTAGTTTATTAAGTAGTAGTTGGTGGGAAATGGTGTCAAAAGCTTTTGAGATTTCCAGGAAAATGGCAGATACTAGTAGTCTGTTTTCATGATGTGATGGATGGTGTTGATGAAGGATACTAAGGCTGTGGTTGTGCTATGTTTGGGTCTAAAGCCACGCTGGGTTTCAGATAGAAAGTTATTTGTGGTAATGTGGTTCAGGAGCTGTTGATGGATGCATTTGTCTAAGACTTTTGCTAAGGGTGAGAGGATAGCAATGGGGCGGAAGTTTGAGATATCTCTGGAGGGGCCACCTTTGTGAAGGGGAATGATGTGTCAGATTTTTCAGAGTTGAGGGGTGTACTGCTCTGTGACTGAGTGGTTGATTAGTATGGACACTTGGTAGGCTATGGAGGGAGCAGCAATTTTTAGGAACTCATTTGGAAGTTGGTCTGCTGCGAAGCAGCATGGTTTAAGTTTGGCTAGGAGTTTTTAATGTAGGAGGTTTGAATAGGTTTTAATGAGAAGTGATTAGAATAGCTAGGGTCTTGGGGGGATAGTGTGAGGTAGTGTTTGGTGGCTATTTAGCAGGCGTGTGATTGAGTTAATGAAGTTTTTGTTAAGTTGTGAGAATATGGGTTCTGTGGTGTTCGTTGTGGAAGGAGTGGGGGTGGGTTTTTTTCCAGGATTGAGGAGATGGTTTATAGTTTGCCAGAATTTCTGTGGGTTATGGAGGTATTTTTGTTGAGTGGTTTGGTAGTAAAGTTTCTTACCATTGTAGACTTGTTTCTTTGCTCGGTTTCATAATTGTTGATAGGTTGTGAAGTTGGAGGTGTTTTTGGTAGTTGGGTATAAGGCTCTGGCTCTCTCTCTTTTCTTGATTAGTACTCAGTGTCTTGTGAAATCTATGGTAATTGCTTTAATTTGATGCATAGTTTTCTTTTGGGGGCAGGTCAATCTAGAATGTTAAGGAATTCGTTGTTAAAGAATTCAAGTTTATGGTCAAGTTGAAGCTTAATTAAAGGTGACCAGTTGCAGTTTTGCAGTAGTTGGTTGAAGAGGTCAGGGGCAAAATGTTTCTTAATACCTTCAAATACATCCGCAATAACATACTGAATTTGGACTTTTTTCCTGAGCAGATATGTAGGGGCATGGTCGCTAAGGATTATGAGTAGGCAGCCAACTTGATAGCCTAGGTTAGGTTTGTTTGTTAATACCCAATCTAGTAGAGACTTCTTTTTGGAGTGTTTTTCTGAGCGAGTGGGACAGTTTATAACTTGACAGAAGTTGTAGAGCTTTATAAAGTTGGAGGGGTAGTTAGAGGAGCAAGTGAGCCAATTAAGATTGAAGTCACCTAGGATGATAACCTCTTGATTGAAAGTGGTTGCTAACCAAGATAGTAGGAGTTTAATTTTGGTAAGATTGTTTCCCGGGGACAGATAAGTACCTATGATTATGATGGTTTTATGAAGGTTTAAATTGAGATGGGTGATGAGGATTTCTGCAATGGGGATGTTGGGGGCTGGATGGTTTAGTTTTTCAATTCTTAGAGAGAGTCTTTAAACATGACTGCTACACCACCACCTTTTTTGCCAATTCTGTCTTATCTAATTACATTATGTCCATTACATGTGACTTTGGAGTCTTTTATGTGGGGCTTTAACCAGGTTTCTGTTATAACTGTTATGTCAGGGGAGTAGGTAGCCAGGATAGCATGGAATTCTGAAATGTTATTCACAAGGCTTCTGAGATTAAAGTTGGTTATTAGTAGGTTAGATTTGAAAATGGTAGATAGAATGGAATGGGGAATTGTTATGGGGGAAGTTGGTTAGGTGAATGAGTGTGTGAGCTGGTGGGGGTTGTCAAGTTGTGTGGTGAGATGTTGCTTGGGCCAGGGTTGGGGTGGATGTCAGATAGTAGCTTGATATGTGTGATGGAGTGCTGTAGTAGGTTTTTAGTTTGGTGATAGCCTGGTGGTACTTGAATGTGGGTGGTTGAGGGTGTGATGATTGAACATGTCTAAAGGGATATAGTAGTGAAAAGGAAGTATTGTATAATTGTGCGGAGATGTTGCTAAATGGTTTGACATCAAACCAACAGGCACTCAATGTGTGAGCTGAAGGGGTATGGTAAAACCTGAGGTCATTTAGAGGGTCAGTGACACTGTAGGCTAGGTAGAGGAAGAAAGCTCTAATATAGATGTTGTGGTTAATAAATTGGTGAAACATAGTGCGGGAGTAAGACAGGAAAAGGTTGGGAGAAGACTAAGGCCAGTGCTAGGTTTGTAGATTAAAGGGTGTTGGTATGAAATAGTGTGTTTGGGAGGTAGTGATGAGAGAGGGGTGGGTTTGTGTAGAGAGAAATGGTAGGAAGAGGTGTGACTATGAGTGCGGCAGTTAGGGGAGTGACTATGGTGAGGTATAAATGTAATTGATGTGGGGGTGTGTGGGAGTGGGGGTGGGGTAGAGGAGTGGAGTGAGCCCGAGCATTAGTGAGGGCAAAAGGAGCAGGAATGAGACAAAAGGCCATAGGCTTGACCAAAAACAATCAGCTTACAGAGAGACCAGAATCCACAAGTTAACCTAGCTTACAGAGAGACCAGGTCTACAAGTTAAAAGTAATTCTGTTTAGAATGACCTCAGAGACTAAGCTAAAGTGTTATATGTGATTCGCTAAGTAAGCATTTTTTGAGGTGTATAAATGGAAGTTTGGTTATGCGCCAATTTGTGAGCCAGTAAGAGCAGTTGAGTAGTGGCTTATCTACTGACAGGCTTTGAAATAGTTTGAAGCAAGCAAGCAAGTAAGGGGGGGGGGGGTAAGAGAGTAAATTAGGAGTGGGACTTTTGAGGATAGCAGGCTCCACAAGTGTGCACGCCACTTACAAAAGGCAATTTAAATGCAAAGAAATAAAGTTAGACTAGGTGGTACATTCAGAAGAACGTGCAACTCTACTTCCACTTTGTTTTGCAGTTGTTAGGAATGGTAAAAAGTTAGTCTTTGGGAGGTAGGTCATATTTGGAGTTTCCTGATCCTTCTGGTGGTGGATAAGGATGCGTGGACACTATCCAGACTTGCGCTCTAATAATATAAGGTGCAAAAAAACTGTAAAAAAGAAGGAAATAAAAAAGAGAGAGTGAGAAGAGTAGGGTAAATGAGTGGGACTAGCGATATAAAATGATGGAGTGGAAAAAATGTAAGGGAGTGGAACTAGCATATAGAGTGGGATGTTGAATTTAGGTGTGCAGGGGTACAGCAGGTATCTCTGAAAAAAAAAAACAAATGAAAAAGGAGCAGACTGGAGATTTGGGCACTATGAAAATAAGGGAGCAGAACAAAGATTTGGGCAGGTAAGAAAAAGTTGTTGTGAGAGTGAGACTAAGAGTGGGCAGGCAACAGCAGTGTTGACCACAGAATATTCAGTAATATGCTAGCAATTATACAACTACAGTCACAGTATATTCAGTAAAAACGCTACTGAATGTAAATACACAGACACAGTATAAGCAGTAAAAACGATAGTAAAATGCAGTAGGACAGCAACATAATGTTTACAGTTTCCTCTACTAAATAGATAGCTTCGACCTTTAGTGGGAGAGTGAGACTGCTAAACACCAAAAAAACACAGCTAACACTCACTGCAGTCAGATAGAAACAGGAATAAGTATGCTAACTGCTGCTTCATACTAGCAGGAGAATTCAATACACTTTATGCCAAGATAGCATGCATGTCTCTGACTAGGAAACTGACTTATTTCCTTGGCTCTGTTTATAATGCTCTAGGGTCCCACGGAATGACACCGAACTTCATGACAGGAGGAAATGAATCTTGATCAGCATTGTTTAGTTTGCTGCTGTTGTGACTCACCAGGAAAAGTTTAAGAAATGTAAAGAGAAGGGTGATGTAAACTGATACAGAAGTGTACAAGATTAGGACATATAATCAACAATGTTTCCTGATAAGATGTCATTTGATGTTTTACCCACGTGGGAAGTGTGAGTGGATAAAAAATGAAGAAGACTGGATACATCCTCTATCAGTCATGCTGAAACAGTAATATAATAATACATTTGAGTTATCCTATAAAATGATAGGCTTACGCTTTTAGCATAACTTTGTTGTATGAGACAGCTCTTTCATATAACCAGGCATTTCTGCAACTTTCTGTCCTCAAGTTTCTTATGGATACATGTCGCATCACTGGTATACAGCTTAAGTTACCGACACTGTGGCATTGTAATTTTGTTCTGACCAATTTAAAACACGTTTTCCATTAAATGTGTGTGCGTATTAACTACATCACTTTTCCTTTCTGAGATGGAGTTTTTTTTGTTACATCTTTCATAATTGTGCTAAATTTATGTCTGTGCTGAACGAGACCTTTTGAGTTGATATTTATAGTCTACTATGGCTAAGAAGTTTATGTTTGGAAAATAGCTGCATATTATGCCTATTTTCAGATGAGGTGTGTAATAATTTGTCTGTGAAGCTGCATTTTATCATGAATCCTATATGTCAGTACTACTGTTTTGTTTGTTCCATTCAGTCACAAGGTCATGGTACAATATTCACACAAATAACATTTGAAAACCAGAATTCTGAAACAAAATATTTCAATGGTGCCAAACTATTAACTATTTCTTGTGCAAGGTTTTATCTCAAATACCCTCACACTCCCTGCAACTTCTTGCTAATTGTTCCTTTCCTGAATAACTAACTACCAGTCAAAGGAAGGAATAATTACTCTCCTTTGGAAAACATATGTCAATTATGAATTATGTTTTCTTTCTTTTTTCCAGTGCCAAAACTTTATTTATGAATGAACATGTCAACATAACAGCAAATACAAACAGAATAACACATAGTTATTTAAATAACTAAGTACAGATACATTAATATGATATTGAACTTTCCTGGTAAACAAATGTCAATAAATAAACAAACAAATATCTGATCCAAAGTAATCATTTATACAATGCTTTATTACTGTCAAAATGGTCAGTGATAAATTTAATCCATCAAGACTAGTTCTCTTCATCTTTCATCTTAATATGAGATTTTAAAGTTGCCAATTCTAACATAGAGAGCGAGTCCATTAATGAAAATAAATCATTGAAAATAGAGCAACTAGCAGATCTCTCCACCTTTTGGTTATACAGTTTTTAGCCATAAGTAGAATTACTTTGAGTAATCCAAACCAATAATAGCTATATCTAAATATAAATAAGTCCCCCAAAAAATAAATGGCTTTTGTAAGAGTTACTTTGTTTGGCCATATGGCATTTAAAATTGCCTGCAACTATCCTAAAAAAAGTCTTATCTCATATACTTCAAAAATACATGCAACCAGTCCCCCACCTCCCCAGCAGAAGAATGCCAACATCAATAAGAAACATTAGTAAATATTCTAGAGAGTTTTACAAGTATGCAGAAATATTTAAATTGGCATTGCCTTTAAAAAAAACTACATTTCCAGGATCTTGTAGCATATCTATGGAGTAATGGTATAGTCCTCATTTGGCGTTCATCTAATCTCATTCCTAACGAGCATCCCATAACAGCTTGTATTTATTAGGAATAGTATCCCAAGGGGACATCACAATTTTACACATGTAATTTATTGTGCCTTTCAAGTACATAGTGTCACTCTTGGCATCTATTATGCAGGAGATCCACGTTTATCAGAAATGGGGATAGTAAGAAGTTTACAAATTAAAACAAAAAACAAAACAAAAAAAAAAACAGCTGACACAGCAGAATATAACAAGATATAAAATTAATTTGCTCAAAATAAGAAAACATATAAAAACAGATACACACGTTTGCGCCAGTAGCAGGTACTTCATCAGATCTAAAAAAAAAAAATCAAGAAGCACTTAAATTCATTCAAATCTACTGGGCTAAGGCATGTGATCTTAATAAAGGTTTTAAAGGGACATGCCCATTTAATGCTTCCCCTTTGACTGTAACATCAAAATTCATTTAATCTCAAGACATTCCGTCTTGGTTATAACATCACCTCCTCTGATTCCTACACTAAATAATTCTAAAACCAAAAATCCAAAAGAATGGCGTATGGTTGATTATTTTGCCGCCAACATAATAACTCTCACACAGATAACAGCCAGGTATACAAGATAATGATTCCTACAATCAAAATAAAAATCAAACTCAAAAAAATTGCTTATTATCTAGATGTACAAACATGCCACCAGTCTTAATATACCTACAAATATTGTATGACGTACTGGATATGTACTCTTCGTAATGCAGATGCAATTGCTCTTTTAGTAAAGGATTCATAACAAAGCAGTTTCTTTAAAGAGCTAGTGTTTCTAAAACAGAAATGTGGGTCATCACCAAGAAATCTCTTGCATCAATCATCTATAGTTAATACATGCCAATGCTTCCTAATAATGTCACATACTGACTGAACGTAGAATAGGCAATACACATCCTAAGTGGATTCTAATTACTCTTAGGTCTCAGTACCATGTTACCAGTAGTAGCAGAAAAGAAAAGTATAGTCTTGCCAAATCACCTGTGTGAATGAAATTCTTCTCTTGCCACCTCTATCTCATTTTCTGAATACCCTCTAGAACAGAACTCTTTACTCAAGTCATCAAAAGAAGAAAACATATTATCACTTGCATTCAACTTAGCATGCCTACAAAACTGGCCTTTAAAGATATTACACTTAACATGATTAGGGTGCATGCTCTGATTAGTGTATTTGCCTTCTTACATGGTTTCTTATACAACTGGGTATGAAGATAATTAGATGTAACAGTAACGCATGCATCCAAAAAAGTCTATGCTAGTAAAGGAAACTTTAAAAGTAAATAAAAAAAAAATGGTGGCATGATGAAGATAGTCAACAAAATCATGTAAGCAATCTAGCAGTTCAGTCCAAATAAAAAACATGATCCACAAAACGTACATAGTGGGAGATGTATTGTAAATAAAAATTACTTCTATCTAGTATGTACAAGTGTTCTCAATATGGAAAGACCATGTTCACATAGCTATTTGTGTACATGGTGCCCACTGCAACCTCTACCTTCTGCATATAAAAGTAATGTATTTCGGCTTTTCCCGGTTAGGAGTATTTATGGTAAAAAATAAAACCACTGTTATTAAGCAAAATCTCAAGATGGGAACAAATCAAGTATAACTGATCAGTGGTATATTCAGAATTTTTTGACAAAAAAAGTCTGACAAAATCTAGGTTTAAACTGAGCATCTTTCTTAAAAAGTAACAAGTTACACAGGTTTCTCCTGCTTTTGATGAGGGTACCAACATATATCATAGAGCACCTTTGTCCTGATATACTAAATCTTAACATTTTTTTTCTGTCAGCCAGAGTATAGGTTTGTAGGCCAGGAAGAATCAATCCACCTTTATCTGGTAGCAAGAAAAGGTGATTCCAGCTTAAACAAGTCTCATTACCACAGAAGAGTTGTATAAAGTTTAGCTTAGACCTCATTCCAGAGTTGACAAGGTGGCAGAAGAGGAAGAACATTCTAAGAAATGGCAGTAATCTTTTGTGGTGAAGCAGAGACATCTCCAGCTATCAAAATACTCCTTTAATGTCTGTAATATCTTGGAATAACCATTAAAAACTGCCATGAGCAGAGAAAGACCAAGCTCAATTTCTGGATAAGTAAAATTACTATTATCTAAAAAGTGTAACTCATAATTTGAGCAGATGAAGGAGCATAAATAATCACCACCATTGTAGTCTTACTCTGGTTTATTTTATAACCTGAGATAGAGCCAACTTGATGAATCTTCTGAAACAGTAAGATCTTCCACTTGTTTTGAGAAATATACCAGAAGATCATCAGCATATAAATTTATGTTTAACTGTTGATAACTAGAAATAGGAGATTTTCTTAAATCGTATAGCAAGCTGATTTAAGTGAAACACAAACAAGGCAATCCTATCTAGTACACTGCTGGATATGTATAGAATCAGAGAGGCAATTATTACAATACATTGTAGAGGAACCAAAAAACGTCACACAGACAAACAAAAAGCACCAAAAACACAAGAACAGTACGAGGACCTGAAATAAAACTTTTTTACCAAAGTGCTTTCATCCTGAAATTAAAAAGGACTTCATCAGAGTAAATACAACCAAAGCAAACTGTACTTAAATACTAAAGTGCAACAAATGTTTAGCCAATAATTCATGACCGTAACCCAAATTATTTTAATCAAACAATTGATAAATACTGTTAAAAGTAAATAATAAATTGTTAAATACTAAAAATTAATACAAAAAGTTGCATATAACACACAGATAAGAATAAAAATTAATATAAACATATAATGGGTAAAAAATTGGCTAAACATTTATTGCACTTAGTATTTAAGTACTTCTACAAATTTCAGCAAGTCTCTGTTGACCTCACACCCATGGTCTCCTTTGTTTCACAAACGAAGCTTTTTGAATCTAAATTAATTGAGTACAAGAGCTTTCAATTACATATTTTTTTCTGTCTAAATACATTTGTGTTAGGGTTCTACCATTTTGAAAGCTCCCAGTTGGTTAACACACACCCTGGAGGTCATTGTTGTACTTGGAGAACAATGATGCCAGTGGAATCCAAGGTGAAAGGGCTTAGTTGTTGGGCGATTTGATACTCTATGTCATTAAAACAGTTTTCAGTTTCCAGCAAAGTGTTGCAACTGTTTTCCTTCACTTTTTACAAATTTGCTGCTTGTTAGCACTTGGGTTGTGTGTATTTTTAAGTAATTTTGATGTAAAATAGTTCCTCTGCCTACTGTTTTAAACTTGCTGCAGTTTAAGCTGGCAAAATCAGTGGGGGCTGAATTCACCAAATAATGAGCTACATTTGAGTTTCATACTTTATAATAGCTCTCAACTAATTAGGAACAAATCTCAACAGAATCAGGGACAAATTCAGAACTAATCAGGGATGCTTTTGAAATATTAGTACTTACTTCTTCTTTCGGCTTTTCCCGGTCAGGGGTCGCCACAGCGGATCACCTTGTCCGCACATTGAATGGCAGTGGAGTTTTACGGTGTCGAGTTGCCAGCCCGGCGCCCAACCTTCCACAGAAGGTACACTCACATGCACACCTAGGGCCAATTTAGAGTGTCCAATCCACCTGCAGCATGTCTTTGGGATGTGGGAGGAAACCGGAGCACCCGGAGGAAACCCACGCGACCACAGGGAGGACATGCAGACTCCGCACAGAAGGCACCCCAGCCGGGGATCGAACCGGAGAGCCTCTTGCTGTGAGGCAGCAATGCTAACCACTGCACCACCGTGGCCGCCCTTTTGAAATATTAGTACTATTTGGAATATAATTAATCTGAGACACTGACAGAATAAGAGAATGTGAATTAATATACACTTTCTGAAGTAAAAAGTCTGTAAATCTGTTTATTATCATTGTTTTTTAAATGTAATTCACCATCCTTTCTATAAAAGTCCCCAGTTTTTGGAGGGATAAAGGGAGGCAGATGTAACATTTGAGTCAAAATCAGGGGTATCCCTGTAAATAAGGGACAGGTGAGAGGTATGGACTTCATATCAATCAGAGAATCCATATGAACATAAATCATACTGTTATGCAACTGTCTTTAAAAAAACTTTTTGTTGCATTTTGAATGAACACTAACACTTAAAAACAAACTAAAAGAAACACAAAATTATATACAGAGTCCACAACAAAATTTAAAACTGAAGAAAAACATCAAGACTTTTCCAGTAAGATTTTGCCAAGATAGCTGCTTATGTGTGACAATTGATGTTCAGATATACATAGTCTGTAATTCTTTGCTACATACATTTTTTAAAGAAATTAACTCAGAAAAAGAGAGGATATTTTTACTTTTCCAATTCATTGTGATGACTTTCCTAGCAATAGGTAGAATAGACCAAACGAGAGGCACTTGAGTTCTTGGTACGAAATCCAGAATTGGAACATTAAACAAAATCAAGTTTGAAATGATGCAATTGTCTGACCATACGGCTTTGACAAAGTTTCTAAATCTGCCCAAAATGGAATAATCATTCAACACTCTATAAACATATGAACTCAATTTGCCTCTAAAGTTTCATTACACCTCCAATATTTTAAATTTTCTTTCTTATAAATTACGCTTACTTTATGTGGTGTTAAAAAAACTTCTAGGCAAAAACTTACATGTAAAAATTCTCCAATGGAGTGATGAAGTTGTATTACTTATGGACTTCAAGTATAATTTTCTAGGAACTGAAAACCAAACTTTGAATCTTTTTTTCTGATGTAATGGATGGAATCTTAGGACAGAGCTATTATTGCAATATTCTAATTTTATAAGAACAATATTTAAAATGTGTCCCTATTTTTTAAGCCTCTGTTCCCCACTTTATCCAAATTTCTTGAGCTGAAAGGTTAAGAGGTATTCATATATTTTGAGTGGTGCATCTACTGCTTGATCTCACACACACACTTCTGTTTTTCATGCATGCAAACGCCCACACACACACACATGCAGACAGAAACAAACACACTCATACCATATACATGCACACACTATTTTTTTATCTGTTTGTTTTTAAATTTTACTCTCACTAAACAGCAAAAGTGCTGTTTAGTGATAGTAAAATAATGGCTTGATCTTTCTAACTCTCATGCACTTTTAAGAGTTGCACCCACTGCTCGACTGAGCTCTCTCTGTCTCACAGACACACACACACACACACACACACACACACACACACACACACACACACACACACACACACACACACACACACACACACTGTCTCTCTCTCTCTCTCTTCTGTTCCTTGCATGCAAGCACCCATACACTCACACATACTGACAGAAGCAAACACACTCATGCACACACATACTTTCTTATTTTTTATTATTCGTTTGTTTTAATTTTACTCTTGCTAAACAGCAAAATCAATGCTTAGTGATCATAAAATAATGGGTTGATCACTCTCACTTTCATTAATGCACGTGCGCACGCACACACACACACACACACACACACACACACACACACACACACACACACACACACACACACACAGACTTTTCTATTTTTTATTAATTTACACTTATGCAGGACACTTGGAAGTGGTAGTGAAAAATACGAAATTTTAAGAACAGAGAAGCTTCCCAGCCTACAGAAGGATACAAATATTTAGGAATAATAATGACTTTTCAACCAATAATACAAATGCACATAACATCTTCCCAACTTCTGTCATACAGGCAAGTATAATTAGTTGTTTTAACTGTGTTACAAATGAAGATAATGCTGATGATGGTACAGTTAACGGAAATGATGTTGAATTTCTCAATACGTTGCTTGATAAATCATTCATAGAGTGTTTTAATAAACAACAAAACTCACTAGGACACAATGTTGGGAAGGGTAACTTGAGCAACGGCAGTTATCTAACTTTGAAAAAAATCCATTTTTTACTTAAGAACAAATTATTCAAAATAAGTTTGCAGATTGAAGTACATTACCTGCAGGAGTGCATAAATAGATAAATTGTACCACAGGATCTATGTATAAACACATTTCCTAATGGAATTACTGTTTTTTTCCAGAGTTTCTACATGTATTTAACCAGTGTAGTATGGACATCATGAGAATGTTAATTACAGGGGGGAGGGGTGTCTCCAGACAAGAATACTGTAATGTACCAGAGTGATTTATGGAGGAGGACTTCCTCCTCTCAGGCGATCTGAAAGGATAGCCAACCGTCCACCACACTCCGGACAGATTAATTTATTTCTCCAAAAAAGGCTGTCAACAAGGTATTTTAGGACAATGCACATTACATATCTCCAAGGAAATTGAGGAAGAAAGAAGAGGAGAGGGGGCAACAGGAAATGATCCATAGTGAGCAAGATGGTTTGCTTTTAACATATAAGGGTTTACAATATTTAATTGTAACAACATTGCAATTACTTTTCTTTATTTCATAAGGGTTTAGAGTTTGAACCACATATACATTTTAGTACTGTAGATACTTCAACTGAATTGAAACTTTTTACTAGGAAATTTCTTTTTAATGGGAATAACAGGGACAAAGAACAGAGTACTTCAGGGTTTGGAATAGGTAGAAACAAGAGTGTATACAACCCTAGATTGGATCTGACAATCCAAGTTTTTGAGGAGACCTGTCTAGATTACTTAAATAAACTTGCAAGATCAAAAAGGTCTTTAAATTATAATTTGATTAATATAATTTAATTAACCAAGAAAGACAAGTTACTTTAAACATGATACAAGGTAAAAGTATAAGACTGATGAAACCTGATAAGGGAAGGGGCATGGTAGTCTTTGATGCAATTAATTATTCAGCAGCTATGATGAACCTACTCCAAGATGGTAATACATATGAAGCTGCATCAGTGAGAGGATCTAAAATTAGAGAGAAATTTTTTACAGATTTATACACATTTTAAAGAAGTCTAACCCAACAATTCCTACTATATTTGTAATAACAAAAGTACACAAGAATATTTCTGATCCTCCTCTTAGACCAACTATATCAGCACAAGAGTCTAAGACCCACCCTACAGGAGTCATGATAGACATGCTTTTGAAATCTGTATTTTCAGTAGGTACCCTCCATAATAAAGGGATCCTGGGATTTTTCAGGGAGAATCAAGGATGACGTATGGGGATTAGATGTGGGTTTTTTAATCACTGACATAGTTGATCTTTTTTCCTTTATAACTATTGGAAGAGGAATGGAATATTTTCATGAAGGATTATTGGTTTTGGAATTTCTAGATGCTAACAAGATAAAATTATTAGAGGAATAGATGGCAATGGTTTTAGGGAATAATTATCTTTATTTTGATGGGAATTCTTTAAACAAATTTCAAGGGTTGTGATGGTTGCAGCATGTGCCCCAATGTATGCGTACTTAGATCTCTTTGCTTAGGAATATAAGTATGTATTTCATTGCGACTTTTTTAAATGTAAATTATACTTGAGCTATTTAGATGATACGTTTATTTTATGGAATGGGTTACAAGATTACTTTTTCCTATCACACTGACAGGGTTAATTACTAATATACCTCAATATACAGGACTGATAATGGTTGTAAGTTGAATATTTGTAAGAAACCTACATTTAGTAACACATATCTTCACTTATCTAGTTCCCATCCATTTTCACAAAAAAGAAGCCTAGTTAAGGGACAGGTAATTAAGCTGGCCAGGATGATCTCTTACACGAACACATTTCTGGAGAAAATTAATAAGTTAAAAAACATGTTTTATGATAGGGGATATTCTAAAATATGGCAGAGAAGGTGGAGGAGAAGTAAATTTAGGCCACTACTTGGGGTTGGTTTAAGATACAACTCCAAAACAAATAAAGCAGATATTTTTATATTTCATACAGCTATGGGGATTGAATTTAATAATGAATATCAGAAGATTAAGTCTATTATAGAAAAAAATTGGAATATACTTAGAATCAATTCCACATTTTCAGTAGTTGGTAGCCAGCCCTATTTTGTGAGTAAGATTGAGGAATCCCAAAAATATTTTTGAACAAGGAAAAAAAGGGTCAGATAGGAAATATCAAGAGCACCACAGTGAAATATTGACAATGTAGACAGTGCCCACATATAACACAAGCAGATTATCTAGTTATTAATGGAGGTGAAGTGAAATTTTTGAAGAGGAATTATTTGACTACCAGTGTGGTGTACCTTGCAAAATGTAATAATTTGTCCCTCGATTTATATAGGGAAAACTGAATGAGCCTTAAGAAAAAGGCTTTATGAGCATAATTATGATATTGTGACTAACAACAAGTTTATAAACACTCTATTGTATGCTCAGGGTTTACTACAATTGTAGTTGAAATTATTGATAAAATCGATATTAGCCCAAGAGAGGGTGACTGGGAGAATCAGTTGGAGTACAGGGAACGTATATGGCAGTTTAAATTAAATTCTGAAACACCCCCACATTTAAATGAAAACATTTCTATAAAACCTGTTTTAAAAGTGAGGGGTACGAAGTTAAAGAAAGCAAGGAGGTAATAAACATTTAACTTTATTAAAATATTGTATTAGTTCATTTTAATAACGTGTTTAAATCTTGCAAGATAAATGTGGTTTTGGTGAATCAGTAATGGTATGTTAAATAGAATTTGTTTTACATTTTTTTTTGTTTATACTTAATTGGTCTTAAAACATACTTCAGATTTTTTTAATTAATTTATTAAGGTCTAAAATAGACATATAATTGCTGAGTATTATATTTTATTAAAATCCATATCTGTGTTTTATTAACTTTACATGTTTAACAATACTTGTGCTATATATGGGTAATATTGCTTTAAATTCATAAATGAGGTTCATTATGTTTTTAATTGAACACCAGTTTTTTAATTATATATATATATATTTACATATACATACATATATATATATATATATATATATATATATATATATATATATATATATAGGGCCTACTTTGTTTCACTGAAAGCTCATTTCAATGAATGTCAATTCCCCCTGACCAAATCACTGAAAGCTCAAATTACTGAAAACTCATTTCACCTAATCTCATTTTACTGAAGTGAAGTACTGGCACTGTGTAGAGTATTGTAAGGCAAGTAAAAGGTATATGCCCTTTTCCCCACTGTAGTGTGATCCTGGAATTAGTATATATAGTTGGGGGGGCAAAGCCCCCCACATTGGGCGTTGTGGGGGGCATAGCCCCCACCTAGTTTGGTTTTATATTATATTTCATTGAAAGCTTCAAAGCAATATATTTTAAACCACAGACATGCATATTTACAACACCAATGACTAACTCTTTCCAGAAGACAATATATACCCAAACTAAGTGGGGGGGGGTATGCCCCCCACATCCCCTGATATTTATGTTTTTTGGTACTTCATGCTGGTGTAACTGATTTGTATGCAACTCAGTTGTATCATATGTATCACCAAATAAAAAATGTGTATAATTTGTGTTATACCTATAAAGTGAACATTTACTTTAGTAGAATTCTACCCTCCCCAAATTTCATAAATTACCAAGATTCAAAAGCAGTGTTGTACAACAAATGGGTAAAGGAGTTTTCTCAAAATACGAATATTAATTTGATTAGGTCCTACGATGAGTATCTGAGCAAAATTGAGTTACTTGACTAGAACAACTTTCACCACTTTTTCTTAGGTGGTAAATTATTTTTTTTTTCTGACGTAATATCACATTTTTGGACTACAGTCTTATTCTGGTTAAAATATGAATAAAACCACATACTTAATAGAGTAGCAAACACTTCCTATACTAAGAAACATTAGGAACTGTGCAAACAGCTTTTATTTTTCCACACAAAGGTAAATGAAATAAAATTGAAGCAACAAGCAGTCACGACTGAGCGGCTTCACTGGTAAGGAAATAATGGCAAGTGGACGCTAGTTATTTGTGGTTAGTTCCTATACTAATACACACAGTCTTACAAACTATCAGCTATAGCTAGTCAGACACAACTTTCTATTACAGCTATCACTGAAGCATGGCAATGCAGAGATGTTCACATATTAGAATTTAACAAATATGCTCAAGGATAAGTGACCAACTACTTTTTGAAAAAGTAATTGGCCTAGATTTTAACACTGAAGTTCATCTGTAACACCAACAACATGGCAGTGGTTTGAGGCCAAATGCAATGCTTACAGCTTCTAAATAAGTGTCAAAAGGTTAGATTAACAATGGCAGACTAGGAAACTAACTAAATTAGTTAGGGAAAAGAAGGAGCTACAAATTATTACAAATTATTTAAACAATTTATTTCAAGATCTTTAAAGAAAAAATATATTTTGTATATTACTGAAAAATCAAATTACGACATCAAAAACTGTTTATGAATTGCCACTGGCCAAGAATGCTGATCTTAAAAAGTGCTATAGTTATGTTATCAGTCTCAAAAAGACTAACAATAGATCTGGTCTTGTTCTTAATCAGGTTACAGTTATTTGCAATTCTTATGAAATAGCTGAAGTTTTAACTTGCAAGAAAATTAATGCCAACAAAATGGTTACCTGCCGTTTTTGTCACAATATAATCATAGACTTCATCATGACCTGATGAAGTCTATGATTATTTTGTGACGAAAATGGCTGTTAATCATTTGGCGTTATTTTTCTTGGGATTAAAGCCTTCTTTGCCTAGCTGCATCTTTTTGGACTGGGGTATTTTTTTGTTTATTGGTTTTTTACACCTGGTTGTTTATTGTGAAGTTTTAACTTATTACTTCACCACCTTTGTTTCATTAAATACTGCAGGTCTTGGTGAAATCCATGTTTTGGATAAATCTCATACTCCATGTTTATTAATTACAGAGCATACCGTGAAATGTGCTTTAAGTATGGTTGTAAAGAGCAGTGGTGCTGTCCCTGACTCTGGAGCAGGTTGTTTTGTTCATTAGCTTTCTGGACAACTGATATGCCCTTAAACCTCATTATTTAATATACTGTTAGTAACCTGAACTGTATGAGCCAGTGAATATTGTACCAATACATGTGTGTGGATCTTTTGACAATAGTACTAAGTACTATCCAATAAGTCTAACAACACTTACTGGCAAGTGTTTTGAGAGGTGTTTATTATCACTTGTTAATATCCATGAGAGCAGAGTTGTTGATCATAAACATGGTTTTATAAAGTAATGATCTACTTTCCCAGTTTGACTGAATATTATGAAACTGTTATGCAACTTTAGATAATGCTCTTAGACTTGGGGATACATACAGAAATCAAAGACTTCCCTCATATAACAATTAATTATCCTGGCAAAGCATAAGATAAAGCCTGCTATTACCAAATGGACTAGATTTCAGCCAAGTCATAGATGTTAGCATGTTGAAGTTTGGGACCATTTTTCAAACTAAATTGTTACGGGTGTCCCATAGGGTCCATTGTAGGCCCTGTACAGTACTCTTCACACTGTGTATTTTCATTTTTGCCTATTATTTACACTTGTTTGGTTGTCAGAATATGCTGATGACATTAAACAACATTTTAACCATAATTACTACACTTTTAGCTTTCAATTCATACGTGTCCAAACTATTCCAATGTTAGATAAATTGATATTAAGACCCATTTTATTTAAAGAGTGATGTTATGGATTTTGATAATTTCAGACCTGAACAACCTTTTACTTTGGGAAATCATGCTATACATGAAGTGAATGAATGTGGAGACCTTGGTGCATAGACACAAGTTCTAACCTAACACTTGAAAAAGTAATGCAAGGGCTGTAAAGGCAAAGGGCATGCATGTCACTGGCCTCATTCTGAGAAATGTTTCGACCAGATTTGTTGTAGTCCTACAGAAATTACTTAGAATGTATATAAGATCTATAATTGAATAAAGGTCAATATTTAGTACATATTCAAGAGGTGACCACTGCAGACCATTACAAGCCTAGCCAAAAATCATTATTGAAAAGTTATCTTTAGCCTGAAGTGGAGCAAGACAAGATAAAGCATAGCAGAATGTGAAGTTGCCCTTCAAATTATCTAGGTTTACATTGAAGGTGACAAGAATGCTGCTCCACTCGACATGTAGTGGGATTTTTGTTTCAGAGGTGAGGGATATGTTGGGATATTAATCTATCATGCCAAAGTGTCTTATTTATATTTTCATGAAGGTTTAGATCTTTAACCACGTATTTGAGGTACTATTTTTTTCTGTAAAGCAATCACGTCAAATAGGATCAGATCTTTCATGGCTCCAAAGAATAGGTGCAGATTTCCATGGAGGAGTCTGTACGACAGTACAGAAAAAGATTTGACAGTCTCACCTGATAAATAAGATTTTTGAGGTCACTGAATTGTTTAGATATGAATCTCTGAGGTCTCTCAAGCTGTGTGATATGTTTAGATAAATATATGCCAAAAGGTGCATTATAGTCAATAATGGGTCTGATAGGATGTGAGTAAAGGGAAAATAAGACTTTTTTGCATCTGGTGCAGATGTCTTTGGATATTAATTGAACCAGATAAAAGGCTTTCAAAACTGCTGTGGAGACATGATGATCAAATGATAAGGATTTATCATCAAGAATGCTTAAACCCCTAACAATGGTGTCTTATTTGAGGGGTATGGCAAATGAAACTGTTTTGTTTACCAAGATGTACTGCATTTTGTTGCATTAATGTGAAACCACTATCTTTGGTCCACTTGTTATCATGACCTAATCCATGGTGGAGCAATTGTGAGTTAGTTTAAAGTTGACTAACAACACCCACTTTACAGTCATCTGCAAACTTAGTTAACCATAGGCCAGGAATACTGGCATGAAATTCTGATAAATAAATACCAAACAGAAGTTGGATAAAAAAATGATCCCTGTGGTACACCACTGGTAAATATTTTGTTTTTAAAAGTGGCATCTGTGACTTTAACCACAACCAGTTAGCTATCCACTGCAAAATATAAGAACATAATGCCTGCATGGGGGATAGTGTCAAAGGTCTTGGTCATGTCTAGATATGCTGTATCCGCAGCATAACCACTATCAGTGCTTTGATTACTTCTTCAAAGAAATTAGGGAGATTAAGGAGGCAGGAACTTCAGTTGACAAACCCAAACTGATGTGGTTTGAGGGTTAAGAAATTTTCAATGTTCAGGCTAATGAACTCTGAGATAACACACTACACAGTTTTACATTTTAGGCTAGTGAGACTAATGGCTCTATAGTTATCAAGATCAGTGGATGGGCCACCCTTGTGTAATGGTGTTACAATGGTTATTTTACAGGCTTCAGGAATGTATCCATGCTTCAGGAATGTAACCAGTAGAAAATCGTAGATTAAACATGTGAAGTAGTTGTTTGGACAAGACCACATTTGGCACTGATAAGTAAGCAACCTGGTATGTTACCAGGGCCCATGGATGAAGTATTCTTAGTTTTTGACAGAGCTGCTTTGTAGCAATTATAGTGGGTGGCTGGGACTGCGGAACCTATAGTATAGTTATAACTGTGGATGGAGTATAATTTGCACTAAATTTGTAAACTAAGATACTAGCTATCTCCTTTTCAGAAAAAGTAGTATTATTGTGAACTAGCTCCAAACACTGCCTGGTGTGAGTTCTCTTAACTTCCTGACATATTTAAAGAAACATTGTAGTTATTTTTGGCTTTATTAGCTATTTCACTATAGGTCATACTCAGCTTTTATCTTTTTAATGGTTCCCTTAAGTTCTTCTTCTTTTTTGATTAAGTATACTAGTAAGGTATGTAGAAGGAGACCTCCTATAATCATTAAGCAGTTTCTTTCTCTAGTTATACAATTTATTTTTTATGGGTAATTCACAACAGGAGTGATTTTTTTTAATTTCTCCTTATATTTGGATAGGGACTGCCTTATCAATGCAACTATTTAAGTGGGAGTAGAATACAGGGGCATGGGTAGCAGCTTGAACAATGGGATTTTTTGGAGAAAGATTACAGCATAATTTATTTAGGTCATCAAGTAACTGATGAAGAGTTGACTTGAGAATTCACAGAGCTACTGACAGGGGAAGTACCACCCGTTTTAAAGGAAAGGGAGAATAAATTATGGCATGATGATACATATGGAGCTGTGCAAGAAGTGGCCATATTTGTGAGGTACAGATCCAGGACACAGGTGCCCCTAGCAGAATAGTTAACTATTTGTGAAGCAGAGTTAGAATTTATAATGCCAAGGTAGTACTGGTCATGCTGATAATTGGCAGTGTAGGTCAGCCACATTATTGATGGACAGTTGAAATCCCCCTAGTAGAAAGATCTTGGGTTTAATGGGAATGTAAGCTAACGTGTTAAGATAGCTATCATGTTCAAAGGGGGACACAGAAAGTGTTCTACAGCTAGCTATAAAGTGGTAATTAGTTGGGGGCTTTGCCTTGTGGTAATTGTAACCTTTGTTCAAAAATTCGTAATCTATCAGATACTATTTTTAATGGTATAAAGTATCAGACTACGGGGAAATTTCATTGCAAATCTTGTGGAGTTCTGTACATTTTGGGATGTGGTTGTAAGAGAACATGTTGGTACATAGGGCAGACCAAGAGGATGGTAAGAATAAGAATAATGGAGCATCTTTTGGACATCAGAATGGTAAAAGGGAGAGTCTGGTTGCCCAGCACTTCTCTTCTGTACACGGGGGGAATGGAGCTTCACTAATTTTTAGTGTTCTGGTCAGAATTGATGGGGTGATTGGTGATTTTCACTCTAGGTTAAATTATCTTGAGACTACATTTATTTTTAACTATGGCACCCTGCACCCTGGGGTTTAAATCAGGAGGTTTCTATGACTTTTTAGAACTCACCTTTTTTGCTTGACAAAGTATATTATTTATGTATAGATCTGTAATTATTGTGAACTGTCATGCTTGCAAACATATATAGGCATATTTTGGTATATATAACATCAAGTTTTGGGATTTTTTTCCTTTTTCTTACTGGTATTTCAGCTTTTTGATAGGGTCATTTGTATCAGGTAGTGTTACCAAGGTGTTTAATTAATACGTTAATTGATGTATTTGTCTATTATTCTATCGTGCATGATATTTAAGGTGCTGATTTTTGTGTAAAAATGATCAAGGTGAAACGCTGAGGTACCAGGATTAAAGTATTACCTGGTGGTTCATCTTCTTCGTCTTGCGTTTTATTTTTTATTTATTTTTGTTATACTGGTTGTATTGGTGGTTTTTGGAAGTTGGTATTTTTCCACTATGGACATGGATGGTTCCAGCAGTAGTAGCAGTACTATTACTTTTTCCTTTTCTAATTTTGTTAGGGATAGGAAAATTAAATTCTTGCAATCGAGTCCTTGGGGTCCCCCTGAGGAAAATGGCTCATCTGGGTAATTTGAGAAGTTGGAGAGGCTCTTGTCTAAAGAAGCAAGTTCATATTATGACACCAAGCTGTTGGAGAAATATTTGAGTTTAAACATCACCCCCCCAGAGGCTTAAGGGTTGATCGTTTACCATTTGGAGAATTTGGGGAAGAACAGGACCTGTTTGATGAATGGACACAGGTATCCCTTGAGTGCACTCTTGGGTGGCTTAGAATACTAGTTAAATGCAATCTTAGAGTTATGGATAGATTGCCTAGTGACATCTCTTCCTTGGAAGAATCCATAAAAAAGGATTTTTCTGCAACCACCTGGGGTGTCAGAATGAAAGAAATCAAAAACAGAGTGGACAAAATAGAGAGTGAAGTCATTCTAAGTAAGAAAAAGAAACTAACTCGTGATATGAATGACTTTCAGTCTGGTCAGATTTACCAGTAGCAGCTTAAACCTCATTGGGGACGATCCAAAAAGAGACAGCAAAATAATTGGACTATAGTTAGAGATTTATCAGCCTCTTCAAGTGAATTTTCCTCGAAAAAGAGCATATCTTTTGAGAGCATCCCTGGGGAAGGCTCACCTCATCAAATTGACCAATCAAGACAGCAGCAGAGGTTTCATGAGGGAGAAAACAGAAAAAGCAGCAGATCTAAGTGAAGGGGAAGATACAACAAGTGATTCCAATGGATTATATATTTGTGAGCTGGGTGACTTGAATATCATTAATTTATCTGACTTATCTTCTGAAACAAAAAAAGTACTGTTAATGGGAGTGAAATTTGTGCCAACTAAATTACCTTCTTTGCTCAGAGTTCTCATTGATGCTAGCAGATTTTGTCGTAAATTGCACCTTAGGGTGTATTTTTATAAAAAAGGAAAAAAATGCTTGTGAAATAATGTTATATCAACTGTTAGTGATGATGAGTCTTTGTTAAACTTGTCGTTGTATGAATATGATGATAGTCCTTTTGATATTGATTTTATGGATGGTAATAATGTTTGTGATGATAATGAGGGTGGATTTAGCACTTTTCTTCCACCTAAATCATGTCAGTTGATTTGTTGTTTTGAAAAATTATTATATTACAATATTGAGAGGGGAAATTAAGAAATTTAGGTGTCAAAATTTTAACTTATGCAGAGAGGAATGGCAGGCTTTAAAAGAACTCTGAGTTCAAGCAAATAACATCATGTTTAAAGAAGCTGATAAGGGTGGTAACTGGGTAATAATAAATAGAAATCATTATAACAAGATGTGAATGATTATTTGGGACAGGTTAAGGACTACACCTACCTAACTGCAAACCCAGTAAAAAGCTTCAGCAGGATGCTATTGGAACTTCTGGAGAAAGGTGAAATTTAGTTTTTTTTAACAGGCTTGGACGTAAAAAAGTTATATATTTCTAACCCTCATGATCCTATATTTTTTGCCATTCCTAAGATCCATAAGAACAGAGAAGACACCCCGCGTAGACCTATTGTTTCAGGAAGGCGGTCTTTCGTGTACAATGTGGGCACAATTTTGGACTGTCTGTTAAAACCTTACATGTCTAAGGTCCCTTCTCACACAAAGGATGGTCAGGATTTGTGTAGTTGTATTAAAGGACTTCAGTGGCACAAGGATTATTTTTGGGTCAGTATGGATGTTGTGGCCCTGTATACCAATAATGATCTATGTTGGGGTCTTGAAGCTGTAGGCTGGAATCTTGGTGATGGTTACATCTTGGAAAATGTGGAGTTTAATGGTAAGGTACACTTACAAAAAAGGGGTACAGTTATGGGGCCAGCATATGCCCCTTCATATGCCATCTTATACATGGGTGATTTTGAAAAATAATTAATTTATTTAACTGAGTTCTTTAAGAGTAGAGTGGTTGTTAATAAACGGTTTATAGATGACCTACTCATCATTTGCAAGGGCTCAAAGGATGAGTTTAAAATATTTTTTGATAAGTTGAACTCCAAACCTCATGGGTTAAAATTTAGTTATTACTAGGATATGAAAACGATAAATTTTTTTTGGATTTATATTTTGTGGATGACAACATGAAAGATAAGCATAATCCTTTTCGGAAGCCTACCGCAGTTAATAACTTCTTGCATGCTTCTAGCATGTGCCTTTGCCATCTCATGGACTCCCTACCTTATGGGTGGTTTAAATGCATTTGCACTAACACTTCCCAAGATTTACTAAAGGGAATTTTTATGGATGAAGTGGAAAAAGAAGTTACATACTTACCATAATGTTCCATGTGAGTTGTTCCTCTTGCCTTCATTTTTACTGATGCGTTCAGAACCGATGCCTCGGCTCCAAGTTGGCCAAATTGCAAAGCTCGAGGTCTTCAAACAGCTTGAGGCCAAAACTCTATCCCATGATGCTCCTCTACTTCCCTCAGATCTTGTTTGCTGCCAACTAGTAACATACTTACAGAGTAACACCATACTCATATTTCCAGTAACCGGTGAAAGGAAAAAAACTCCTCAGAAAAGACCAAAAAAGGCTGAAAGAGTCACCTCTTGAACTTCCAGACACTGGTTGGGGGTAGGAGGGTGGGTTGTAAGAATGAAGGTGAGAGGAACCACTCACATGGAATGTTATGGTAAGTACATAACTTCTTTATGTGAAGTTGTTCAAGCTCGCCTTCATTCTTACTGATGGGTAGCGTCCTCAGCACCACAGACTTGGGTGGCTCACAGGAGTACATGCCTAAGGACAGCAGAACCAAAGGAAGCCCTGTCCCTAGAGGTCTTGTCTACTTTGTAATGAGTAATGAAGGTATGTGGCTTTGACCACTTAGCTGCCGCACAAATAGAATCTATTGGTAGCCTGGCCGAAAAAGCTGTAGAAGTAGAGACAGCTCTAGTTGAATGAGCTTTAACTTTGTTTTCTAAGGGAATATGTGCGGAGCTATAAGCAAAAGATATGCAGTCCGAAAGCCACTTAGATAAAGTATGTTTGGAAACTGCGGCACCTTTCTTGGAATCTGAAAATGACACAAACAGCTGGTCAGATTGTCTGTGGTGAAGGAAGGCACCAAACACAAAACTAAGAACAAGCAGTTTAATCCTTCATTTAGACCCGGATACTGCCCTGCATTGGTGTTCAACTGCCATATTAATTCTAAAAGTTCTAACTCCAGTGAAACTGGACCCCCATTTTATTGGGTACAATTTGGTCTATTGCCCTGAACAAAAACCTGTGATCCATGTATTCGCGGGTATGTTTAGCTAGTGCACTGTCTTCACTCAATTTGCCAGTGTAGTGTACCTTGTCTTGGACCCAGTTATTCTGTATGACAAATGTGTGTTCCTAGTCAGCCATTACTAAATTGGCAAAACTGGCACGACACAGGGACCCCATGGCTATCCCTGATAGTTGTAAAAACAATATTTTGTCAAAGATTACATAGTTATTGGACAAAATAATGTCCAATAGTTCACTAAGCAAACTTATTGCATCATTAGGTACACCCTTGATTCTCAGAATGAGGCTAATTCTCTCTATGCCCTCCATGTGTGGGATGGACGTATAAAAGTCCTTAACATCTACTGTTAAAAAATTGTAACTATTGTCATATTGTAAATTAATTAGACAGTATAGTAATGACCAAGAGTCCGTGCAAATATGTCTCTCACTAGTTACATATATTTTGCACATGCATACGTTATGCTATTTCTGGCACCAACTAGTGGTCGCAAGGGAGGGTTGCTTATATCTTTGTGCATTTAGGTACCCCAAAGATATTAGGTATTCTGGGCACTGGCATAGATAAGTAGTTGAATAGATTAATATCTATGCTGCTTTCAATGAACAATTCATATATGAAAGATTCAACGTGACTGTAAGCTGTATTTAACAAATTTCTAGAAACTTCTTTATAAGCATCTGTGTTGAATATTTGTAACATTCTAGAACTATAATCACTGATGGTCATCATAACCAGTCCCCTTCACTTGTCAGGTTTCATTATTCTCAAACTGGCCGTTTGCAATTCATCTAATAATTGCTGCTCTCTTGCAGTAATATTTCTTACAAAATTCTTGTTGGTTTTATTTTTCACCAATTCATTCCTGAAGTCCAACTCACAAATTTGCTGGAACAGGTCTAAGATTGGATGCAAGGGTGGAGTAAATGTACTAGGAATGTGGAACTCATCTTTTCTGGTAGTATTTTCACCTAAGATGAAATTTAGGTTAAGTTTACACACAAACAGTTTTAGGTCTATAAGTGAAGAGGCACGTTTTGCTCGATAATATGGCACAAAAGTCAACCCTTTTAGCAAATAGCTCCACTAAGACTCCATCTGTAGTCAGGCCAGAGAAATTATAGATAATAAAGTCATTCTCTTTGCTGTAAAGCAATTTACAAGAACTGCTACCTGCATCAACTTCCACTTCCTTGTTCTGTTCCCCTTCTTGTTCTTCCTCTGATTCTGGTAGTGTGCTGTTTGCTGGGGCTTGTGGTTTAGTGAACGGTTCTGAAAATTTTCACTTTGGCCTTTGTGTGAGCTGTCATTATTAGATGTGTTGTAGTATGATTTTTGTTGCTGGTGGATCCTTTCACTCCTACGAGGTACAGTCTGTGCTGCCACCTCTTTGTCATGAAAATCAAGGTTGTCGACCTCCTCATTCATAGTAGACACAACCCTGCTACTCTCTTGGCCTGTAGGGTTCCACTGCAGAGATGCGGGTGGTTTCGGGTACGCTGAATTGTTGTTATATGCTGCCCAGTCTCTGTTCAACTTTTTTATTTTAATAGACTTTGATTTGTTAATGAACTGCTCTATACTAGAGAAAGTCCTATTGTAGTCATACTGGTATCTATGAAAATCGTTACTGGCTCTAATAGCTGCATCAAGGTCAGTAGATTCTTCCATCAGCTTGTCGATGGATCATTGGTAACGTTTACACATGATCTGCAATAGTTCAATCCCTTGTCTGTTAAAGAGCTTGATGAGCTCTTGGTGAAACACTGACCCCTCCTCCAGACCAGTGGGATACTGCCACCTTCTCAGCCCCTTTGGGACAATATTCTCACTTATACATTGGCGGAAATAGCTAATTTCCAACTGTAACTTTTTATGTTTAAGCATACGAGTCCAGTTTCTGCAAATTGGAAATTATATTTTATGTACTTGATGGTCCCCCAGCCAGTAATTCCTGTTCACTTTCCTTGGAGAACAAGTTTAAAGGCTTGTTGAGCCATGTACGTACATCCAGAGAACCAATAAGCCCCGAGGAACTATTTCCGACTGGAGAATTAATATTAACAGTTTGAATTTGTGCAATTTGATTCCCACCAGGATGCTGAGGTAAACAAACGTTATCAGCAGGCAGAATACTGACATTATTAATGCCAGAAGTAGATGGTATAGTGTTGGTAACATTAGTTGAATTACCTTGTGTTAATGTAGCATTAAGGCAAGGGTTGGACAAGTTGGAAAATTTGATATAGCAGCCAGTTGAATTCAGATAGTTGCTGCTGTGGCCCCTTCATTAAATAGTTTGGTCAAAAATTAAAACACATCTGATATCGAAGCAAGGAATAGATCAATTTTGTTTTGCTGAGCCCAGATACAAAATCTCCTCCATTTGCTAAGATAAAGTTTTCTAGTTGAGGATTTATGGGAAGACAGTAGTATATGTTGAGCTTCTGCTGACAAATTTAGGAACCTGGCTATTCTCGGAATTGGAGCAGCCACGTTGTCAGTTTGATGGACTGTAGAGAAGGGTGAAGAGCTCCTGATGAGAGAGTCAGAAGGTCCAGCACTGTGTCCAGGATCCATGGGTCTTTCAAAAGATGAGGCTTCAGAAAGGGGAAACAAATCTGATGAGGCCAAAAGGGAGCTATTAAGATAACTGTCCTTCCGAGGGCACTGGTTTTCTGCAGAACTTTGGGAATTAGCGGGAAAGGCAGGAAAGCATAAAGTAGACCCGGGGGCCAATCGTGTACAAGTGCATCCCTCAGGGACTCCCCCACTGGCAGGATTAGGGAAAAATAGTTGTTGCATTTGGTATTTGTGGGAGTAGCAAAGAGATTGCAGCAAGTATGGCCCCATCTGCAGAAGATCATTTGCACCACTTCGTTCTTGAGGGACCACTTGTGTGGCAACAGAATAGCTCTGCTTAGTTTGTCTGCTATCACGTTGGATTTCCCTGGGATGTGCATTGCTATCAGAAAGCTCTGGGTGGAATCTGCCCAATGCCATATTCTCAGGGCCTCTTGACATAGGGGATAAGATCTGGTCCCTCCTTGTTTGTTTATATACCAGACTACTGACATGTTGTCTGACTGAATTGCAATGGTCCCCAGAGGAAGAGAGTCTTGAAAGGACTGCAACGCTAAGAGTACCACTCTCATCTCTAGGATGTTGATATACAAGTGAGGCTTGTGTTCTTGCCATATACCTTGGGCTGTCCTTCCCTGATAATGCCCCCCCACACCCGATCAGGGAGGCGTCCGTGGTCACAGCTGCAACTGCAGTTGGGAGAACATAGCTACCGGAGATCCTTCCTGCATGAATTGGTTATCCGAACCAGGTAATACATAGGTAATTCTCAAAAGGTCCACTGTATGAATAGTAGCCACTGAAGAATGCACATGTGTGACCTTGCTAGAGGTATTGCTATAATAGTTGCTGCCATGGTGTCCAATAGTCTGAGAATCTCTGATGCCAGTGCTCTGTGCTTTGGGAGAATGACAACAGATTCTGGACAAAGGATAAGTATTCTTTCCCAAGGAAGTTTTAGGGACATGGTGACGGTGTCTAAAGTCTGCTCCTATAATGATGGTATGCTGCAACGATGATAAGGCAGATTTTACTGAATTTATTGTTATCCCCAGTTGAGAGCAGAGGTCTAAGGTAATGTCCCTAGCCTGTATGACATGATGCCTGGTGGGTGTGGTAAGGAGCCAGTCGTCTAAATACGGAAACACCCGGATTCCTTGATGCCTCAAGTAAGCCATAACCACTGCCATACATTTGGTAAACACTCTGGGGGCTGTAGTGAGACTAAAGGGCAGGGCTCAAAACTGGTAATGACTAGCCCCCAGCCAAAAGAGCAGATGATCCCTGAATGGCCTGGCCATCTTTATATGGTAGTCCTCATTCTGGAGATCTATTGAGCACATCCAATTGTCTTTCTCTAAGAATGGGAGTATTGACTGAAGCGTGACCATCTGGAACTTTGTCTTTTGTACAGATTTGTTGAGTCTGCTGAGATCTAGAATCGGTCTCCAGTCCTCTATTTTCTTTGGCACTAAAAAGAATTTTGAGTAAGTTCTGGATCCTTTTTGGTCTGCTGGGACTGATTGGATGACTCTTTTTTTCTAGCAACTTTTGAATCTCTGTTGTTGCTACATCCAGAAACTGGGTGGAACATCTGGAAACTTTTTTAATGGTTTTAGGCATGAGTAAAAAGGGATAATATAACCTCTGGATATTATACTTTGTACCCAGCTGTCTTTTGTGATTTTGAGCCAGGCGCCTAGATACAAAGATAAACTTCCCCCGACTGCCTCCAGAGATGGACAGGTGGGCCTTCTTTCAGGAGCACTGATGGGGCTTCCCAAGGAACTGATCCTCTGCCCCTGGAGGGGGTTTCACTTTGTGTGTCTGAAAAGGCTCCTTGGGCTTTGCAGAACCACATTTTCCCACCCCGCTGCCTTTGGGATAAGGTCTAGTAGGTGTGGAAAAATGGACTCCTATGGAAGATAGAGTCTTTCCATCCTGTTCACATCTGGTGAGGGTCTCTTTAACTTTAGGTCCAAAAAGTGAGGTACCATCAAACGGGGCATTCACAAAGGATGACTTGAAAGGCTCCACAAAAAAACACAAGTGCATCCAGGAATGTCTCCGAAGAGCTATTCCTGTACCCGCTGCCCTAATCGTCCCATTTGTTGTGTAAGATACGAGGCACATAGAAGAGTTGACGATGTAATTAAGGGTAGCAAGCTGAGATGTCACTTTATCAGTTACTGTATCAGCTATTGCACCCTGAAGAGTATTTCCAAGCTCTTTTAGGAGATCTCTTTGAAGCCTGGTAAAGTGAGTTAGATAGTTCAATGAACAAAGAGCAAATGTCGTAGAACTGAACATGCACTTGCCAAATCTGTCCATGATCCTAGACTCTCTATTAGGAGGATGGACAGACGTAGAGGTCTCTGACATCTCTTTCTTAGTGGCTGCGCAACCACCATGGTATCAACAGAAATAGGTTTAGCTAAAAAAGTCTTGTCATGAGGTGCAGAAATATATTTGTTTGGTCTTCTAGGGACAGGTTTCATAGTATCTGGTGACTCCCACGTCCTTTGAGATAAAAGATCCATCAACTCATCGAAGGACAGAGATACACAAGAGGTGGAGTGTCGGGACACAAAAGCTTTTAGGAGCACCTATTTGTCCTTGAAAGGGTTGATGGGCTCCCAGTCACCCCTCTGCTTCAGGATCTCTAGGATATCCGTAAAAGATATATCCTCAGAGGGGGACCTTTGAGACCCTTCCGATTCCACCAAATCGGTGTCGGACGTGACAGATTCCTGAGGGGAATCTACATATTTCCTCTTACATGTCCTCTTCATAGTGACCTCCTCAGAGGGAGGTCTCAGAAGAGCAGGGTTCCCCGAGGAGGCTTCCTGAGGCTCCAGATTTCTACGCTTAAGATGGATCTGTGGTGACGTTAAAGATTCCAGTGCTTTACGGGAGGAGGTAGTCTGCTCAGAAATTGTGACTGTCCGAGGGAACAAGACCCTCCTCATGGCATGAAAGGCACCACAGCTCCAATGCGAGTAAGCCCCCGGGTCCAAAGACATCAAGGACTCCTCCCGCACCTTTCCAATAACTTCCTTTTTCTTTCTGCCAGAACCCTGGTAGTAAAACCATGGTACACAGAACACACTTCCTGAAGGTGGACCTTTCCTAGACAATAAACACAGATGGTGTAACCATCTCTGAGAGACATTTTCTGATTACATTTGGGACATTTCTTGATGCTGACTTTACCTTTTCAGACATGTTAATCCAAATTCCACTAGACAACACCACAATGTCAGTAAACAACTGAATAATAACTAAAACTTCCAATTAACTCCACTAAATTGTAAACCTAACTTGGCTGTAAAGAAAAAAATTAAGCCTACTGGCTATATAATGGATCACAATCCAATTCAAAACACTATACAGCACCAAACTTGGCTATTTCAAAAATCTGTATTTAAACGATCAAAGGATATTTATAAAGAAAATAAAGCTTAACTTTGGCTATAAAATAAAGTAATTAAGCCTGACCGGCTAAAGTAAGAGATTAGAGCCTAAACTTGGCTATGAGGGGGATAGGGTACAAAAATGCCTAAGCAGGCACAAAATAATGGCTCAACACCAATAATGGAAATTGCAGTAAATTCCTCACGAAAAAGGGGAAAGTAAAGTAAATACAAGCCTAACTTTGGCTAAGGGGAAAAAAATCTTCTCAATAGAAGATGAAATAGAAACCAATAAGAAATTCTTTACTTAAGTGACAACAAAAACTGGCCTGATCTGAAGGAACATGCTCAATCTGTTGCAACGGCAAACTAGATCTGAGGGAAGTAGAGGAGCATCATGGGATAGGGTTTCAGCCTCGAGCTGTTTGGAGACCTCGAGCTTTGCAATTTGGCCGACTCGGAGCCGAGGGATTGTCTCAGAACCCATCAGTAAGAATGAAGGTGAGATTGAACAACTTCACATCAAAGGTTATTAGACAGAGGTTACACAAAGGAGTGTATAAAATCTGCAAGGAATAAGGTTACCAAAGGTGAAAGAAAGGTTAATGCACATTGACCGAATGTTCATGGGCAAGCCTTAGGTTCCTGAAGAGGACCAAGTAAAAATATTTTATGTGATGAAACACAGTCCTTTTTCAGACAGGATAGCATGTTTTGTATGGGAGCTATGGCCTATGATTAGCTCTGATTAATTTTTGGGTATTATATCCCCCAGGAGGGTGAAATTTTCTTATGGTCAATTTTATAATTGTAAGGAATTATTAAACAATCCTATTTCCTATGGGAGATTAGTTAAAGACATGGGGCTTTTCCTTGTGGTAATTGTAACCTTTGTTCAAAAATTCGTAATCTATCAGATACTACTTTTAATGGTATAAAGTATCAGACTACGGGGAAATTTCATTGCAAATCTTGTGAAGTTCTGTACATTTTGGGATATGGTTGTAAGAGAACATGTTGGTACATAGGGCAGACCAAGAGGATGGTAAGAATAAGAATAATGGAGCATCTTTTGGACCTCAGAATGGTAAAAGGGAGAGTCTGGTTGCCCAGCACTTCTCTTCTGTACACGGGGGGATGGAGCTTCACTAATTTTTAGTGTTCTGGCCAAAATTGATGGGGTGAGGAGTGATTTTTACTCTAGGTTAAATTATCTTTAGACGACATTTATTTTTAACTGTGGCACCATACACCCTGGGGGTTTAAATCAGGAGGTTTCTATGAATGTTTAGAACTCATCTTTTTTGCTTTACAAAGTATATTATTTATGTATACATCTTTAATTATTGTGAACTGCCATGCTTCCAAGTTTATATAGGCATATAAAATATCAAGTTTTGGGATTTTTTTCCTTTTTCTTACTGCTATTTCAGCTTTTTGATAGGGTCATTCGAATCAGGTTGTGTTACCAAGGTGTTTAATTAATATGTTAATTGATGTATTTAATTGTTTATTCTTCTATTGTGCATGATATTTAAAGGTGCTGGTTTTTGTACAAAATTATCCCTTGAAGGCGAAAGGCTGAGGTACCAGGATTAAAGTATTACCTGGTGGTTCATCTTCTTCATCTTGTGTTTTATTTTTATTTGGTAATTAGTTTTGTTTATGGTGATTTGGAATCTAGGAGTTCAAATGTCGTGCCCCAAGGAATCTCTCATGAGATGATAATATCCTTGACAAATACTGATACTCCCTCACAATTGCCAAGAAGTGTAAAGACATGATAAACATTATAACCAGGAGTTCAGGCATTGCTTTCATTGCTGTAAAACCATGTTTCTATAACTACGCATACACAGATATGTTCAAGTTGCAGGAGACCCTTATGTTTGGATATATTTTACTAAGACTACTGGCAGTGACCACAGCCACATTATTTATTTATTTTATTTATTGGCATTTGTTTACTGGGAAAGTCCAGAGGGCCAAGCAGAGTACAATTTCAGTGGAGGCTCAGGGAGAAAAGCTCCATAGGTCAAATTAGTATGACAGTACATAATGACAAAAACAGCTAGTAAAAACAAAAGGCATAGTACAAATACACAACAGAATATATTATAATACATGATAATACAATGCAGAGAAATAAGTACAACGCACGTATAGTAGATTGAACAGTACAATTTAGTACGATTCATGCTATTTTGAAAGTATAGGATAATCAATCCTGCATGGTATGACTTTTAAGTTAGAGTAACCATTTGGTAGATTTAGATGAAACTTTCAGTAGATGTAGTTATTAGTAAGAAGGATAAGAAGGAGGGATGAAGTTGATAAAGATGAACATGACTTAATTATGAGGAGTCAGGTTTTAGGAGGGTGACAACTGATGCAACTTCTCACCTACCCACAAATCTCCTCAACTAAATTTTACTATTACTGTAGCTGACAATTCTCTTATCTCCCCAGACTCTACTACCAAACTGCTTGGTGTTACTATTGATAATAATCTTAACTATGATTGTCATATCAATAACACTATAAAAGCAGTAAATAAAAAGATAGGTTCACTGTACAGAATAAAACCCTTCCTTACTCCAGAAGCACGGACCACCTTAGCTCAATCACATCTTATCTCCACCCTACTGTATGCTTCCTCTATTTACACCAATCTCTCTAAAGGTAACCTGAAAAAACTAACTACATCCTATCATAATATAGCCCGTTTTGCCACAGCATCCCAGTACAGAACTCACCACTGTAATAACTTAAAACAATTACAATGGTTAGAACTACCTAACAAGCTTATCTATCAACAACTCTTAATTACACATAACATTCTTTATCAACCAACAAAAACACCAGCTCTCAGTAACCTCCTTACTCCCTACAAAAACTTGAAACAGTTGCGATCTGCCGAAAAGATACAAGTCACCACAACTAGAATTACAAATTCAGCAGGTAACTGTCTATTTTCAAACTCCATAGGGGAAATATGGAATAACCTCCCCCCACACATTACCTCACTAGACTCCTTTCAACTTTTCAAAAAACAACTTCTATTACATCTTAACAACTTCTGGCTCTGCTCCTGTACCAATCCAGACTAAATGACTTCTTCGCTCTTCAGCCATACCTCCCTACGTAAAAATCACTATCTTTCCCTGCTATTTCAAATGACTAAATTACTGTACTGTTCTAAAAAAAAAAAAAAAAAAAAAAAATATGAATATATAACTTAAGCTATTTGTTTTTTACCTGTTTTTTTTTCGCTGTATTTTCTACTACACTAACATGTATGCATTGTTGCTTAAATGTTTAACCTTGTTTTAATTGTGGAGCTTTTCTCCCCGGGCCTCCACTGAAAATGGAAATTATCCAGCTGGACTAGCCCGGTCAACAAATGTAAAATAAAAATAATAATAATAAATGTGCAAAGCCAGAGAGGGGAGAGATGTAGTCAGAGACTTCTTGAAGGAGGAAACATTACTTGTGGTTCTAATAGTTAATGGGAGACCATTTCATAGTTTAGCAATAGAGAAAGTATAAGCCATGTGACCAGTTGGGAGTTTAGATTTTTCAAGTTGGAGTAGAAATTGGTTTTCAATTCTGAGTTGTCAATATGGGTGATAATAAGTTAGTACAGAAGAGAGGGCTAGACAAACTGAGGGATTATAAATAATTGCATGTGCTGTGATTAATTGTAGGTATATTAGTTGATGTGGGAACTCAAGACAATTAAGAGAGAGTGTAATGAAGATCAGTGATTGGAGGAGTGTTTTGCATTGGTCATGAACTTGGCAACTTTACTGTAACAGGACTCAAACTTAGTTTTCAGGTTAGATTGGATATTGGTGAGGACTGGAGCACCATATAGGAGAGAAGGTGGGAGAAAGGTTAAAGCAAGGGGTTGCTTAGTTGAGCTGTTAAAGTTGTTATGCCTGTAGAGGCTGCCTAGTTTTTGGTGTGTTTTCTTTTTTATATTGCTATGAACATGGAGGTCAAAAGAAAGGTTTACCTCCAAGGCAATTCCTAGAAGCTTTGTATGAGAGACTACCTCTACAGTGGCCATGTTTTCAGGGTATATGATAAAATCTGACTTTAATCTGTGCAGCCCCATCACTTTCCACTCTCCAACAACAGACCCAGGAATCCTTTAGCTCTGTGGAAAGTTGGACCACAAATATCCAGCTCATCCTTAACCCTAATAAAACTAAATTGCTTTTATTTACCACCAGCAAATCAAAATCTACTCCTCTTTCCTTTTGTATTACTTCCAAAAATGGTACTCTATCAGTTCTCCTTCTGGCCATACCAAACTCCTCGGTGTTGAGATTGACAAAAACCTTCTCTTTGGTGTCCATATCTCTCAAACCATCAAAAAAGTTCACAAAAAATGGGTTCACTATACAGACATAAAAACTTCCTCTCAGTTCAAGCATGGACCACCCTAGCCCAAACTCACCTACTGTCTACACTAATGTATGCAGCACCAATTCTTACCTATATTAGAAAACTTGACCTTGACAAACTTGAGTCATGCTATAATAATATTGTCAAATTTGCTAATAATGCCACCTTCAGATTCCATCACTGTCTAGCTCTAAGGGACTTAAAATGGTTAGAATTTCCTCAACTACTAAATTACCACCAATTGGTTATTGCCTATAACATTCTGAAGTATCCAGACAAAACCTCATCATTAAGTCACTACTTACCTACTATGCAACACATCGCACACTCTGCTCTAGTGACAAATCACTTCTATGCACGTCTAGGGCTAACAACACTGCTGCTAAAGCACTATTCTCCCACACTATTGCTAGAAACTGGAACAACCTCCCCCCCATCACTGACCTCCATCCCCACCATCTCACACTTCAAAAACTCTCTAAAATCACATCTCATAAGCACCTGGCTTTTGCCTATGCATAACCTAAAATCACTGGTTTAGCTCTGTGGATAGTTGGAAGGGCTTATTACTTACCTACTGCAAATGTTACAGTTTTTTACATCCAACAGTTTTTATCTCTTTAATATAGCTACTTCATTTTAACATGATGTATGTAATGACTCTCAATGCTAAAATGTATTTTGTCTGTTTAACTGCTGAGTTGTATGCTGTCAGTTTTACATTTCTGTCTTATTTGCTGGATTTTGCTGTTACAATGTGTTATTATCAGTTTTTACTATGATGTATTAAATTCTATTTCTGTTAATATAGGTGGAGCTTTTCTCCCCAGGCCTCCGTTGTAAATGGACACAGTCCAGTCAGACTAACCTGGTAAATAAATGTAAAATAAATAAATAAATTTATGGGAGTGCCTTTATTGGGGTAAATAGCAGCAGTTTGGTTTTGTTGGGGTTTAGGAAAAGATGATTATTCGTCATTCAAGTTTCAGTAAAAGTAAAGCATTTTGGGTTATTTGCAGAAGTTCAGTAATAGAGTAGGTGGAGCAGATAGTGTCATCACCATATTGTATTACTGATCAAAAACTAAGAGTGGAGTAAAAGTCACTGATGAAAATACTAAAGAGAAGAGGTCCTAGAATAGAGCCTTGGGGAATGCTGATGGACATGTTAAAGAATGGGGAAAGAAGAGTTGTATCATTTAGTGGATTGCTGCCTATATGTTAGGTAATTAATTAGTGAACCAGTTTAAAGTTTGGGGGAGATACCTAGATTAGAAAGTTGGAGAGAAGTAAAGGGTGGGAGACAGTATCAAAGGCTTTAGAAAGGTCAAGAAAGAAAGAGTGAGGATACAGTTTTGACAACATCTCTAGCTCGACTGACTGTGTCTATGAATGATATAAGAGCAGTTGTTGTGCTATGACCTGGCCTAAATCCAGGTTGAGTTAGAGGGGGGAGTTGATTTTGAAGTAGGTAGTCTAGAAGTTGATTATGGATAAATTTTTCCAGAGTTTTAGAGAAGTGGGAGAGAATAGCAATAGGTCGAAAATTGGAGATCTCTGTGTTGTTGCCACCTTTATGGAGGAGAAGAATGTATGCTTTCTTCCAGATATTAGCTACATAGGATTCCTAGATAGATCTATTAAGAAGTATGCTGATGGGGTAGGCAATGGCCTTAGCAGACAAATGAAGATATTTTGGGGGTAAGTCGTCTGGAGCACTAGTGCCAGGTTTCAGCTTGAGAAGTAGTTTTGTGATAGTAGCGGTAGGCATAGGGGAGAAAGAAAAGGTGGCTTGAGAGGAAGTAGTAGTATTTTGTGAAGAGGAATTTGGCAGAGAAGTATTAGTAATGCAGTTGGTTTGAGGAAAGGTAGCAGCAAGGCTGGATATTGTATTGATGAAATGTGTGGAAGACTATGGTGATTTCGCTAGGTGTTTTTTCTGCATGTGGGCAGGGATTGTTTTTGGTGCCAGGGTTTAGCAGAGATGAAATGAAAGTCCAAATCTTTTTGGATTTTGTTCATAGTTATTTTGGAGGTCAAAATAATGTTCTTTTGGGGGGCATGGCCAAGGATGAACACAGGATAGCAGCAGATTTCTTCAACTCCACCAACATAACTACACTGACAGGAAATAATTACTTTAAAATTCAACTAATGTAATAATTTTCTTTCTAAAAACGTTTGGAATATCAGTATCTTGAATAATATCTAAAAAAGAAAGAAAATGTAAATAATTTTCCTGTCAGAAATCTTCTTGGAAATTTCTCTTTCATCACCTCTGTTCAGAATGAGTTCCAGTAAGGCTAACAGTCAGGATTCCAGCATCAAGAAAGAGCTTCAGTCTTTACTATCAACTATTCAGCAACTAACAACTAAAATGGACAGACTGGATGGTAAAATTGATAACTTTATAGAAAAAAACACAAAACAAATGGATTTGTTACATCAAGACTTACAACATCAGAAAGCTCAGATTACAGGTATAGAAGAGACTCTTAATGATATGGACAACAGAATACAGGAAGAAGAAATTAACATTGAATTTTTAATGAAACAGAACACACACCTTCAATCCAAACTAGATGACCTGGAAAACAGACCCAGACGCAATAATATAAGGATTTTTGGACTGCCAGAAAATATAGAAGGTAACAACATTACTTCCTTTTTAAATACTTGGCTTCCCAAAACTTTAGATCTGTCAGAAGCATTTTCTTTTGGCATTGAAAGAGCCCATAGGTCTTTATCTAATTCTAATACAAATAAAAAATATCCTAGATCAGTTATTGTAAGATTTTTATCATCTTATGACAAGGAGATGGTATTAAAATCTGCATGGGCTAAAGCACCTATAAAAATTAATGAGGCAACTCTGCGTTTTGACAATGACTATTCTTCCTTGGTAATAACAAAAAGAAAAGTTTTTTGCCATTAATAAGAGAGCTTAAGAAAGCACAGTTCAAAACTTATCTTCTATTTCCCTCCAAACTAAAAATCTTTTTACCAGATGGCCCTAGAATTTTTAAAGACTTGGACTCTGCTTTGCTGTATATTAAAAAAAATAAAATATTAGATAAAATAGAAGATATGGAATGGGCAAGTCCTTCGCTAAAGAGGATGGCAACAGGAACTTCTTGGAAGACTTCAGAGAAGCAAAAAAGACTAAAAAACAAATGACATGTTCTATATTTCTTTGAACTCTTTAATTGCAGTTACTACATTTTCAAGAAAGCCACAAATATCTTAAGGATTTATTCAAAGTTACTTTTTTGTGTGCAAAGAACTGATTTTGTTTTATAAATAATCAAACTTTCTGAGGAACAAATAACCTGCTATGAATCAACTTGTTTCTCTTTGTGATAAAGAGACCTAAGGTTAGTAATTTGATACATTTCCTTTCTCTTCTTGTATTAAATTATGGCATTCTCTTTAAACTATACATTTAGAGAGGGGTGGGGGAGGGCAGGGAGAGAGGTTTGATGAAAAATATGAAATAAGGGGAAAAATAATTTATTAGTTCTTTAAAATTATTTATGCTGTTTAAATACTGTTGCTAAATATTATACCATGATTTAAATACTTAATACATGATTTCAAATAATATGTCATGATATAATTACAGTTAACTAGAACTAAAGTAGTTGAAAGTAATATATTTCATGTTCTACTTTATTAAAACAAACAGCAAGTAATATATCTTTGTAGATACTCTTTGTAGGTCCCTTTTTTTTTCTTTCTCTCTCTCTCTCTTATCTATAAAGTTATGTGCTTCTGATAATACTGATATGTGTATATAATAAGATCTGTATGAGAAAATGAAATGGGGCATATAAAAATAAGTTGTGTTTATGTTAAACAGCTGTAGGCTTGGTTTCACTGTCATAGAGACTGTAATGACTTGTAAAATGCTTCGAGAAGGTTTTGCACTGTTTAGATTCATTTGTATTACAAAATGAATGTCAGTCACTTGCTTTTACTAAAATTCCCGCCAGAATGTTATGGGAGACAATCTGGGATGTGGGTTTCCTCGTGAATAGTGTCCTCGAGTCATTTTAAAAGCTTCAACACTCAGAATACACGCAGAGAAGCTGAAAGCAGCCATTTTGAACTTTGACCCCTGATTTCACACTGACACATCGCAGATTCAAGAAGTAAACTGTTTCAGGAAGTAGAACTGCTGTAAATGCGACTTTGTGATGAAAAACAAACTTTATGACACCTAAATGTGAGTCTTTCTTTATAATAACTTACTTATTTAAGATGTAATTTATAAAATATAAAAGTTATAATGATTTTAAATGACTTAATATGCCATAGTAAACAAATGAGATATTTTAGAAGGTCTAGAAGGTAAAACACATGTACACTTGTTTTTGAAAGCTTATATGACTGCAGCACTTTAATGTATATAAATGCTTATGATTTAAACATATGTAATGTTATAAATCATTTGCCTTGACTAACAGACAAGTACATATATCATTGTGATTATATTTCAGAAGAAATTGTCATGTGACATATTTTAAAGCTGCAGTTCAGATATATAAAATGCAGATGGCTTTCATCACAATGATTTATGTATAACTAGGAATCTACATTGCTGTGCAGTATGTTCTTTTAACTTATGCATGAGAATAAATATTTTATTTAATTGGCAATAATAAATATGAGAAGGAAGCTTTTGGTATAAGTAATTTAAAGTTTTAAAAGCTTTTAACTGTATTACTATGGCAGAAAGTGGGAATACCCTAATATAAGTAATGTCTGAACCATAATAGCCTAAGATAATATATATTATTGAATTTAAATGAACATAAACATATAATAAGAACTTATTCTTACAAACTTTATTAAACTACCATATGGATATTCCCTATTTTTTCTCTCTCTCTCTCTCTCTCTTTTTTGCTCCCATTATCAAGATTGTTAGAATGCTATTTTGATTATGAGTGTATTATACATAATAGATGTACATAGCAATATTAGTTGTTTCTAAATGTTTTTATATGTTTATATGAAGCTGTTATATAAATTGTTTAGCTTTGTTATAATAGATAATCACATTAAATTAGGTTAACTTTAGTTAATAATAGTATTGAATTAATTTGGTAGCAGCTGAAGTACTGCTTCTTAGGATAGGGGGATAACTTGAGTGGTATTTGCTACTCGAAGTTGGAGTTTTCAACTCCAGGCTGGATGCAATGTTTAATCCAAACATTATTTTCACCTGATTATTGTTGTATGTATATAGTTTTGACATCCACATCACATTTTATAAACTCATTGTCACTACAAATAAAAGTGAAACTTACACAAAATTCCATAAGATTTTCATTAAATACAGCTATAATTAATGGAACACCTAAAGGAGGAGACATAATAATACTTATTTTGCTAATTGTTATTCTGATTATATGTTTTATATGTTTATAAAAGTTAAATGGTATCTTTAAAATGAATTTCTTTAAACATTAATGGATTGAATAACCCATGTAAAAGGGCAAGTTTAATGAGATATATTAATTTGCATAGAGCCAACTTAATATTCCTTCAAGAAACACATCTCCTGAAAAAGGATATAGATAAATTAGCCACTAATAAATATACAGTCTTGGTTAGCTCAGAACACACACAGAAAAAAAGAGGAGTGGCTATCTTATGGAACAAAAATATGCCCATACCTAAAACTATTAAGTCTTATAAAGATGATAAAGGAATGTTTTGTATGGTTACAATACAGATTAATGGGAAAGTATACACATTAATCAATGTATATTGGATACCAGAAATTGGCATTAATACAGTGAAACACCATCTCAATAAGATTATATCATTTTCTATAGGAGATATTATTTTAGCAGGTGACTTTAATTGTATCCTACATGAAAAAGATACTACTACTATAGGAAAAAGGAAAATTACATCTAATGCAAACCATTTAAAGGATTTTATTAATTTATATCATTTGAATGATATTAATAATCAGATAGATTCTAAATCATTACCATACACTTTTTTTCTAACAGATATAAAACTTATTCAAGAATAGAGTCTTTATTTCTAACCAAATGGTAACAGACTTAATTAACTCCAAAATCATTTCATGTCCTATATCAGATCATAATTCAATTGTCTTTGAATTTATGGTAAAGTGTACTTATAATGTCCAGATCAAAAGAATACCAGCATACTTAACTCAACTAAAGGACTATAAAGATTATATACTTACAGAGGTGCAACATTTCTTAGACTTAAACACTACACCTGATGTCTCCATTGTTTACATTTGGGATGCTTTAAAATCATATTTATATGGACAAAGTATCAGATGGTATAATAATAAAAGGAAATCCTGGGACAAGGAATTACTAGATATTCAAAGCAAATTAGACTCATATAAACATAATAATAAAGAAAATATTATGGACAAAAAAGTCATTGAGGAAATAAATAAATTAAATGAGAAATACAAAGAAATTTTAACCCATAAAGTCAAAATAACATTAGAGAAATATAAGTTTTTGTCTTACTCAATAAGTCCCAAATACTTACATAGACTTAAAAATAAAACAAAAAGGCTGAATAAACAAAATCATATCAAAGAAATTTTCTCTCCAGGGAAAAAGAAGAATGTTTCTAGTTTACCAGAAATATTAGATGAATTTAGAAATCACTTTCATAAAATTAATCACAATAACATTAACATGGATTCTAAAGATAAAATAAAGAAATTTATAACTACAAACATGAACAAAAAACTTAATAAACAACAGACTAAACTAATAGATGAAAATATTTCATATACAGAGGTTATTACACAAATAAACAAACTTAAATCAAACAAAGCACCAGGTAATGATGGTATTATACCAGAGATTTATAAAATTATTCCTAAAAGTACTTCCTCATTAATACATAGGGTTTTCATTTTAGCTCAAAATGAGTTAACAACTCCCCCATCCTGGCAATACACATTTACTTCACCAATTTTAAAACCCAATAAAGACCCAACCAGATGCACTTCATATAGACCTATTTCATTACTTAATGTCGACTATAAAATGTTTATGAGTATTTTTGCTGATAGATTAAAGACAATCATTCCAGGTATAATAGATATAGATCAGACAGGCTTTATTATAAATAGAAATACTTTTGATAATATAAGGAGAACTTTAACGTTAATTGATTATGCAAACAGGAAAAAGAAAGACTTAACACTTATTAGTCTTGATATAAGTTCAGCATTTGACTCAGTAAGTTGGGACTACTTGTTTATCTTATTGAAGTGTACAAATTTCTCTGATGCATTTGTGAATCTAATTGAACATCTATATAAAGGAGCATTGGCTTACATTAAGATAGGAACATATGTCTCACAAAAAATACCCATATTAAAAGGTACAAAACAAGGGTGTCCACTCTCTCCACTATTATTTACTTTAATAATGGAGCCTTGGGCTAATTTGATTAGAAACAGCACTGATATAGAAGGATTTGATATAGATGAAAATACATCTAAAATTCAACTTTTTGCAGATGATGTTCTAATTACGTCAGCAGGAACTAACTCTTCAATGCAGTCATTATTTGATAAAATGACAGATTTTAAAAATATCTCTGGTTTGATATTTAATGAAGAAAAAACTAAAGTATTACCAATATACACATGAAAAAATGTCCTCACTAATGATTTTCACAAATATATACCCAACTCAGGTCAGATAACTTACTTAGGTATAATATTAACTAAAGATATTAAATCTATTATACATAATAATTATAGTAACTGTCTTCATAATATACAAAATCTTTTTCAATAGCTGGAACAATATGTTTTTTACCATGGAAGAGAGACTTACAATTATTAAAATGATAATATTCCCTAAGATATTATACTTAATACAATCAATAATACTCCCACCTACAAAAATAATTATTAAGAAATTGAATTCACTAATGTTAAATTTCTTATGGGCACCTAATAGACCTAGGATTGCATTAAAGAAACATACTAATAGCTGGTCTCAAGGGGGCATTTCATTTCCAGACTTTAATTTATATACTATCTCTTCTATTATAAAAGTTATTACTTTGTTAATAGATCAGTCATATGTTGCAAAATGGAAAGATTATTGGGAACTAATTAGCATTCACTTCATGAAAATCTCTTTAATACATAAAAATACTATTGTAAATAACCCTATGTTATGGTTACTAAAATAATTTTGTACTTCATCTATTACACCAAAATATATAGCTAGTTACCCATTAAATATTATTATTAGATATCGTAATTTTATATTTATGCATCCTAGGTATAAGGAATGGAATTTTATCCTATTCCCTATAATGTATACACAAGGTATTCTTTTATCAACCACCTCTGAAAGAATTCTTTTAGTCACAGAGAATGATTTAAAGTATTGGTATCAGTTGCTGTCTGACAATAAAGTAAAAAATTTAGACTTCTTAAAGCAAGAATTTGATTTGAGAGAAACATGTTGGTTAGAAATTCAGACTTTTAGACAACATCTTATTAATAAACTTGATTTAATGTCTTTAACAGTTAAAGAATCTGTCCCAATTCTGATTGATTACTTGATATTAAATTTACAACATAGGGTTTCTGATAAAGGTAAGCTCTCACACATACATAAAATTATTAGAGAAGAAACTCATTACAGTTCAGATACTTATTGGAATTATTTCATTTCCATTAATGGTGAATCACCAAAACAACAAGATAAACAATATATATTGGAATCTGCTTATAAAACTACTTCTTCCATTAATTGGAGACTTTTACTTGGAAATTTTACATAGATCTTTCTATACACCTTTAATGATGAATAAAATAAATAATAAAGACAACTTATGTAAGAGATGTAATGTAGAAATAAATGCTGATTGGGCACATACGTTTTATGACTGTATAAAATTGAAGGAATATTGGATGTTAATCAATGATTTTTTTGCAGGCTCTTTTCACAGATAATTTCATTGTCTCTAAATCACTTATATTATTTAACACTCCTGTTCCTAAAAGTGTTAAAAAAGTTAAACTTCCCTTATTATGGTCTATTCTAGCAGTGGCTAGAAAAATAATAACCAGAAATTGGATTTCAGATACTCCTCCTTCATTTAATGAATTTAAAAATGTTATGACTGAAGTGTGTCATATGGAATTAATGACAATAAAGTCAAGAACTATTAGAAAAACGTATTACTATATTATATGGGATACTTTACAAAACCTGTTAAAAAATCTTAGTTTCATTAGTAAGACATTACAGTTTAATCAATTGATTTGATTTGTAGTGGATGTCTCTGTAAATATTTTGGTTGTTTTATTAAATGTTATAACTATTTACATTTTAATTGCTTGTATAAGATTGTTATGATATTTATTTTGTATGTTAAAAACAATAAACTTGTTTTAAAAAAAATAATAATGTTCTTTTTTTTATTTATAACTAGGCACTTTACTTGAGTGAAGCTGTCTAAATTGTAAGTCAGAAGGATTCTTTGATCTATACTAATTTTTCAATGCTTTGTTCCTGGCAACCATGAGTTGTTTGATAGATCTGGCGAGCCAGATGGCATGATTAACGTTTACTCTTTTTTGATCTTACTGGGGCAAGTCTGTTTAAGGTATCTAGGAAGGTAGAATTGAAGAATTCTACTGATTCATCAAGTGGAAGGACTTAATCTACTCCATTTGACGTTTCTTAAGGTTTTGTTTAGGGTTGTGGGGTTGAAACTGGCAAGGTATATTGTTTGTTTATACTGATGCTGACATGGTGTTGGTGTGTTCTTACACAGGAAATAGGCAGGGAAGTGGTCACTGATGCTGTAAGAAAGTGTACCTGCTTCTGAAATTTTGTTTGGGTTAGAGACTAGTATCCAATCAAGGACTGAACCACTGTCTTAGTCCCTCTTGGGTCTGGTAATGTCAGTTAATAGTTGTGCAAAGTTATAGAGGTTGATGTTAGATGGCAGAAATTGATTTTATATATCTAGCCAGTTTATGTTTATATTACCCAGGATAATTGTTTCATTTCTTATATTGTTTGATACCCAGTCAAGAATTTCTTCTTGGAGAGGAATGTTGTTGCCTGGGGGGATATACATGGCTATGAAGCAGAGGTTCTTAGAGTTATTCATTATTTAAAATAATATTAGTATCTCAGCTGTGGAAAATTGTGGAATAGGGTTGGCGTAATGTTAGTATGTTCCAGATTAGAACTTATTGTGATGGAATGTCAATCTGATAGACTCTGCCTAAAAAAGGCACTAAGGGAATAGTAAAGGCTTTAGCCAGAATGACAATACTTTGGTAAGAAAGACACAGACCATCCTTAGTCAAAGCAGGAAGGCTCCTAAGTCATGTCATTCCAAGCTGACTCAAAGTGGATCCCCACAAAATTACCCTTAGCCAATTATTTTGTCTTGGAATATCGCCATCATTCTGGGGGATGGCAAAATACCACTAAAAACCAGTGTCTTCCCTCCCTCAGAGAAATGCATAGCAAGCTCAGTCATATGGTTCTGTATGTCTCTCTGAGTACACCATCTAAGTTCATTCACCCCCACGTATACCACTATCAGGTCATAATCGTATCTGTAAAAGGATGGAGAGATCTAGGAGCCCTTGTTACATCCTGGATCCAGAATGACAGCTTACAGTCAATTATTCTTATCCAGCTTGGTGAGGGTGGTGTCTGTCTGCCTTATAATAGAGTCATGTATTAATAAAACATTACTATTTATTTTATATTTGTTTACTGGGAAAGTCTAACTGGGATAAGACCTATTTTCAGTGGAGGCCTGAGGAGAAAAGCTCCACATACAAAGACTTATACAAGAAATTATACAAATCGTATACAAGAAATTATACAAAAAATATATACAAGACATACAGTACACCAGAAGTTACATTCTATGTTATTATAGCTGACATTTGTATTATACACTCATCAGATATAATTCCTTATTGTAGTGTAGACATTGTAGTGTCTCAAAGTAAGCTGAGGAAGGGATTGTAGGGAGAAAATTAGAAAAAGATGAAGTTATAGATTACCTAGACATGAGAGAGAGCATAGATTATGCGGTGTTCAGGGAAGAAGAAAATGTATGACCAGAAGCTATTAAAACTAGTTAGCCTGGAATAGTACAGGAACAAAGAAAGGTGTCATTAAGATTATTTTTAAGAATCTTTTTGAATTGGTTGGTTCTGATGTTGTGAGGTAGTGAATTCCACCTTGTTGCTACATGTTGAGAAAATAGCGAGTCCCATTAGGACACTTGTAGTAGAGATTTATTTGTTGACCAAAGACTTCAATTTGTGGTATGGAGCTGGAGAATATTTAGAAGGGCAGGGTTTTTTTCAGGTTGACATACTAGTTTGTGTGCCAAGTTTAATTGGTTATAGAGTTGTGGGAGTTCTAACCAGGAGAGTTTTTTTTAAGGAGTGACAGTGGTGGGTATGATATGGGCAATCAGTTGCAAATTTAGCTATTTTATTGTAGCATGTTTCAAGTTTATAACGGCTTGGAGTCTGCAACCTTGTTACCCTTAGAAATATGTATCTTAGGTGTGGGTGTGACAGGTGAAAGTGGGTGAACTAATTTCTAAGGCTTATTAGTCTTTAGCCTGGGAGGCTTAGAAAGTGTTCTTATAACCTCAGCATAAGCTGGTTTTGTGGAAGTGCTCGCTGATGTATGCATATTTGTATTGTGGTTACTGAATGTGTTCTGAGGTGAAAAAGTAGCCTCCATGTTAAGTACATACTTACACAATAAAATACTGGATCATTGCAAGGTACCAGTATTTTTTATTAAGAATGATGCAGTTACTACACTGCTTCAAAATACCTAGTGCTATCAGGCTGAATACAGAAGGGGAAACAGCTGATTGAGATTCCACACTGGCCAGAGCAGATGAACTGGTATAGGATAGATTAATAACTTAAATTTCGGTATACGACAGAGGAAGACAACTGATTGACATAGAAAAGGGTGCTAAACTTGGATATTGCTGAAGGATAAAACAATGAGCTGTGACTAATGTAATAGTCCCAAGTGAAAAAATGAAATATAAATGTGATAAAATATGTAGGATCAATAAGGAAATCAGGAACAGTGGCAAATGTCACCAAATAGCTTTACCAAACAGGCTAATGTGGTCTCTACCTAAGCAGTAAAAAACAATGAACAACAGGTTGCCTAACTTAATGGATCCATATGCAGTACCTATAATAGCCACAAATAATCTACATGAGCAGTTTCATGTGCAGTAGCTTTTGCAGTCCATCAGGTACTAAAGGTATATATCATAAAGGTAATCCTGCAATGCTCTGTTAATGTGGCACAGTAGCTATAAGTCCTGTAACACTACAGTAATCAGTAACAAGCAGAAATGCAGCAATACCAGTGACCAAAAAGTGCAGTCAATAATCAAGTCAGTTTGTTTTTATATTCCTAGTATGAGTAACAGACAACACTAAAATATTATCTGAAATAATGCTAGTAGATAGCAACACTACCAAGGCAACAATGCACAGTAGTACAATATTAAACATGATACCATTACAGTCAACAATGCAAAAGTGAACAACAAGTACAATATTAGAATTGAGCAGCAGTACAATACCAAAAAGACACAAAAGAGCAGTGATATTTAAACTCACTAACACAAGAGCAGAACAAAGGTGCCAAGTTTAGCAATGTATCCACGAGAGTGCAGTTAGTATGTTACTAAAGCTACAGAGATAACAAATACTGATAAGTATAAAAATCAGCGACGCTAGTACAACAAGGTATGCAAAAAAGGCAATAAAATTGACATCATATACAACAAAGAGGAGAGGTTACCTTCCCTGCTGTAGGCTAGGCTCTTCTGTTTGATACCTAATAGGATAAAGATGGTCTCACACTGCAGTGTTTGCACAGCAGTTCACCAAATTGCACAATTATAAAGTGTTCAGAGAAAATGTATTAGAAGTATTATGGCGTGCATGACTGCCATGCAACTGGAACATTTAGGTAAACACCCTATCACTAGTTACGTGGCAGACTGTGCCTAGCATATCATGCACTTCATGATGAAGAATCACAGTCTTTGTTCAATACTGAGTTGTTCCAATTAGGGCATATTATTATGTGGGAAATTACACCTTTCAAATAGCAAAATGCAGAACCACATTTGGGTAAAGGTTTGTCATTCAAAGTATTGTGAGATCATGTGACTTACTAGAATCATTCAAGAAAATGTTTGATACTTGGTTTGGGAGTGAACCTGAAGTCTGCATTATGATGGTTCTTGACCCTTATCTAACTTACCAGAACCTATGAATTATCTTTTTTTTGAGAATTTTAGTTTTATGACAATAATGTTGACAAACTTGGTAAGGTTAAAGCATTTGATTTATAACTAACACTACTCTACTGCCTTTCTAACAACCTTGTTCACTCTCAGGCATCCTCCATTATGCAATGGATGTATGTTTATACAAGGAATAAAATACTTTTATTTCAGTTGTTTAGTAATTATAGTCAACACTAGGCTAACTGCCCTGAAGGCCATTTTAAGCCTAGCCAATAACGTACAATTAGATTCAAGCCTTGTACCTTGTGTCTATAAGGTGAAGACCTTAACCATTATGCCAAACACACAATGTAACACATTATAGATCTGATAGTTATGTAACTTGCACAAAGTTACACAATATGTGACTGGAGCATTGCCTATTATTTTATTATTTATTTATTTTACATTTGTTTACCAGGATAGTCCGACTGGATACATGTCCATTTTCAGCGGAGGCCCAGGGAGAAAAGCTCCACAAAGACAAACTTACATAGATTACACAGAAGTTAGCAAACAGTTATAAAAACAAAATGATTATATACAATGAGAATGCTTGGGAGGGACTGGAAATGACCAGTTTTTAGAAGGCCAATGTCTACTTAATCTAGGTGGCTGCACCTGTAAGAAATCTGTAACAGTTTGCATAGATTTAGCTTTTTCCTCCATCTTTTTAAGAACTTCTGCTTTTGTGTCAAACAACCTTTCCTGGTATAATGGAGCATCAAGTAATTTTGCTTTGACATGGTCTGGCAAGATTTGCTCCTTCAGTCAAGCATGCCTTCTCAGTAGAGACCCAGTGACAGCAGCCCTGCATGATGTGTCTAAGGCATCAAAACCACACTGCAAAGTATGTTTACTAACTTGGTTTGCAGAATGTATTAACTGTTGTAAATCTTTATTTTCTGTACAATCTGGAAGCAACATTTTTTGTTTAATTAGTTCCATAATATGCTGCTGGTACTTCAACATGTGAAACTGGCAATTCAAAGCCCTGATGGCAAGAGTTGCAGAGGTATATACCTTCTTACCCCATCTTTCTAAAGCTCTAGAATCCCTGTCCGAAGGGGTAAGGTTTTTGGCTGCAGTAGCCTTAATGCCTTTAGGTCCCTGGGAAATAGTTTCTGGATCCGCAGTGGGATTCTTAAAGAGAAATTTGTGAAAGTCAGGTACTCTGTAGTACCTGTCAGGATTTCTAGGAGCTGGTGGTAAAGTATCAGGAGTAAGACTGGATTCCATGAAGACATCATCTACAATGTTCAGGACAGGTGGTATAGCTAGAGGCCTGTGCTGAGGCAAGTCTAAAAATTCTCTGAGTCTGTTTTTGGACTGAGGGTAGCCCTAGCATTCCCAGTGGAAATGCTCTCAAAGTATGCAAGGTTTCACCAAAAGAAAAGTTCTCTGGAGGGGAGGCACAGGGTATGGACTCCTCTACATCTGAATCCTCATAGGTAGATAAGGGTATGTCCTGGTAATCAGAGGGATCAGAGTCATCGGACTCATGGTTTGTCGAATCAGAAGGAAATTCTATTCTTTGTCTTTTAGAGGGGGAAGGCTGGCTCCCCCTAATTAAAGTTATAAGGTCTTCAGCCATTCTAATCATTTGTTTCTGTGGCAAGGGAGCTTGCGCATGCACTTTGGTCATCGGTTTTCTAGGTGTAGAGCGAACTGTGGGCCTGAGAAACTCAATATTTTTAGTCAAAAACGAAGCTGTCAGTTTAATGCGAACATCGGAAGGTCAGAATACATACTCAGAAGCCAGTGCCTGCACAGCGGCTCCGGACCCATCCAAGGTAGAGACATCCGCAGGTTTCATATTCGAAGAAGCATCTCATGGCATCCGAATGGGTCTCATCAGAGGCCTGCGAATCTGTAGAAGCGGGTATCAGGAATTGCAAAAGTGCCTCATTGAGTATTGGCAGACTGGCGGCTACCTTAACGGAAGCATCAGCAGCAGTTTTGGACCTATGTGGTCTGTCTCTGTCTTTATCCTTACGTTTTTTCAGAAGATCGACAGTCGGATGGCTTATGGAAGCCATTTCAGAAAATGGAGAATGAGAGTGAAAGAATTTAGCGACAAAGATAGCCCAGCAACTAATAGTTTGGGCATTAAACAAGGCACATAACCTACAGCGAGGAATGTCGTGGTCTGGGCCTAAACAGATGACGCAATAAGAATGAAAACCTCTGTGAGGTATTTGCTTTCCACAGGCAAGACAACTGTTAACTTTTTCTGACATCGGTTAGAGCAAGAAAAAAGGTTCCCCAATGGGGTAGTTAGCGTTAGAAGACTTCAGGTTTGAAACTCGAAAAACGAAAATTGTGAACTGCTTCTGCTTCAGGTTCCCATGCGGCAAGAAAAGCTGATGTAATGGCATCAGCTGCATGTTTTATACCCCTGACAACCTGACGTCATGGTAGAGATGACAGCATCCGATGCAGAAATCCCAAGACTCTGGTATTCGGTCCGACTGAAGGCTACCTGGAAGCAGATAACCCAAGTGTGATGACTGCAACAGTGAAACACGAAGACACCAAGGGCATCCGGCAAAAAAACTGGATAGATTATATGAGTGAAGACTTGTAACAGTCAAGCATGAGGATCACAGAAGGTAGGAAAGTTGCACTGAATAGAGAGAGAGAGAGAGAGAGAGAGAGAGAGAGAGAGACACCTGACAATACCCCAACCCTATGTAGAAAATAGGAATAAGTGGGTTATGACAATGATCGTGCAGTCATCCCACTGCATATCCCACCCATGGAGTGTTACTGGGGCAAAAGTTGGGGTGGGGAAAAAGGTAGGAAAACACCCCTGCCGCAGCATGAGGGGGACTTGGCACACCCTGCTGTCGTCACCGGTATCAACTGTTATTAAGGTAAGTCCCCTGCAGGCCAGGAAGGTAGGCAGATGTCAATGATTAGAACGTGTACCAGGGTTTCCTGAATATCAGCTGTGGGACACAAAATGTGGCAGTGGTAATTTAATCATATTTGTTATTAGTGTCATTACATTTTATCAAAATGGATATATTACAACTCTAAGTGAACTAAACAGAGTCTGGAAAAGTACACTGTTGACAGTGGCCACAATTGCCACCTGGCTTACCTTGCTGTACTGAATACAAAAGTCTGTGCAGGTGCAGCCAAGTGCAAAGGTAAAATGATGACTCCAAACAGCAACAGCCATCACATCAAATCAGCAAAACCATTTATTTAATATTTAATATTATTTCATTAACGAACAGACCAGATTTGGCAACTCCATGCCTTCATCAGTGTTAAAGTTCCAAACAACAATGCTACATTTAAATAATCAAGTGATGAAAGACCATTAAAGAATCACCACCCATTTAAAGAGACAGCATCACTTCATTGAGGCCCAGTGAAAATAAAGCCCCCAATCTCACTATCCAGGAATATTCCTTATTATTCAGAATACCACGTCAGCCTAACTTATTACATGAAGCTAGATTAATCCTGTCAATAAGTGAAATTAAAAACAGCAGAAAGATGTTTCTGGATATGTTTATATAATGCATTAGACAGGCGGCCATTTCTAATGTCACTCATATGTGCAAAAATCCAAGTTTTAGGTTGTCTGGATGTCCGTCCTACATAAAAAGCTGAACACATGCAAGCTAGCTAAGTAAACTACCAACTACAGCAAGTACCAAAATAAAGGATATCAAAAACTTGGGGGTATTCCTAGATGTAAATTGTTTTGCTTTTAAAACATACTTACATGCAGAACAATGCCCACATGGTTGGCAACCCACCACAGGGATGCAATCTATTGTTCTTTGTGTGTCCATTTTATGCCCAACACTTTTCTTATAATGATTAAAGTAATTACCAATAGTTTTTCCTCTTCTGTAAGAAAATAAACATGCAGGAACTAACTAAAATATTTTATCTGCCATCAGGATGTCCCAGTGTTTATGGATAGGATGCTTGAAAACCCCTATATTCCTGCAATAATTAGTCACCAGCCTGAAAACTTCACCAGTGAATTTGCTTTTTATACTGCAACAACTCTGTCCTGTCTTCTTGGACATAATCTCGGGTGGTCATAACTTCCTTATAATTATACCCCATCACAAAATCTTCTAACCAAATCAAGTTCCTGTGTCTTACATTCAGCATCTGAGGAACATATTCTATGAACTCTTAAAAACTGTGATTTGAGGATATTGAGGACAATGTGGGGGGATGGCAGCTAGCAGCACATAAAAATGTGTTAAACTCTGGGTTTTTCCTGTACACCGTAGTGTTTAAAGTGCCATCACTGTTTTTCAAGATGACAACATCCAGAAAAGTGATCGGTGAGAGATCATATTGAACACTAACTTGTATACCCCATTTATTTTCATTAAGATATTCTATTAACTCATCCAAATAAGTTAAATCAGACTTCCAAACAAGCCAGCAATCATCCAGGTATCTGCGCCATATATATATATATATATATATATATATATATATATATATATATATATATATATATACATATATACATATATATGGACTCCAAAGAAATATTATGGGTAACATCATAAACAATCTGCTCCTCAAGAAAACCCATGAATAGAGCAGCATAAATGGGAGCAAAAGGTACTCCCATGGCAGTACCATTGAGCTGTAAAAGACAAATAAACATTATCCATTAAAGTAAAAGACATTTTTAGTGAGAACATGTTCTGCAAGGCAGATTAAAAATGTACTGAATTTGGGGCTATACAGTGCTGAATGGTTTAACCAATAATCCAATGCCATTAACCCAGCCCAATGTGGAATGCTGGTGTACAAAGATGCAACATCCAAAGTGCCCATATACCAACCCCATCTCCAGCTGTGCATCTTGAATAATATTCAAAAACTGGGTGGTATCTTGTATTCGTGAATGTACACCATTTAACAGAGGACACAGATAGTAAGTAAGAAAGACAGACAAAGGTTCAGTCAAATAGCCACAACCAGAAACAATGGGTATGCCAGAAGGGTGTGTGAAATTTTTATGTATTTTGGGCAGCAGATAAAAATATTGTAGAGTGAGATCCTGGAGTATGAGTTGAGAAACTTGATTAGAAATGATCTCTTCATCCAAGGCTAGCTTCAGAAAAACAATCAGTGTCATGTTTAAACTTTAAAGTGGGGTCTGGGATCAATTTTTGATAAAAACGATTGTCAGAAAGTTGTTTTTATACTTCAGACAAATACGTGGACCAGTCCTAAACCACCACAGCCCCACCTTTGTCTGCTCTATTAATAACCATATTTTTATTGCCCTTAAGATTTATTACGGCCTGTTGTTCAGCTTTGGATAGGTTATGATGTACAGTCCTGTTGGTATGGAAATTAAAATGTAAATTGTTATAACACTTTGCTGAAAAGCTGCCACATGTTTATTCGTGGGGGGTACAAAATTAGAAGATTTAAACTTAAATTTTCCATGATATGACATACCCTTATTATAAAAAAACAGCATTAAATTAAGCTGTCTACAAAACACCAGGATATCCTTAACAAAAATGTCTTCTGAAACAGAAGAAGGGACCAAATTTAAACCTTTATTTAATAAACCAACTACTGACTGAGACAACTGAAAAGAAGAAATATTGTGCAAGTTGGAACTACATCCTAGTTCAGGACTATCAGCCATAATAAAGCATCTATATCTTTTGGAGTGTTTACAAATAGCCCTTCTCCTAATTCCAAAGGGTTAGCCATATTCCTCTTTTTTAGCTGAAGGGGAATTATGTACAGCTTCAACAACAGTTTCCCCGGCTGAAGAAGAATCCTCAGCCATTGTTTCCAGAGTGCTATCAGATTTTTTAAGAGACTTAGTGCATTTCCTCTACCCCTTGGCCTGGGTTTGATCAACATTTACACAAATGTGAACTGATTTTTGTACAACAAATGGTCTAACCTTAGCATAGTCTCAGTATGTTCCTTAAGTTCCTTTTCCAGGGCCATTAAATCTTTAGTTAACTTAGAAAGATATTCCTGGAAGGAATCATGCATTTGAAACTGCCTTGCCTCTTCACAAAGCTTAGATACCTCTGCCACTGATTTAGCCACTGTTCTCTCATAAAAGGACAACAGAATCTTCACAAAGCTCAGAAAGGCTGCTTGTTGGGCCTGATACCATTCAGCCATCAGTTTTTCATCTGGGGTTGTATAAGAACTCTTAGCCTCTGTGGCGACAACCCCCTTAAATTATAAGCTTTAAACAGTTTAAGGTGCCAAACATTTGTTCTTAAATTCCTGATATCAGCAGATAACTTTTTAAAAGCATCTATACAAGTAATAGAAGGCTCACGCACAGTACCTGAATTGGAAATATGAAACTTCTCTACCTCATCAAAAATGTGGATATCATCTTTACCAGCAGAAAAACTGCTTAGTAAACCCAACAAATTCATAATGGGATGATTCACAGAATAATTCCAGCCAGCTGATTTAAAATAATGTGCAGTAGGCCCGCAAAAAGTATGCAGAGACACAAAGCAACAATCTGTATAGCACAGTGTAGCAGAGGTTCAACAGAAGGCACCACTTTGAGAAAGAAAAAAAGGAGGGGGAATCTGAATTCCAGCCACGAACAAAAACAGATGTATTCACAAACAAACACCACTTAAACCATGTTCTCAAGAAAATGTTCTCCTGTTTCATAGTTTCATAGTATAGTACTAGGCTATCTGCCCTGGGGCATTTGTAAGCCTAGCCATAGTGATGTGGCTTTTGCCACCCCATGAAATGGTACAAAAATGTACAGAATAAATCTAGAATACTGTGCCTCTGTCTAGTAGTGACACAATGAAGGTCCCCTTATATAATAGAATTAGTTTACTGTGCCCCTGTCTAGCAGTGACACAGATGTGACCCCTGGGGTAAACTTTCGATCTCCCATCCACTCATCAAGATTTCTCTTGAAAAGAGTCAGTGAGGGTCTCTGCCTAATACGAACTGGGATCCTGTTCCAAAGCATGGGAAGCCTCTGGGTTATGAATCTATCCCTCCAGCGTGTTCTATTCATACTTGTGCCGAGGTTTAAGTCTTTAGCTCTCATGGTCCTGATGGATTTGGATTTTTTGAGGTGGAGCATGTCCATCAGATCCTGATTGGACATGGCCTTGTACGTCAGGCAGAGATCACCTCTGAGCAGGCGGTATGCTACTGAATAGAGCTGAAGTTTCTTTAGTCTGGCGGAATAAGACATATGTTGGAGACCCTTGATCCTTTTGGTGAGGTAGTTTTGTGGTCTCTCCAGCTGTTGCAAGTGCCGGGTGAGGTACATACCAAATGGGGCACTGTACTCAATCATGGGTCTGATGAGAGAGGAATATATGGGTACAATGACATCCTTGGATCTGGATGTGAATCCCTCCATGATGAGGTGTGCAAGGTAGAATTTTTTTCTAACCACTTTGGCAACGTGGGTGTCAAATGAGAGGTCGCTGTCTACTTGGGTCCCTAGGTCTCTGATTACTTTTTCCATACTCAGTGGGTTGCTGTCTATGTGATAATTTGTGGGTACTTTGTTTTTTCCAAAAGGGATGACTATACATTTTTTGGCATTTAGTTTAAGGCTGTGACTACGGCACCATTTGTCTGTTTCAGTGAGGCCTTTTTGTAGGATGTGTGTGTCTGCTGGTGTATCGACTATGGTGCCTAGTTTGCAGTCATCTGTGAACTTTGTCAGCCACAGCCCTCCCATGTTTGCTTTAACATCTGAGAAATAAATGCCGAACAAGAGGGGTCCCAGGACAGATCCCTGTGGGACACCACTTGTGACTGGCTTTGAGTCTGACATTGCTACAGCGATTTTAACTTTATGGGTTCTGTCCTTTAGCCAGTTTGCAACCCATCTAGTGACATAAGGGTTTACTTTTAAGCTGTTTAGCTTATCTATGATGCCTGAGTGAGGTATTGTGTCGAAGGCCTTAGCCAAGTCCAGGTATGCTGTATGGACTGCTTTGCCCTCATCAATGGCTCTAGTGACTTTTTCAAAAAAGTCAACCAGGTTTAAAAGGCAGGATCTGCCCTTTACAAAGCCAAACTGTGTGGGGTCAAGTGTCTGTAGGCCCCCTATGTCTCTGTTTATGAGTTCCATAATGATTCTTTCCATAGCTTTGCAGACCAGGCTAGTTAAGCTTATGGGGCGGTAGTTTCCAGGGTCTGTAGAGGCACCCCCCTTGTGGAGTGGGACCACTGTTGCTGTACGTCAGTGTTCAGGTACATATCCCGAAGTAAGGCTAAGGTTAAATAGCATTTTTATGTGTGGGTTTAGCTCCTCTTGGAGTTCACGTAACACGCACCCCGGGATACCGTCAGGTCCCATTGATGCTGTATTTTGTGCTTTGTTTCGGGCGGTTCTCACTTGGACATCTGAGATGACAGGGAGATTACATTCAGCTGGGATAAGTATTTCTTCTTTTGGGGGTGAAGGAGGCGAGAAATTTGCACTGAACCTGTCAGCCAGAATGTTAGCAATATCTCTGGGTTCAGTGTATTTTTTGTTGTTGTGAACCAACTCTGAGCATATCTGAGGGTTTCCACCCAGGTTTCTAACATAGCTGAAGAAGGCTTTGTGGTTATCTTTAGTGTCCTTAGCGATTTTTATCTCAAAGTTTGCCTTGGATGTTTTATGAGAGAACGTAGTTTTCTGCTAATGTTGATCAGAGATGTCTTCCCTTCATGGGATTTCGCTCTGACGTGCAGTAGCTTCCTTCTTTTGTTATACAATTTGTTTATGGATGAGGTCCACCAGACAGGACGCTTACATTTGGTGGAGAGGGACTTGGATTTGTTTGGGATTGCATGATCCATGCATTCTTGGAGATGTCCATAGAAAGCATTTGTGAAGGATTCGGCATTGTGGGATGTGGTATCCACTGGCACAGTGGGCTTAAAGGATACCATCTCAGTCTTAAGAAGAGTGAAGTCTGCTTTTGAGAAGTTTTTCACTGTGGTCTTTTGTGCTGGGGGTGGAGGTGGGATATTTATATCCAGGGTGATTAGTTTGTGGTCAGATCTCACTAGTGAGGGGTATACTTCTGGTGTGGAGCATTTTGTCCCCATGTTTGAGATGATCAGGTCTAGTATATTATCTCCCCTAGTGGGAGAGGTGACTAGTTGTTCCAGTGCATTTGAATTTATGAATTCCAGGAACCTTTGGGCTAGGGTATTAGGGCTAGAATAATGTACCCAATCTATGTTTGGATAGTTGAAGTCTCCCAGTATGATGGTATTTTGTGATACATTCATATCCTCCAATGTCTTCAGGAAGGCTGAGTGGGGTTCTTGAGATTGGGAGGATGGTCTGTAACATGCTACCAGTTGTATAGCAGTTTTGCCTATGGTTAGTTGCACCTGTATGGTCTCTGATGCTTCATGTGTTGCTACTAACCTGGAGGTGTGGGTGTCCTTTATGAATATGGACACTCCCCCTCCCTTTGTGGTTCGGCCTGGGTTTTGGGGCCGAAAAGCATGATACGAGGTATAGCCTGGTAGCACTGGGGTGCTCTCAGGAGTCTTGAACCAGGTTTCAGTTACTGCACAGACGTCGATGTTCTCCATGCTGAGGAGTGCATCAAGTGCCTGCATTTTGAGATTTAGACTTCTGGCATTGAGCAGCATTACCCTTAGTTTTTTTCCATTTTTGTTTTCTAAGGAGGTGGGTTTGTCTTTTGAGCCTTGCCTAAAAAGGCACTATGGGGGTGGCAAGAGCCTTAGCCAATATCCGGAAGCCCAGTGGTGACAGGTGTAAGCCATCCCTTGCGAAGCAGCATGGCTTGTCCAACATATCATCCCAGGCAGACAGACATTGGATCCCCTTAGAATGACACCAGTACTCGAGCTAATTGTTAAAGCTGATCATCTTATATTTGTATTGTGGTGTCATTCTTGGTGAGGGCAGGATGCTGCTCAGGGTCAGGGTCATACCAGCCTGAGCTACATAATTGGAGAGCTCCTCTATGTCTCTTTTCATGTAGTCCAGGGAGGTACGTCTCAGGTCATTCACACCAGCATGGACAATGACGGAGTCATATTTGTACTTGCTTTGGAGTGACCTGAGTGCATGTGTTATGTGGCGGATCCTAGCCCCCGATAGACAGCTCACAGTCACCTTCCCCTTGTTCAGCCTGGTCAGTGGGAAATCAGTGTGTCTGACTATGGAGTCACCTATTACTAGTGTATCAGGCAAGGTGTTTGGCCTTAAGGGCTGTGATTGGATGACACACTGATTTATTGAAGTATGTGTTGCATGTGTTTTGTTTTGAGGTGGTGGATTTTTGGATCTCTGCTTTGGGAGCCTCTGTTGTTTTGGTAATTTTTTTATTAGAGCCTCCGAGTATGTCTTTGTGTTTTTATGTGTTTGGTTTGCAGTTGTGGTAGGTCTATGTGGGACTGGGATTGTTGTGTGTGTGTGGTTGCCATCTCCTCCTGTCTGGTCATGCCAGCCCTGGGTTGAGAGAGTTCAGCCTCCAGTTTGGCTATATAGTTGCATCTCTCACATGTATTTGTGTTTGTTGGGAGGAGGAGAGGGTTGTCTGTGTACATGAGACAATTGTAGCATTGTCTCAAGATGCCCAGATTGACCAGCTGAACTGGAGACGACGCCAGTAATCTACCACTCGACATGCTAGAACAGTATAAGGGAGTGGTATACCTTTAAGGGAAGTGGGTATTCACAGGGGTGGTAAGTAGATGTAGTGCTTTACTTAGTACGAGAGTGCTTACTTAGTAGAGAAGTATTGAGAACAAGTGCTAGGCTTATAATACAGTGAGTAGTCTGGTTATACTAAGAGTAGAGCTTCCTTAAGGGAAAATCTGAAGAACAGACTTGGTGGCGCCAGAAAAAGTTTAACCTTATTTAACCGGCGCTGCGCTATGCGCACAACCGCGCAAAGCCATGCAAACGCGGATTTTAAACAATAAACTACAAAAGAGCTAGAAATGGTCCCAAACAACCAATTACTACAGCTTCTTGTGCTGAGGTCACTTCCCCCAAGGACAGGTAGGCTGCTCAAGGCTCCCCGCTCCCACTGGTGAGCAAAGAAACTTCCTTCTATCCAAGTAAGGTAATGGACAACACAGGAACTACACCACAGCCCAGAATACAGCAATGCCTGTAAACTGATCTAAACTAGTCGAGGAAGGCGGGAAAACAAGGATTATTTTTTTGTTTTTTTTTGTTTTTTTGGTAGAAACACAGAGAAAATGCAGAGACAGTGATAAATTAGTTACACAGGCTAGCACACTTTAGTGGGCAGCCTCCACAGTTAAATTAAACAAACAAACAAGCAAACGTTCGATCAAATTCGACTAAAATGTAACTTTAAGTGCAGATTTTAAAATAATGCAGTAATCAGTTAAAAAACAGTTCAGGCTAGTTCAAGGTAAGCTACAGAAGCTACTTCAAGTGAAAAAAAAGCAAAGATGCTTAAAATCCAGAAGGTAGTCGCTTTTTTGAGTTCCTTGCTGCTAGGACCACTCTGTAAACCCACGTGGAGCTTGTCTGAGCAGTATAGCCAGAAAAAAATGCCCAGAGGTGGATTTTAAACAGTGAACTACAAAAGAGCTAGAAATGGTCCCAAACAACCAATTACTACAGCTTCTTGTGCTGAGGTCACTTCCCCCAAGGACAGGTAGGCTGCTCAAGGCTCCCCACTCCCACTGGTGAGCAAAGAAACTTCCTTCTATCCAAGTAAGGTAATGGACAACACAGGAACTACACCACAGCCCAGAATACAGCAATGCCTATAAACTGGTCTAAGCTAGTTGAGGAAGGCGGGAAAACAAGGAGTTTTCATCTAGCAGTTCGTCATATCCACAGAACCAAAATGCCAAAATAAGCAAGTCTATATCACCTGGAGAATGGAGGAATCCGGCAGCCAACAGATCTTCTTAGAAGGTTATAAACAACAAAGCCAAGATGGTGAGAAACAAATCCAGTATTAGAGCAGTGTCTCAAACAAATATCAATGAAGAAAGCCTGATAAATAGGATACAAATCCCGTTTGTTCAGCCAACAGAACAGTATAAATCAGTCACTGAATACAAACGTCTGTGCAGGTACAGCCAAGTGCAATAGCAAAATGATGAATCCAACAACTGCAGCCAGCACTTCAAATCAGCAAAACAATTTATTTAATATTTAACATTATTTCATTAAGGAACAGACCAGTTTTGGCAACTCCATGTCTTCATCAGTGTTAAAGTTCCAAACAACAATGCCACATTTAAATATACAAGTGATAAAAGACCATTAAAGAATCACCACCCATTTAAAGAGACAGCATCACTTCATTGAGCCCCGGTGAAAATAAAGCCCCCTCTCTCACTATCCAGGAATATTCCTTATTATTCAGAATACCATGCCAGTCTAACTTATTACATGAAGTTACTTTAATACTGTCAATAACAGTGAAATTAAAAACAGCAGAAGGATGTTTCTGGACATGCTTATTGTATATAATGCATTAGACACGTGGCCATTTCTAATGTCACTCATATGCTCAAAAATCTGAGTTTTAAGTTGTCTGGATGTCCATCCTACATAAAAAGCTGAACATGCGCAATTAGCTAAATAAACTATCCAGTAAGAACAGCAAGTACTAAACAAAGGATATCAAAAACTTGAGCATATTCCTAGATGCAAATTGTTTTGTTTTTAAAACATACTTAGAAGCAGAACAATGCCCACATGGTTGGAATGAATATGCTCCTTAACTTTAGGGCAAGAAATTCCTGAAGAATTAGCACCACAGGGATGCAATCTATTGTTCTCTGTGTATCCATTTTATGTCTAACACTTTTCTCGTAATGATTAAAGTAATTGCCAATATTTTTTCCTCTTCTGTAGCAGGAACTAACTCAGATATTTTGTTATCTGCCATAAGGATGTCCCAGTGTTTATGGATAAGACGCATGAAAACTCCTATATTACTGTCATAATTAGTCACCAGCCTGAAAACATCATCCCTGAATTTTTGTTTTTATACTGCAACAACTCTGTTCTATTCATTTCTTGGACAGAGTCTTGGGTGGTCATAACATCCTTATAATTATACGCCCTGTGGTCATAACATCCTTATAATAAGTTATAATTACCTTATGTGGTAAAATGGATATCCATTTGGTTAAGAGACAGAGTCCACATTGTACAGGCTGCAGAGGTAGCATTACAGAAGATGAATGCAACTTGTGGTGTTCTGCAGGGCTTAGTACTGGAACCACTTTTATACAAAATTTACTTTTCTAACCATGACTGCAAACTAGGGCTCATTGTCAAATCTTACTCTGATGCTCAAGACCTCCAGAAAGAAAGAAAATACAGTTGGACTTAACCATAAAAGTAGATGTTTGAAGTTTTCATTGCTGCAGTAGCCTTTAGGCTATATGAGTTAACCGACCAGCTTCTAAAAGTTCTTGCTGCCTCCAACACCTTTACTATAATTGCTGATTCAGCTGTCCTGTGGTGGGAAATTCAGCAGTGCTAATTCTTCAGGACTGTCTTGCCCTAAAGTTAAGGAGCATATTCATCCAGACCTGCTAAAATAAGTAATAACAAACAATGCTATATCCCAGCAGGTAACTATTTACAAAAATAGGGGGTAGAGGGTGAGTGCATCTACTGAGCAGTGAGAAATTCGAGCATCTACTGTTATGGGTAGTACAACTTATACGACTGTACTATGTTCATCATTCCTACTGCTGCAGTAGCATCTATGCTATGTGGGTTGGTTCCCAAAGCCTATTCAACATGAGAGGTGGAGGGATGTTAATCCACCAGCCCCTGGCAAATGGTCCTAGCAATGTCTGTCCCAGACCCAGAAAAAGAATCCAGTTTGTAATGCCTTTTGAACGTATGTACAGAGGATCATGTAGCTACTTTAATACTTTTAACCCCCCCCCCTGTCCAATATGCCATTGAAGAAGAGAAGGCTGTAGGAAAATGAGCCTTTATGCTGGCTGCAATTGATTTACCATGATGGAAATAGCAAAAGTTAATAGTTGAGGACAACTGTTTAGAAATAGTCTGAAATAGGTTGCTCTTTCTTTGTCCAAAACAAGAAACAGCTAATCAGCTTTTGCAAAGGACTTAGTTCTGTCAGAATAATACTTGAACTGCCTATGCACAGCCAGTGGATGTAAAATCCTTTCTCCCACATTCAAAGGGTCTGCATAGAACACAGAGAAATTGATGGCTTTATTCAAAGTGAACTCTGAAATAACTTTGGGTATGAATGAGAGAGTTGTTCTTAACAAGACACAATCTCTATGGCAGATCGAACAGGGATCAACCACCATGAGAGCTTGTAGCTCAGATATTCTTCTTGTGGATTTCAGAGCAATGAGAAGAACAGTTTTCCATGTAATGAATCTTGTCTGCTTGATGTGCAGGTTCAAACGGAGGCATGGCCAGGTTTTCCAGCACAAAGTTAAGATCTCATAAAAGATCTTAGATGTAAAACTCCCTTCAGAATCCATTTCAATAAAAACTCAACAGAAAGTAGAGGATCCATGGGCAGACATGGTGAAATGGCTGCAAGATGCATCTTGACAGTGCAGTAAGAGAGGATAGTGGATAGTAACTCACACATATATTTGAGCACCAGTGGTACATAATCTGTGACAGGGCCAAAGTTATTGGCTAGGTACTGATTGGAAAATGTTTCCCACTTGCGAATATAAGATTTTCTAGAAGCCAATTTTCATGTTTCCTTTAATATCTGATGCACATTTTCTGGAAATAGTCATCATCATCAGCCCCCTTTTCCTCAATCTTTTCTACATGGGGCCGGGGTATCGTGTTAACTGTCACCAACTCTCTCGATTCAGTGCCACATTCCTGCCTTCTTCAACATTCATGCCTGACTGTCGCAGATATTCTTTCACACAATCCATCCACCTCTTTGCTGGATGCCCGCACTTCCTCTTACCTTCTTCCTGTCTGTCCCAAATCTTCCTCACCAGATTGACCTCTGCTTTTCTGCACATGCATGCAAACCACCATAATCTGTTCTCTTTGATCTTTTCTGCAATTGGAGCTACTTTGGCTATATTTCTTCATCCTACCACCCTTCTCAGACACTTCATTTCCATCACCTCTAGCTTCTTCAACTGTTCTGCCTTTACTGCCGAGGTTTCTGTACCATACAGTAGTACTGGTCACACCACTGTCTTGTACACCTTACTTTTCAGCTTCTTTGGCATTATTCTGTCATAGACTACACCTGACACCTTAAGCCAGTTGGCTGCAGCCCCTCTGATTTTAGTTTTGACCTCTTCATTCAGATCTCCCTTCTTCTAAACCACTCCTCTCAGATACTTAAAGCTGTTTACCTGTTCCACTATCGTCCCTTCTATCTCTATTCTCAGCTTCTTCTGATTTTCCCAGTTTGCTTCCATTACCACTGTCTTATCTGTGCTTAGTTTCATCCCATGTGCCTTCAGTTTTGGATTCCATTCTCCTATCCTTTGCTGAAGTTCTAGCTCAGGGTCTGCGTCTGCCTGTAATGCCACATTATCTGCATAAAGCAACTTTGCTGATCTGTCCCCTCCAACCTGTTTGCTAATGCAGTCCACCATCAGTATGAACAGTAGTGAGCTCAGAGCTGAACCCTGGTGTACACCCACTCCCACTGGGAACCCCTCTGTGATGCTGAACACTGTCCGTACTTCAGCCATTGTGTCCTTGTACATAGCCTGCACTAATTTTACCACTGTTTCTGGGACTTAAAACCACCGCAGTACTGCCAAGATCAGCTTTCTTTGGACCTTATCAAATGTTTTCTCCAAGTCTAGTAAAGCCCAGTTGGACTCTCTCCTCATCTCTAGCTTCTTCTCAAGTATCTATCTCACTGCAAACCTCGGGTCAGTTGTGCTGCATCCTGACCTGAATTTGAACTGCTCATCTCCCATCTTACATTCTACTACTCTACGTATACATTTATCAATCACCCTCTCCAGAACTTTCATGCAATGTGATAGGAGTTTGATGCCTCTGTACTGCCCACAGTTGTGGATGCCCCCTTTGTTCTTGTACACTGGCAAGGAAGATTGTGGTAATTGTCCTTGGTCAATTCCATAAGAAGGGAGAAGAAATGGTATCTGGGCCAAAGGGGAGTCACCCTAATGACTTTTGTTGAGTCATTCTAAATCTTCATGTTACCCTGTATATCAGTGGAAAGGGTAAAAATGCATAAAGGAACATTCATGTGTACAGGAAAGAAAATGTATTTGTTTTTTAGGCTTGCTTGGAAGGAGCGCAGGTGCAGAATTTGTTCAGCTCCCTGTTTTGAAAGGAGGCAAACAGATCTACTTGAGGTCCTCCCCACATCTGGATCAATTCCTGGAAGATTCCTTTGTTCAATTTCCATTTGTGAGGGTCTGTCCTGATCCTCCTCAGCACAGAATGTAAGATGCTTGGAGAATTAAGTGGTGCTGAACAGCTACCTCACAGGCCATCATAGCCAGCTTGACCAGAGGGTATGATCTCTTGTCCCCTTTGCTTGTTTATGTAACACATTACTTAGGGTGTTGTCTGTAATCACCTGAATAGGTCCCAGGGACCAGACACCGTGGAAATATTTTAATGACTGGATCACAGCTCACATCTCTTTCACAACAATGTGCTTTGGTCTGTTTGAGGAGTTCCATGGGCCTTTAACCACATAGAAAATGCCCCCTAAGCAATAACTTATGCTTCTGTGGTTACAGACTGGCTTGGAGACAGTGGAGAAAAGGAGAGACATGGACTTGCTAGCATAAGTAGTATCAACCAAAACTGTTCCTTTTCTACAAAGCCCAGTTTTAGAATTTGAAATTCTGGAGGATGCAAATGGTGGGACCATGTCTGTTTTAAGAAATCATTGAATCTTTCTCATGTGCAAACTAGCAAGTGGAATCATTACATTCATCGAGACCATGAATCCCAGGATCCTGAGATACTCTTTGACTGATGCCTGAGACTGATTTCAGATGGTCAGGAAAGTTTCGAGATAAAAGCCCACCTCCATCTGCTGGGTGTCTATAACACAACCTAGAACATTCTGCTGGAAACTTAGATTGGTCAGAAGAGAAAAAAATCCATTGTAATGACCCTAGGCATCTAGGAACTGACTCTGCAAAGATGATTCCAAATTAAGGAAACATGAACTTATTCAGTCTAAAATGAGCTATGACTGGAGCTAGACACTTTATAAAACCCTTGTAGCTGTAGAAAACTCAAACAGTAATGTAAAGAACTGATGATCTGGTGCCAATTAAAAAAATCCAAGAACTTTACTAAAGCCCTTGGCTGTGGGAATCTGATGGTATGCATCTTCTAGACCTAATGTTACCAAAAAAACTTCCTTGGGGATGAAAAATAACAGATTCTACAGGGTCAAAATTTTTAATTTTGGATCATTCACATATAGATTTAGAAAAGAAAGAGAAGATCTAGAACTGGTCTTCAAGTCAATTCTGATACCAGAAGCATTCTGGAACAGAAGGCTTTGCCCCTTTGATTTAATGGCACCGATTCTATGATTCCTAGGGTAAGTGTTGGAGAACCTGAGAAAAAAACTTTTTTAGTTTGAAAGGTGGGGAGGAACTACAATGAAAAGAGAGATGTGTATTCAGTGACAAATGTATCCTTCCTGAACTACTTTTAACACTCAAGAGTCTCAAACAATCAGTTGCCAAAAGGGAATGTACAGAGAAAGTTCCTGGACAGATTTTAGTATACAGGGTGGGGAGAAGAGAAATAATCTTGGTGTCATTCTGAAGTAACAGACTGCCCCTTTTTAGAAAACATCCTAGCTTCTTGTTGCTCATTCCTGTCATCTCTTTCTGGCTCTCCATCTGACTAGAGAAGGACTGTTTATTTTGTTTCTTAAACAGGAAAAATATTGGAAACTCGCTCTATATTCCCCCTCTGATCAAATTATTTGCAGACTTGAGCAGCAAATAAGCCAAACAATGCCTTCTTATCCAAAGCTGAATTTAACATTTCATACTTCACCTCTTCAGAAAACATTTGATTATGTATCCAGGCATATCTCCTCAAAATTGTAGCAGTAGCAGTGGTCATAGGTGCAGTATCACTTCTTAAGACATACTGAGAAATATTAAAAACTACCTTCAGTGTGAAATGTAGTAAGTAATTCAATCAAATTGCCAGTACAAAAAAGTGCTTTCATATAGGAGTCTGTACATCAAAGTGGAAGACAAAAATAATCTCTTACCAAATTTATCCAATACCCTTCCTTCTTTGCTCACAGAAGAAAGAGTGGAGGATGCCAACAGCCTGTTCCCAGATGGTGAGTATGTAGATATGGCCACAAGCTCAGACAAGAGGTAGGAAAATAAATGATTGTTAGTTTGAGAAACTTTATAAAGCCTATCTGCCTTTTGGGGAACTAAAGGTTAAGAATCAGGATTGTTATTGTCAGCATTAAATACATCCTCCAAGACAGTCACTAAAGGAGGAATGGGAGTGGAAAAAGGCATCTCCACTTTAAATATAATATCTCATCAAGTCAGGGGGAACATCCTTTTCATCCCATAAAAGCATGTCATGGGAGGGCAGTGTGGGTAAACATATCATGGGAGGGCAGTATGGATACACATATCATGGGAGGGCAGTGTGGATAAACATATCATGGGAGGACAGTGTGGATAAACATATCATGGGAGGGCAGTGTGGGTAAACATATCATGGGAGGGCAGTGTGGATAAACGTATCATGGGAGGACAGTGTGGGTAAACATATCATGGGAGGGCAGTGTGGACAGAACATGAAGACAGGAACTATGGAAGATACAACAGTTCATTAAGCCAAGTGTGTGGCAGGTTAATATTTACAAAATAAGCACATGGAAAATGCCCCAACATGTACCCTAAAGGGAAGAACCCTGCCACTACCAGGAAAGGAGTTTAAGTTGTTCAGCTAAGATGCTGCTCTAACATGCAAAAGGAGAAAATAGTCATTTAAGGGGATGGCAGGTTGGATTTGGAAAATGGAAATATTTTATTTTTACGTTTTCGGCCTCCTAGCCAGCTGCCTAGATTGCCTAGTGCTAGATACAGCCCTGGCTGGCTTTGTGTCTTATATAGTTATCTGGTTGTTAGTCTAACAAGAGGGAGGTTCTGTCTGAGTCACTACGTTGTTGCATTGTTACACTTTTTAAATCAGTGGTATATATTAAATTGCAGTTTCATTCTGTTTGGCTAAAATTCACTTACATTGTGACAAAACCCTATTATAGTCTGTTAATCAACATTAGCATCCATCAAACTGACCTTATAAGTTATCTAGATTAGAATACTTACAACATACTGTTAAATTTAGTATTCTGACCTAAGTTAATTTGTATTATATTTTCCTTGAATTAATAGTTTAATCCAGGAGCTGAAATATATTCGTTTCCTTGACACACTTTGCACCCTTATTCAAAAAGGAAGGTTGCCAGAATTAATAGCACTATGAATATTTAGACAATATAAGAATTGTCTGATGCTCACAGAAAATGATCTTTTAGTTATCTCATAACTGTCTTTTTGTGAGATATGCCAGTACCAAAGTTTTAGCTACAGTCTCACAAAACAAGTCCTCTGAGCATCACTCACCTATACCACTCTCAGTACATTCTCACACTAAATTATCATATACTGAAGCACTTAAAAAATCTGTCTCAGTGTGCAAGGTCCAGCATAAACCATACAATTCAATAATGGTTAGTGACAACACAGCTGGGAGTCACCAGTAAACAGCACATCCTACAGTCATTACACCCAAGCTATCTTCAAACACAAACAGAAATGCACTAGTGATTGGTGACTCCATAGTTAATCTTTCTACATTGATAAGACTAGACACAAGCATGGTGAGAGTGAAGTGTCTGTACGTGGCCAAGATTGAGGAACCTTAAACCATACAAATATGAGCACAAAATGGTGATGGTCCATGACTGGGTAAATAACCTGATGGATACCAAGGAATAAAAGACAAAGCTCTCACTGCACATTGCAAACCAAGGAAATATTCTACCATTGAGCAGAATCCTTCTTTCACCAAAAATGATGCCGAGGAAGGAAGAAAAATGATTTTATTTATTTGTTTATTTATTTATTTAACAGTTGTTTACTGGGAAAGTCTGACTGGACACAGGTCCTTTTTCAGTGGAGGCCCAGAGAGAAAAGCTCCAGTTAAGCAAAATTACAAGTCTGAGTTACAGTTACAGGTAATATAAGACTTACCCAAAACCATAAAAGTTTATATACACTGTAAAAGAAAAAGGCTCGTCTGCAAGCAAGCTCAAAGTGTCAAACATAAAAGTTACAAAAAGATAAATATAAAATGTCTTAGATAACATGTACAATAGACATCACAGTATGAGTATGTACATATGTATAAAAGTCATTTGTCATGCTTGGGATGAAAAAGACTTTGATTGGCTTTAACAACTGGATAAATTGCTGTTGTCATTCTAGGGGGGTCCAGTATGTTTGCCTAGGATAAAATTCTTGAAAACTGTACTTGCTTCATGAAGGACAGTTTGCCTCATCATTCCAAGGTTTCTGCATACTGGCAAAAACTTTTATTTCCCCTATTGAGGCTTTTTTAGACATGATTCAGTTGGCAGACCTCTCAACTTAACTTCCAAAATGCATCAACCACTGGACCACATCAAGGTGGCTCGAGTAAAAGTAAACAATAAACTGCCATACCATGAAGCCCTCTTACATTTGAGCACTTACAGAAACCTGGTTTAAGTGCCCAGAGAGTACTACCTAATTAACTGGGTTTTGTGGTTACACATACAGACCTGATGGCAGCAGCTTTGGTGTATCCAGATTTATACGCCAAGACATGTATCTAGTGATTCACAAGCAGACCTTAAAGAGGTTCACATTAAGCTAATAAGATCAGCTGTCAGATCAGATCACAGTATACTACAGGACCCCCTCTAGGTCTCCATATGTCAGCAGAAAGTTGTGCAACATTGTTAAGTATTCCTGATAAACTCCTCATAAGTAGGAATGCTGTTATAATAGATTCTTAGGATATTATAAACAAGAACTCACTAGACCAGATTGTCAGTGAACCTGCTAGAAAACAGAATATATTTGACCTGGTCTTAAACTTAGTGTCTGTGAGTACTTCCCCAAGATATCCTCCTCAGAGGTCAAGTCAGACCACAGACTAGTAACCTTCGCCATCACATTTTCAAAATCGTCAGAAACAAATATCACAAAATTAATTCAAGGACTTTAACCATGTAAATCTCCTATAATTCCATGATGAAGCCTGTAAAATTCAGATATAATATTACTCAATGCTGACACCGCACTGCAAAGTGTTTTGGACACTCATACTTGGACAAAAGTATTAAATCAGCAGTCCCTACCAGATCAAAGGGAATGGGAAGGATTAAAGGCAAAGCAGTGAGGTGGTCCGTAACCACTCCTAAACTATAAAATAAAACAATATAAAATTAAGAAACTCATAAACATATATAGCAGAACAAAAGACCGAATCAAGAACAACATCAAACAGTTAGAAAAGATACAAAAACGTACATGGGAAAAAGAAAAGCATCCCATGAACACAGACTAGTTATAGAAGCCATAGACAACTACAAATCCTTGTTTAGTTATGTAAGCAAACGCACACTTCTATATAGATACACACACACACACACACACACACATATGTATACATATATATATATATATATATATATATATAGTTTACTATGATAACCCTAAGGTGCACTTCATTGACTGGTGGTACAGCGAAGTATAGTTTCAAAAGGGCTAATACTCAAATGTAAAAGTAGCGAATCTGCATCACCAAATACTGAACAGCACATGAAATCCAATGGCCATATTTCCATAACAGCAAATTTCGAACCATTGGTATTAGCATGGTTCAACACAGGGGCATGAAATAATTTTCACTTTCGACAGTAAGGTTCGACGACATGAATAAATGAACAAGTGCACTTCAATATGATAGTAAACCGTACACACACACACACACACACACACACACACACACACACACACACACACACATATATAAAATTGCACACACATACATACACATATCTATAAAAACACAAATTAATGAAGAATTGGTCCTTTACTAAAAAATATATATATAGATAAGAGTGTCAGAAGTGTCAAAGTTTCCATAGTAACTGATGCTGCATTCACCATAGTTTTTCACAAAGATTACGTCTTCTCACCTTATTAAACAATATCAGACCAGTTAGGAAAGAAATCTTCCCAGCATTTATTAGACATATTTTCAGTCAACAACAGAGTTTATGTCAAGTCCACTGAATTGTTTTAAACAAAGGCATTTACAAGACTACTGAAATCACATTTCTTTAGCCTGATTTAAAGATTGTTCTTACCACAATGTAAGGCATATTGCATTACACTTTTGCAGAGACCTATTTGTAAGCTACAACAATTTTAAGGAAAACTCACTTAGCATTCATGGCATGATGATATGCCTGCCATTATTCATCTGCACAATCTCTCCAGATAACAAAATACTATGAGCTTGGTGCTGCAATCAGCAAATTGTGTGTCTGTTCACAAAGGGCTATTGTGATGCTTATCTGTCAGCTTCAATGTCAGTTCTCATAGTTCTGTCTGTTTCAGACAGAAAATCACATCTGTGTAACTAAAACTGGAATTCTGTTTCTTTTTTTTTTTTTTTTTTTTTTTTTTTTTTTTATACAAGTAATTTAGAACACTGTCATTTTGCATGTGCAGTGAAATCATGTATCAGTTTGTTAGAATGTTTCCATTTATATTTATATATGAAATATTAGTTTGTCTTATGGAATAGCCTGAGTGATTTTTCATTGCTAACTTTGATTTAAAAAAAATCCTAATAGAGCTGCTGAGTACATGAAAGTGAAAGTAAGCATTTAAAAAAGAAAATGATGTGGAAAAATAGCAAGGACATCTAGAAGATAGGCCGTTATTCTACACAAATGGTAAAATACTAGCTAACAAGAATCAATCTTCACATTTGTCATTTCTGGTTTGTTGAAAGATATGGAAGTTATGTAACAGCTGCCATTTGGGGAAACATCTGGAATGAGGGAGCTGATTATGGGCTGTCACGTGTAACATGATGCAAAATATCTCATACAGTGGAGATTGCAGACCCAAGTAATCTAGGCTTAAGGAAACAGAATTTAATGCAATGGTTAAATCTGATGGGCCAAACACTTCTTAACTGTCAGCATAATCTGTTTCTTTGTGAACAAACGCACAAGAAGAAAGAGGTTTCCAGAATGTTGTACTGAGGTAAACAAAACATTTATTCATTAAAGAATATTATACAATGCCTCCCCTAAAACGTGCACGCTGATTGGCCAGCCCAACCAGCGTGCCCGTTGTAAATCCCTCAATATACTAACGGGTTCCGGTCACCCGGACTTTTTCCGTTAGTATAGAACACTGTCTTGCTATGTTAAAAGAGTTTAACATAGCGACACAGGTTTAAAAAAAGCAACGGAGATCTCCGTTGCTTTTTTTAAAGCTGTCTCGCTATGTTAAACTCCTTTAACATAGCGACACAGTGTGTAAAAAGCAACGGAGATCTTGCGATCTCCGTTGCTTTTTTTTTAAAGCTGTCTCGCTATATTAAATGGGTTTAACATAGCGAGACAGCTTTAAAATAAGCAACGGAGATATCCGTTGCTTATTTTAAAGCTGTCTCGCTATGTTAAACCCATTTAACATAGCGAAACAGTAAAAAAAAGCAACGGAGACCTTGCGTTCTCCATTGCTTTTGCCCACAGCTCTGATGTACTGCGCAGGCGCGCAGTACATCAGAACTGCCGCAGAATACCAGACAGCTGCGGAAGGGCAGTAAACAGGCATTATACAATGCCATTATTTAAGAAAAGTAATTATTTCTTTTCTTAAATAATGTCATTGTATAATAGCAATAACCCACTTCTGGGTGTGGGTAATGCTGGATTTACCCACGGTTGGCTTTGTTTGGTCCCTCGGTCTTCGCCCTCGGGACCAAACCACGCCAACCGTGGGTAAATCCAGCATTACCCACACCCAGGCGTGGGTTATTGCTATAATATAAAGTAAATGGTCAACTGGTTAAAAATATCTAGCATGTAATAAATACATGCTTAATGTAATTGCTGCCAAAAACCTGCAAAGATTGCGTTCATGCAGCTAATATAAGAGTCGGTCTATAGTGAGACAAATCCCACACAACACTGAACCAAGATCGCAGTTTACTATGGAATGCGGTTAACCAGTTTCAATGGTTTTAGTCAAATAACCTAAAAGGTGCAATGAAGAAGTGCATGAGTCCCTTGACTGCAGTAAGTCACATTATGGAATGTTACAAAAAAAAAAAGTCATTACATGTTAATTGGGCAGCATGTTAATTTTCTGGGAAATTGCCTGCTGTAACCTGCAGTCTTCTCAGCTGATTGTCCTATTTTGTGGTTGCAGTCCATGTTTACAGGACATAACTTCATTTAGAATTGCATTATGTGGTAGGCAGGTATCGGCAATTCAGGTTCATACTTCTAAATGATGTAACAGAACTGAGCTAAAAAGATAAAAGTCTGATGGTCTTATATACTGGTCATCTACCTTTAGGTTCCTTTGTTACAATATCATTAGACAAGACAGACCACTTCGTCAAGGGGGTGGAACTGCCTTACTGTACAAGTCCAACTTAACTTTACGTCAAAAACCAAACTCTGACCCCTCCCCCAGTAATTGGGACATACTTATGTCACAACTTCAACTTCACCCTAAAAAGATCATCACCATGATTGTGATCTATATTCCACCTGGTAATACACCTGCTAGCCTTGAAGGCTTCTTATCCTGGTGTTCTTCCACATACTCAAAGAAACCCTTATTCTGGGGGATTTCAACCTAGATTGGTTCACCTGTATATCAGAACCACCAAGTAATCTAATCAATCTCCATGGCTACCAGCAGCTAGTCCAAAGTCCAAATTTCAACTAGATGTGATAAAAAGTCTAAAAGGGAATCCATCCTTGACTGGGTCCTAACTAACAACCCCACACTGTACCCCCAACACAGGCAGTCTCCCAGATACCTTAAGTGACCACAACATAATATACCTTATATGTAGTAGAACAAGCCTATGCAAAACCACTAACTATACATCCACTAGAACAAAATTTCTCTCCTGAGGTCCTCAATACTCTACTCTATAACTGTGACTGGACCCCTCCTTAAAACCCTCCCACTTGACCAGGCTGTAGCATATTTCAACAAAACATTTCTATATCACCTAGACACTGTCACCCCACTGCGCAAAATCAAGGTTAGAACCTCTACAAACCCCTGGCTCAGTAAAGAAACCAAACAAATCATCAAGTCCAGAGACACCGCCTGGCTTTACTATCAAAAAAAAAAAAAGAAACACAAAGCCTAACTAGGAACTAAGAACTGCACAACCATACAAAAAAATGCTGTAGGCTGGACAAAAATTCATACTACACGACGTTACAAACTAAATACCAACACAATCCCCCAAAATTTTGGAAAAATGTAAACCAGCTACTAAAATCCACCCAAACGGCTACGCCCAAACCAACCACCCCTGACACTAATGTTCCCATCAAAACACAATTCAACTCCCACTTTTTTTAACTAAATTCTATCCTTAGTATCACAGGACAGTTCCTCCCTCACTATCCCCCTAACACAAATAACACTAATACAAGCTTTACCCTCAAAACAGTTTCCACCACTTCAATCAAAAGCATGCTCTCCAAACTAAAAACCTCATCAACAGCAGCTGACCTACTCCCCAGCTATTTCCTGAAACTCAAAGCAGATGCTATTGATATCCCGATCTCCACTCTCATAAACGGATCAATTATTGAAAACTATGTGCCCAAACTCTGGAAAATATCCTATGTCCCATACATAAAGGCGGGACCGCCACTGAACTTAATAACTACAGACCCATTGCTTTACTCTCCCCCCGGCCAAAATTCTAGAAAAATGCATCCATACCCAGGTGCTAAAATATCTCCTAGACAACAACATCCTGTCACCTACTCAACATGGTTTCAGACCTGCCCATAGTACCACTACAGCCCTCCTTTGCTTCACAGACACAATAAACCATCTCAAAAACGAAGGCCTGCAGGTGTCAACTCTTTTTTGGATATGTCCAAAGCATTTGACACAGTCTCATACCAAATCCTGCTAAACAAAATGAACCAATATCACCTATCAAATTCCACTCTTACCTGGTTCCAAAGCTACTTAACTGACAGATACCAGGCTGTGAAATGGGAAAATTCTCTCTCTCCTCAGCTGCTCATAACTATAGGAGTCCCACAAGGTTATATATTAGGACCACTACTGTTCACAATCTTCACAAATAACCTCCATACCTCCACACAGCATGCGTCTATCACTCAGTATTCAGATGATACTAATTTAATCTGTGCTGCACAAAATATTCCCACCCTTCTGCAAACAACTGAACTAGCATTCTCTGACATTGAAAACTACCTTACCAAAGCCCAACTTATCCTTAATCCAAAGAAAACTCAGCTTATGATTATAACCAGTTCTAACAAAAACGCTGATATTCACTATCTACTCCAGAAATGATACTCCAATCCCTCCAGTGGCACAGGCTAAGCTATTGGGAATAACCATAGACTCCCACCTAAACTTTGATAGTCATCTCAACTTAACTATTAAAAAACTGCATGCCAAACTGAGATCACTCTACTGTAACCAACCGTTCCTTACCAACAGCACAAGATCAGCCATTGCTAACTCACAGCTTCTATCGACCCTACTCTCTGCATCTTCCATGCTGACTAAACTCAAAAAAACTGAACTAAGCAAAATGGCAGCCTGCTATAACAGAACTGCCCACTTTGATGCAAATTGCTCATATAGAACTCTTCACTGTACTGCTCTGAGCCAACTCCAGTGGCTTGAACTGCCCAACCTCCTAACCTACAATCAGCTCTGCTTCTGTCATTCTATCTATTACCTCACCAATAAGTGTCCTGCCCTCAAAAACCTAGTACAACATCACTCAGCCAAAAGGCCTCTTGGATCATCAAGCAAACTACTACTAGAAGTCACCAACAGCTATAATAGCTTTAGAGACGCTCTCTATAGTACTTCAGTGGCTAAAAAATGGAACTCTCTCCCCCCACTAGCATACAAAACACATCATCCAAAGCCTCCTTTAAAAGCTTCATTAGGCAACATCTCAAGCAAAGTTGGCAGTGCAATCACTGCTCCCCAGGCTAGTGAAAGCCGATAAGGTACACATACTAAACTTAGAGTACTTGATAATAGTTTTCACTCTAACTCACAAACTCTGGCTAATGTACAATGTATGTACTGTACCTATGTACTATGTATATATTCTACTTATGTTCCAAATGTCAGCTGTACACCACAAATCTATCAAGTACCTTTATTTTTAAATTAATGTTTTCTTGTTTATTCTCTCCACTGTAACTGCTGATGTGCTGCATACCACTGTAAAAACATGTCTTTTGTAATTTGTGTGTATACTGATCATGTCTAAATATTTAAATGCATCTGTAATTATTTTTCTGTGTGGAGCTTTTCTCCCCAGGCCTCTGCTGAAAAAGGGCCTTTTCGGTTCAGTCAAACACCCCCGGTTAACAAATGTAAAATAAAAATAAATAAATTTGCTGATACTAGCCCTAGTACTGTAGACATTTTCTATACACAGCTATGTTGTGCCGGCCGAATGCTGGCTTTGTACTTCCTGCTGTGAGCAGGACACATCCCAGTTGGTAAAATATCCTCTATCATAGGCATCAGTTTACTAGATCATACTAGTTTAACAACAGAAATGATAACCGCATCAAAAGATGTACAAACTTATTCTTTTATTAAATAAATACAAGGAAGATCTATTATGTTCTAAACATGCAGGTGTGTCAGGAATGGCACTGTGAGAAATTAGCAATTTTCATGAAATAGCTCACATTTAAAAATGAATTTTTACACATTCAATATAATAGAAGTTATTTTGGGGTAATAAATAAAATACTGACAATTTCATAATTCATAATTACCCTAGGTAAAATTTATTTGGATTTAACTGAGGTATAGTGAGTAATTTCTGCAAACATTCCCAAATCACAAAATGCTAATATGCTGACTTGTCTCTGTTGTGATATGGTCTCACTGCTGGAATACAATTTTACAATATTATGGTGACACAGAAAACAAAGGTGCATTTCTTTTGCTATTACCTTAGGGGAAGGTTGGAATAATACATAGGTTCATAGGTTGGTACTAGGCTGTCAGCCCTAGGGCCTATACAAGCCTAGCCGTAACAATCCCCTGGTTATTTCTTCCCACACTATTTACTTTCCTGGACCCCTGTCTAGCAGGGCGACTGACATGATCCCCGGAATGAATTTCCTTTCTCCCATCCAATTATCAAGGTTCCTTTTGAAGAGGGCCAAAGGTGCACTCTGCTTGACATGTATGGGCAGTCTATTCCAGAGTCTGGGGAGTCTCTGGGTCAGGAACCTATCCCTCCAGCATGTTTTGTTTATTGTGATGACAACGTTTAGATCCCTGGAGCGGGAGGCTCTGAGGGATTGGGATTTCTTTAATTGTAGCATGTCCAACAGCTCTGGGTTTGTAATGACCTTGCATGTTAAGTAGAAATCGCCTCTGAGTAGACGATATGTGACAGAGTATAGCTGGAGTTTTTTAAGGCGGTCAGCATAGGGCATCTGCTTTAGGCCTGTGATTCTTTTAGTGAGGTATTTCTGCAGCCTTTCCAGTTGTTGCAGATGTCTTGAGAGGTACATACCAAATGGGGTGTTGTATTCTATAATGGGTCTAATGAGGGATGAGTAATGTGGGACAATGACCTCCTTTTTTCTGGATGAAAAGCCCTTAGTGATGAGGTGTGTCACACAGAAGGATATCCTGACTGTTGTGGCGATGTGGTTATCGAAGGTGAGACCACTGTCCACTTGTGTCCCTAAGTCGCTTATCACACTTTCAGTGTTTAGTGTACTGCCACCTATGTGGTAATTCATGGGTACATGTTTTTTTCCCAAAGGGGATAACTTTACATTTCTTGGCATTGAGCTTGAGCCCATGACTCAATGCCAAGAAATGTATAGTTATCCCCTTTGGGAAAAAACAATTTGGGAAATACAATTTCCCTAATCATTTGCAGTATCACAATGAGACAACCACTGGCACAAGCCACAAATATTAATAAAAAATAATTCTGTGTGTTCTTCAGTACGGTCTCCTAGCTGCTGTATAGAGATTGCACACAACTCATTTCTAGATAGTTACTATACTGACTGCGTTGTCGTACTGTATGTCAACTTTTCAAGTGCTGTTCCACCAAGGATCTTCTTTAGACTGCCTGAAAAAAAATAAATATGTTTTTGTTGCTTACAGAAACTGTGAAACTGGACACATGCACTAAGTGTGTTTTCATAAAACTTTTTTAACAGATTATGTGATAGTTTTATATGTTGATTATGTTAGGCTTGCCTCTGTACCAATTTATGTAGGACTGTCCCTATATGGTAGTTGCTTTTGTGAAAAATCAAGAAAAATGTCATATCACCTGAGATTTTAAGACAAAATGCTTCCTAAACATCCTTGGATAGTTACATAAAAATTATGTTGTACCTGAATAACATTAATGTTATATGTAACAATAGTAATTACTTAAATTTTGTAAGAGTGAGAGGTTATTTTGGCAACAAAGTGAAGTCTTGATCTTTGCAATGGTTATGGCTGTGCTTTGTCCTGCAAATATTATATTTCCATAGAAAATGTAACACTTTTGGCTCTTGAAAAGGTGACAGTTCTCATTAAGTAGTGGGGGAGGGGGTGTCAACTGGTTTCCTACACTGTCAAATGTTGTATTTTCTCTGTGCAGTAAAAGTATCCATGGAGGCTTCAGTTTCCATTCTGGCTTCCTCTTTGCCTCAGAATTTGAATAGTGACTCCACTGTGGACATTTTGGAGCCCACAAATCATCAGTTGTCTTCTCTCGACTTCTCTGGAGTTGCTCCTTTTGAAGCTGATAAGGGCTGAGAGGCAGGGCCATCTTCCAAGGCCATTGATAGGTCTGCTTTGGGTGAAAGGGAACTACTATTGTTGGGGATGGAGGAGGGAGTTGACAGCATTCAGTTACAGGGACATACTGAGGAACTGGATTCCCAGGATGATGACCTTACATCCGAACTCTCCTCTTCTGTATATATACTCCCAAGAAAAGGAAGAACAAACTGAAACATATTTACATCCCCTTTATCTGCTTCGGCTAATGGAGTAAAAGATGATTTGTTAGCTTTAATCAAAGGTTTACAGTTTAAAATGAATAGGCCACCTCCCTTCAGATTTGGATTCAGAATCTGAGGTATAAGAGGTTAGATTATGACTCACAAGTATGTACGACAGATAAATGGCAATCTGAATCTGAAGAAAATATATCTTCTCACTTTCCAGCTGAAGGGCTGTCTTTTTCTGACACCACTGCCAGAATTAAAGAACTGCTTACGTGGGAGCAAAAAAAAATGTCTGGGACTTAGGAAAAATAGTATGAGTTGTTGCAACTGGATTTTCCTCAATTGATGGCCATTCCTCCTGTTTCATTTGGCCTAGAGGATGATTTTAATTATGTCAGCTCTTCTCCTGGCTGTCAGCCACCAACTTTCATGGGATCTGATACGTTATATAACATTTCACAATCTTACAAATTTGTATTTAGGAATCCAAGGGTCTAGATCAGTTTCTTTCAAAACTCTCAGGGGGTTTAACCTCATTCCTTCTAAAAAGGTGAGAGACCATTTGACACACTTGAGAAGGAGGTGTATACTTCCTCCAGCGTAGCCTTTCGAACATCGATTTGTCAAGTACTTGTCTATATTTCAGGCTTCCTTTAATAGCATAAGGAAACTGATTGCTGACTGTCCTCCCTGCACCACCAAGACATCTTTAACCTCTTTGTTATCATCATTGTCTCAGGTTACTAAGCACTGCTGATGCTCTCTGCTAAGCAACTGCTGTTGGACACCTAGGAGGAGTTTTGCTTGGGTAAGTACTCAGAATTTATTGCATGATGTGAAAGCTGAAGTTTTCAAGAGATTTGATAAATGGTAAAATCTGATCCAAGGATTTCTTAGATAGTTCCATCTATCCCAGGGCCCTTTTATAGGAAAAAGTACAAGCAATCCCAACAAAAGACAGGTAAACATTCAGAAAAACAGTGTCAGGCAATCTAAAAATGTATTGACTATGTCTGCCCACCTAGATCTTCCCTTTCCTCAACTGGCAACCCTGTAAAGCTTTCTCAAAACAAACCAAAACATAGGTCTTCCCTTTTCTCTTTGGTGCAATCAACTTCAAAATGCTTTCCCTACAGTCTCTGCTACCTTTCTTTCCTCCTTTCAGTTTTCTAGTAACTCAATAAGCAATTCCCTAAAATATCTCTCAGATCTGTGAATAAAATCCTCATATTACATAAACCCACCAGATGTTCCCGTCAAAGTCTGTACTCTTTGTTAGTAGTGAAAGGTACTCCTTACAACTTACAATTATAACTATTTCTGACTTGCCCTCCTTCAACTGCTCTTTAAAAGAATTCTCATCAAAAATGTTGGAACTGTTCCTGCTGTAATCAACTTCAGAGTACATTTCTTTCCTCATTCTTACCTCCTTTAAGTGTTTTGTACATTCCCTCTACTCCTCCCATCCTTCCATAACTTTACTCTTTAATTAGTTAATTTTAAGTTTAATTAAAATTAAATTCATTTTAAACTGACAAACACCTAAAATTCGATACCCATATTCAGCTAAATATAAAGAAAACTCATCAGAAACTTGGCATGCTGTACAGAAACTCCCACTTCCTCTCCCCCTCAATAAGATAGACCTTTGCCACTACATTCTTACTACCATCACTAATGTATGGTGCTCCCCTACTAACCAACCTATCTTCTTCCATCTCTTCCAAACTAGAATCCTGTTACAATAAAATCTCAAAGTTCGCCACCACTTCCAAATACTCCACTCACCACTGTAAACCTCTCCACCAGCTGCAATGGCTAGAACTCCCAAACTACCTGGACTACCTCCAACTCATCCCCACTCACAAGCTTTTTTTCAAACCAACTATATGCCCACTTAAGATCTACCCACCAAAATCTAATCTCTGTTTATAAACCAAACCGTCCCACTAGTCATCTTTTCCTATCCTTTTCCGTCACCAAAAAATGGAATTCTCTCCCTCCATCTCTAAGAATTTTTGAGAACTCTGAACACTTCAAAACCCAGCTGAATTCTTACCTCTCCCAAAAATGGAAATGCAATAGCACTCCACCTACCTAACCTGCTTAATACATAAATACTTTATAACACACAAAGTTTGTTCTTCCTTACACACTATTGATTAACCCTATGTACTGCCTTCATGCTAATGCTACCTCTATACCACTCTCATAGGATTTAAACCTCTGCATTAATTTAACCTTATACTACTGTTCTCAACCACTAAACATGTAAATATGCTTTACATCCTTCTCCAAGCTGCTGTTTAACTTTTGTTTAGTTTTTGCTATTTTGTATGTAAAATTTGTTTAGTTTGTTTCTCTTTCCACTATGTATTGTACTTCATATTATGGAGCTTGTACTGTGTATTATTGGAGCTTTTCTCCCCTGGCCTCCACTGAAAGTGGGCTCTTTAAGCCCAGTGGACCTCCCAGGTCATCAAACTGGAAATAAATAAATACATTAATTAATTAACAACTCAACATTCCACCTATAATTATTCCTATGCAGAGGAATTTCTCATACCTTCACAAACTTATCTATATACCTAACCTATTTTCTCCTAGCCTCACTTGTCCTGCTTCTGTCCTTAGCTCCGCTCTGCTCTCTTTACACTCCCAGACATGTTCTTTCTCCCTAATTCTACTCTGCTCTTACTAAACTCCTTACTTTTTTAGTGTTCTTCCCATATTTTAGCCAACTGTTTTGTCATACTAATTCACCCTTTGCATATGGATTCTCTAGACAACTGCTCTGTCTTCCTAATGTTAACTTAGGTATACCATATTCCTTCACAGCTTTAATGCAAGCTTTTAAACAAATTGCATTATAAGTAAGATAATACTTTATTTTTGATCTCCATGGAATGAGATTTCCCATTTTTTTTAACCATTATTTTCTAACTATGTAATTTGGTATCTTATATTATTTTTTTCTTTCATATGTTTAAAAATTTGAAGTTTAAATGATGTACACTTTGTTGGTGTGTTACTTTTTATATCTTTTTGATTAAATTGGAGCTTTTCTCCCTGGACCACCTCTGAAAATGAGTACAACAGCCCTACTCAGACTTTCCTGGTAAATAAATCTCAATAAACACCAATAAACAAATATAAACAAACAAACAAATAAATAAATACACAGACAAATCCAAATTTCTTACATTTCTCGATTAAACCCGGTCAGCTCGGGGTCACTCTGGTCCCCTACTCTACCCTAAATTCCCACCCACCCCCACTACCTATAAACATATACCTATACTCAACCACGCCAATACCTTCAGACAACAAATCCTGACAATTCTTAGCTCACACACCTCCTACCATCACATTCAGTGTATCCACATCTTTATTTTTACTATCAGTTTCCTGTTTACTCCCCCATCTTTATCATCACTTACCCAACCCACATATCAGTTACCCTCCCTCCATTCCACCCCTATACAGCTGTACCTACAAACAGCTCATAAATTATGTCCCCCACACTCTCATCAAACAAATCACTAACATCTATAGCTCTTCATATCTCCACCAGTATACTACTACTACTACCACTTTATTCTCTAACCTCCAATTACACCCTACTACTACCATTCACCCCCCTCCCTGGCAGGCATCACCTCTTCCTAACCCCAGTAACTCACTATACTTTGCAATAGCCTCCACTGTCTTCAATGCCTCTTACAGTACATAGTCTACCACAGATTCAAACCAACATCTCCAATATCTAAGATCATTTCCTCCCACAGATTTACCAAACTCCATAATAAGCTCTCCAAACTTCTATTACATCTAGCTGTCCAACTAACTCATTCTGGGAATATACACCCCAATCCAGGCCCCACCCTCCAAAATAATGTTATACACAGCTCCATCTCTTTCACTCCTGATCTCCTTCAAAACAGACTCAAGTCATCCTTTCTCCTCCTCAATATTAATTCAGGGAGTATCACTAACAAAGTTCATAACCTACATGCCATCCTCTCCCTCTATTCCCCATACATTGTAATATTAACAGAAATCTGGCTAAAACCTAACATTAACAGCAATGAAATCACAGCACCAGGCTACAGCATAGTAGGTAACAACAGGTTAACTAAGAAAGGAGGAGGTGTAGCAATGCTATTTACAAATCACCTATCACTTGATCTCATAGACATAAAACACCCTGATTTTGAAAAAACAGAAATAATACTCACAAGGCTCAAAATCAACCCTAATAAAAGCATAAATATCCTTGGTGGATACATTCCACCAGGAAATAATATCACCACACTATAATTTATATTACACTGGGCACCAAACTCCCTTCCCGAAGAGGCAATCTTCGTTGGTGATTTCAACATTGACTGGCTAACATGCTTCTCCTCTAATCCATCATCACATATTAAGCTACACGGGTTTACTCAACTAATCTTATCGCCTACCAGGACAGATAAAGCCTCTGGTCGACAATCAATATTGGACTGGACCTTAGTCAACAACCCAACCCTAATGTCCCACTCAGGATGTCTCCCAGACAACCTAAGTGACCACTAGATAACCTTTCTCATTCGTTCTAAAACACATCAAATCCACCAGACCACCGACAATCAAATCAGAGACAAAAGGAAGTTCAATGCCAATAACTTCATTTCCTCCCTCAAACGCTGCAACTGGGAAACTCTCAACCAGCTACCTCTAAATGAAGCAGTTAACTCCTTCAACTCCACCTTCCTATACATCCTCAATAATCATGCACTACCAAGAACCATTAAAGTTAAATCTAACTATGCTCCCTGGCTTAGTAAAGAATGTAGATCTCTTCTCAGACCCGGGATAAGGCCTGGGTAAAATTTCACAAAAACAGATCTCACTTAACAAAACAAATATACCTCGAATTACATAACAAAGCCAAAAAAACTAGTGATATGGGATAAAACCAAATACTACCATAATATTCAAATAAAACACCAAAACAATCCACACAAATTCTGGGCTGCAGTTAATACCATACTACACCCAGCTAAATCAGCTACACCCACTCCTTCAACAATAACACAGAAAACATAGCAACCCTGTTCAATACCAACTTTACAGAATCAATCCAAGCCCTCGCAAACTCTCAGCCCTATAATAATGACCCTACTCCTGTCACAAACCAAAATACCTCCCATACCCATTCCTCCATCAACCTGTTTTCATTCCATCCAATCTTTACAAACATAACCAAAAAAACTACTTACAAAACTAAAACCAACTACCCTAGCAGCTAACTTCCCTGCAGAATTCCTTCAGATTGCAGCAGAAGGTATAGCCTACACAGTAGCCATTTTCATAAATAGATTAATCATGGAGAACCTAGTCCCCACTATCTGGAAAATTTCTCATATTATACCCCTATACAAAGGAGGTAACTTATTGACCCATTGCTATCTTATCCCCCGCCTAAAATTCTTTAAAGAGTCATCCATACTCAACTCACAGACTACCTACAAAGAAAGAAATTGCTTATAAATACACAGCATGGCTTTTGCCACTATCATAGCACTAGCACAACCCTGATGTCCTTTACCAATACACTTAACCATCACAGGAATAATGACCAATATGTAGCTGCTATTTTCCTACTATCCAAGGCCTTTGACATGGTTAACCACCCAAAATTAATCAATATCCACTCCTCCCTAAACTTCTACCCCTTATCCATCTCCTGGTTCCAAAATTACCTTACAGGATGTCAACAAGCCACCCTATCGCAACAACAACTATCCCCCCTTCTTCCAGTTGGCTCAAGGTTCCATCCTGGGGCCTCTACTTTTCTGTCTCTACCAATCAGCTCCATACCTCCACACCTCACACCACCGTAGTCCAACATGCTGAGGATTCAACTCTCATATGCTCAGCCTCCTCTCTTCAAATTCTCCACAAATACACAAATACACCCAGGAATCTTTCCTATTGGCCAAAAATTGGCTCACAAAATCCCATCTCATCCTTAATCCAAACAAAACAAAACCTGTCCTCTTTCAGCCAGGGAAAATCCCCTCCTCTCAAGTCAACCCCCCATCTTTCAAAATCTTATCCAAAAACAAAACCTTCATTACCCCACCAACCCACACAAAACTGCTAGGTGTTGAAATAGACAACAACCTGAAATTCGATGTACGTATTGCCCAAACCATTAATAAGGTCTACAAGAAACTCAGTCTCTTGTATAGCAACAATAAATTCCTAACTAGTAATACTAAATCCACTATTGCCCAAACACCGCTCCTATCTACTATTTTATATGCTTCCTCAGTACTAACCAACCTCTGTAAATCAGACCTCGCCAAACCTGAATCTTGCTAAAATAATTTGCAAGTGGTGCTTCATATAGATCCCATCACTGCACATCACTTAGACAACTAAACTGACTTGAGCTCCCACAATTACTGCACTTTAATCAACTTATCTTCACTCACAAACTCCTCCATCACCCAGATAAAACCCCAGCTCTTCAAAACCTCCTACAGCCATAGAACGTCTCTAGACACCTCTGCTCTTCCAACAAATCCCTCCTACAGGTCTCCAAAGCAAACAGCACAGCTGGTTAATCATTATTCTCACACTACATTTCCAAATTATGGAATAAACTCTCAAACTGTCTTGTTTCCAACAGCTCTATCCCTCAATTCAAAAAGCTACTCAAAACACATCTTTCAAATTCCAGGCTCTGTCCCTGTAACCTTACATGATACCCAAATTCCTTCCGTTAGCAGCTAATAACCACTTTCAGATGTCTTTCTTCATATAGCATTGTATTCTCTGGTATTATTTTCTATTACTTTCTATTTCTGTACTACCTGCTATTCCTCTGTATTTTATTTTGTACTTGGTCATTTACTTTTCTGTATTTTTCAGTTGTTATTGTACACTGGCTTATGACTTTCCCAGTAAACAAATGTAAAACAAACAAAAAAATAAATAAATAAAAAATAAATTTATTGAAAGTTCTGAACCATAAAGAATTTAAGACTAAAATATTATAGAAATGAAAAGGTATGGAGAACAAAGCATAAGTGGGCAAAAAGCAGGTAGCAACAGAAAATATTAAAAGCCAACTCTGTTGACATACAGGAATGAAGACCTGACTATGGCTTAAGCAACTCCAGTTTGAGTTGCAGGTTGGGAATTTGTGTACAGGCAGAATGGCTGTGCCTTTCTTTACAGGTGGGCCACAGACTGGGTATATGCAATACCACTATATCAAAGAAGGTGCCTGTCTGGGCATCCAACCTTCAAGCAGTGATGGCTTTAGCCCTCAGCATGAATGCACAAAGCACATATGCACAAAGGGAGGGCCACTGTAGCTTCCACTGTGATGTGGGTTGCTTATTCCCCCTGGGTTAGGGCCCACACCAGATAATGTCCTTGTTGTCAGGATGCCACCAGGGATACAACACCCCAGCTAGTGCCTGTAATACTCATGCCAATGAAATAAATGACTGACAGGGGATGCTTGATAGCAGGTGTATCTGAAAAAATCATGAAAGAAATAAAGAATACAAAGATCATAACCAGAAAAGATAATTATAGATATAATTAAAGTATCGTGTACAAGAACTGCTGCAACAAGCACATGTTTTTCAAAATTTGAAATGTTGATAGTTAAGGTGTGGAACATGAAAATCAAAAGATGAAATGTTAATAATGGCGACTGAAGACAGTTGGTGTACATAGGAAGTGGTTCACAAAATCTACAGTAAAAGTGGGGGATATAGATCAGTGCATCCTCTACCACAACAGTAACTACACCTCAGAAATGTGACACCTAATTCTCTCCCATCTTCCCTTCTTTACCCTGATCTTACTCTATCCCTTCAACCCCCATCTCATTTCTTATCTTCTTATTCAAATCTAAAACAAAATATAATTGTCCCATTAATACTACTTGTGAACTGTAGCATATTTGTGAAACCCTTTTGTTTTTCCTAACTTTCACTCTCATGCCAGAACATCTATTTCTTCCACCTCCATCCTGAACTTGTCACCTTTGTACTCCCTACTGGGATTTAATTTCATAGGTTCATAGGTAGGTACTAGGCTATCTGCCTGAAGGCATTTATAAGCCTAGCCAGAATGTGTTGGCCTTCACTGCCCCCTTAGATTAGTTCCCTGTGCCTTTGTCCAGCAGAGCCATTGAAGTGATCCTCGGGGTAAACTTTGTTTCCCATCCACTCGTCAAGGTTTCTCTTGAAGAGTGTTCGCGCTCTGCCTAATGTAGATTGGAATCTTGTTCCAAAGCATGGGAAGTCTCTGGGACAGGAATCTATCCCTCCAGCACGTCCTATTTATTGTTGTAGTGAGGTTTAGATCCCTAGGGCGTGTGGCTTGAGGGGATAAGGTTTTCTTTAGGTGGAGCATGTCCATCAATTCTGGGTTGGACATGGCCTTGTATGTCAGGCAGAGATCATCTCTGAGTAGGCGGTATACAACCGAGTACAGCTGGAGTTTCTTCAGTTGAACTGCATAGGGCATCTGTTTGAGGCCAGTGCTCCTCTTGGTGAGCTACTTCTGTGGTCTTTCCAGCTGTTGCAGGTGTCTTGTAAGGTACATCCCAAATGGGGCGTTGTACTCTATGATAGGTCTGATGAGTGATGAGTAGAGGGGCACAATGACCTCTTTTGATCTGGATGCAAACCCTTTTGTGATTAGGTAGAACACATAGAAGGATTTGCTAACAACATTGGCAATGTGATTATCAAAGGAAAGATTACTATCTACTTAGTCCTCAGATCCCTTATTACGTTTTCCGTATTTAGGGGGCTACTACCTATGTGGTAGTTTGTGTGTACTTTGTTTTTTCCAAAGGGGATTTCAGATTTCTTAATTCATTTGTTTTCAATGGCTCTTCACTTAAATTTTTTTTTTTAATAATTGTATGTTACATTATATAAATGTAGTATTTTATGGTTTGCATTGATCATTTGTTTGTCTGTCTATGTTGTGATGTAGACCAGGCTGAGCCTAAAATAAGGCTATTTGGGATCAGAGCTCAAACCATCAACAAATTAAAAAGAAATACCATAAATAATGCAGAAACAACTACAATCTGTTTTTGCATGTGTGTCATTTTCTTTATCTACCGATTTTATATAACACAAATAAACAGGAATTATTTATGATATACACCAAAACTAGTTAATTGTCCATGGAATCCTTACACATGCTGTTTCTCTCTCTCATACCCCTCAGACCACTATGTATGCAAAACATGCAGAGTGCCACATTCATCCCCGTCCTAGAATAGCTGTCCCTGGCATAGCCTGATGATCCCTATCCTCTCAAGACCCTGGCCCTATCCAGTACAACACCCTTCATCTTTCCTAGCAGAGATACTCCTCCTAACAAACAATACCTCTTTCCATAGACCTGCCTTTTTCTGTTCAATTTATTTACCATGCTTGTAACTGTAAATTGGGTTAGATTCCTTAACAGTTTATTGAGTTATTTTTATTTATGTGACATTTGTTAACTGGGTTGGTCTGACTGGGAAAAGCCCTTTTTCACGAGGAGAAAAGCTCCAGTATTACATTGCATAAACATTAATTAGCACAGACATTTGTTACAAGACAAGAACAAAATGAAGTAAAAAATGAATAGCTAAGGTAAACTGTACACAATCAAATTTGTTTTTACATAAGAAGAAAATCTGTAGAAAATGAAAACAGTACTAGCAACTTGGTGATTTATCATCAGGGACAAACCAGGATAAATGTTTGATAATAGCCACGTATAATCAGTTATAAGAACATTTAGGAGTAATATTGTAGTAAGGGAAAGCGGTATATAGAGGAAAGCACTAGTCAAGAATATATAAGGTGAAAAAGTACCCGGCTATACAAGGTTGATGCTAGTAATGAGTAAAAGAGAAGCAAAAGAGCTGTATGTGGAGTAGACGCTAGAAAGAACAGAGAGCAGGTGGGGCAGGGGGACCTGCAATAGGATTAATACAGTAGTAGCCAAGATGGCAGCACTCTGTGATAGTGGCAGGTAGTTTATGTTGGATCATGGCAGAGGCATGTCCTTGATTTGTGGAAGTAGTCTTTAATAGCTATTTTAAAGTTGTTGGGCTCAGTGATGCATCTGACATTGTGGGGTAGTTTATTTCAGGCATTTGCAATGGAATAGCTATAAAGTACTTTTCCAATATTTTTGTTGGGCATATATACTTGCAATAGGTTCTGTTGTGAGCTGTGGAGGGAGTGTTTGGGAGTATAGGGATGGATGAGAGTGGAGAGAGAGGGACAGGAAGAAGGTTGATGGTAAACTGAATGAGCCAACAGAAGTTGTGGCATTAGGATTTGGTGATGAAATTCCATCCACTGCATATTTCTTAGTGTGATGCAATGATGGGTGCGGTATGGTAGGTTGGAGGCAAATAGAACTATTTTGTTATAGGTAAGTTCGAGTTTAGTTATAATATTTGATTGGAGGTGTGTGAGAATAGGGGCCACGTAGAGCAGAGTGGGGAGTAGAAAGGCTTGTGCAAGGGAAAGTCTAGAGGCATTTGTAAGGTATTTACTGTGTCTATAAAGCAGATCTAGTTTTTGATGGGTCTTTTTAATGCACTGCCAATTGTGTAGGTCAAATATGAGATGGTCATCAATTATAACACCTAAGAGTTTGGTGTGGGGTTCACATAAGATGGTAGTATTATTCAGGGAGGAGACAGAGAAGGAAGATTTATGAAGCTGAAAGGAGGTAGGGAGAAACAAGAGTTTAGTTTTCTTAGGGTTTAGTAGAAGTTGGTGGGAAGTAAGCCATCTTTCAACTGAGTGGAGGGATTCTTGGGTGAGGGTATGAAGGTGTGTGATGCTGTTAGAGAAGGAGATAAATTGTAGAGTCATCAGCATATTGAATAAGGGTAGAGAGTGGACAGGATGAGTGGAGGTCATTAATAAAGATGTTGAAAAGTAGGGTACCAAGGATGAAACCTTGGGGCACCCCAATTTGTACAGGAAGAAAGGAAGAGGAGCTAGATTGTCATCTCACAGACTGAAATCTACCTGATAGGCAGCTGGAGAACCATGATATAGTAGAGCTTGAGAGGTTAAGAGAGGCAAGTTTGTATAGTAGTAGTCTATGAGAAATAGTATCAAAAGCTTTGGATAGTTCTAGAAACAGGCAGGAGACTAATTTATTGTTATCATGTGATTTTGCAATAGTATTGATGAAGGATGTCAGGGAAGTAGCAGTACTGTGCTTTGGCCAAAAGCCATGTTGTGTGGGGGTCAGGAGAGTTTCCTGGAGAATATGATTAAGAAGCTGTTTGAGGATACATTTTTCAAGAATTTTAGATAGGGGAGATAAGATGGGCATAGGTCAGAAGTTAGAGGGGTCTGTTACAGTACCCCTTTATGTAATGGGATAACAGAGAATTTTTTTTCCAGATATCAGGCACAGAGCATTCTTTGATAGATCTGTTGATTAATCTAGAGATAGGAAAGGAATAGAATTAGCAGCTAGTTTTAGGAACTGAAGAGGTACTTATGGAGAGCATTTTTTTACTTTGGTCAGATGTGATTTAATATAGGATGTGAGGACAGGTTTAAGAGAGAAGGTGGTCGAACTGGAGAACACTAGTGAAGAGGGGTAGGTAGTAGTATCGGTTATGGTGAGGTTATGGATGGAGTTGATGAAGTGGGAATTTAGAAGCGTAGCAGTCTTGGTGGGGGGAGCTGTTTGGGCTGGAATTAGGGGAAGATGAGCTCCCAGGGTGCAACAACTCATTAACAGATTTCCAGAATTTTGGGGGGTTAGACTGAGGATTGTTAAGCGTTTTATGGAAAAATTTTGTTTGTCAAGGATGACCTTTTTTTGGTTAAATTGCGGAGCTGTCTGTATGTGTGATGGTCAGAAGTGGATTTGGATTTGTTCCATTTTTTCCATGGACTCTGTCTCTTATTCGTTAGGGTTTTGGTGTCTTGTGTGAGCCAGGGGGTATATTGAGTTTTAACCCTTAGTTTTCTGACAGGGGCTAGGGAGTTAAGTGTATCTAGGAAAATGTTGTTAAAGGTAAGAACAGCATTCTCCAGGATTAGATTGTGGAGAAAGGGCCAGTCATTTGAAGAGAGCAGGGAGTTGAAAGTATCAGGATTAAAGTTAGAGAGTTTACGTCAGTCTTTGTGTTGTTGGGATTTGTGTAGTTGAGGTGTGTGTCTAAGTATGGAGGTGGGATGGTGATCACTGTCGGGTAGAGTAGAGGGGTTATGGTACAGACTGGGATTAGAGGTGAGGACCCAGTCAAGGGTGGAGCCATAGTTGCTGTACTTGTTTAGATGGGTTGAGTTAGAGATTGGCTGGGTGAAGCCAAAGAGGTTTATGGAGGAGTTTGAGCTTTCAGTGGTTAAGGCATTCCAGTCAATGTTTACATTTCCCAAGACAACAGTCTCATAGGTGATGTTAAGGGAGATCCAAGAGAGAATGTGTTTTAATATAGGGATATTATTCCCAGGGGGAATATAGATGGCAGCAATGGCTAACCTTTTGTGAGTATTTAAATTACAGTTGGCTATGAGGATTTCAGCAGGGTGAAAATCTGGGGAAGTGTTTGTGTGAGGGTGAAGGGTTAGCTGGTTAGGATAGCCACACCTCCACCTTTCTTTTTGATGCAATCATGCCTTAGGATATTGTAACCAGGTAGAAGTATTTCATTATGTGCTATATGGGGCTTGAGCCGGGTTTCAGAGAGGCAAAGGATATCAGGGGTATGTGAAGATACCCAGGCATGGAAAGGGGAGATTTTATTCATGATACTTTGAATGTTCATAGAAAGTATAGTTAGGTTCTTAGTGGAAGTGGATGTGGGAATATGGGATGTATTAGGTGTGGTGTTATGTAGCTTTGAGGGATATGCTGGATGAGAGGAGCAGTGGTTGGGTCCTGGGTTTAGGTGTATGTCTCCGGATAGTAGAACATTAACTATTAATTTAATGAGGTAAAGAGGTTATACTGGGAATAGTGTCTAGTTTTGGTTATAATAGATGAATGGTTATAAAGGGTGGTTGTAAGAGTTGAGGTAGGGAGAGGAAGAAAGCTTAAGTTTATGTAATGAGGTAATAGTATACCTAAAGAGAGATGGTGCTATAGGGAAGGAGTGAATGGGAGAATGGTTGGTTATGGGAGAACTAAAAGTGGGTGAGGAGATTTTGAGGGGGAGAGTTCCTATATGACAGGTTGCTGTGGTAGCCAGAAAGAGAATAAGATACAGAGAAGGCTGATATTTGTATTAACTCGCTTGGAAGGAGACATTATGTGTGTGTAAGGGATTAAGTTAAGAGGTTATAGAGGTGGATGTTTATGATAGGAGTGGGTTGAGACAGAAATGAGTAAGAGAAAGGAATGTGATTGGTAGTCAGTAGTAGGAAGGAAATAGTTGGTGAATGGAGAGTGTTAGGGGAAACTAAGGGGTGGGAGGGGGTGTGGTTAGGGTATAAGTGTATAAATGTAATGAAAGAGAGGGTGGGTGGGAATGGGGGTAGGGGAGCAGAGTGAGTCCGAGTGTAGTGAGGGCGAATGGAGTGGGTTGCACAATGATGAACATAGCCAGAGTGAGCAGAACAGAAACAATCAGCTGATGGGGTGGAGAAAAAGTAGGTCAGTGCTGTAGCGCAGTATGACAGACCAGTAAAGTAAGACCCTGTATCGGTCTAAGCTAGAGTTTCAACAAACAGTTAATCTAAGCAGATGTTTACAATAAAACTCACTTGGAGTGCAACAAAGACTAAGCTAGGTTTTAGACAAACAGTTAAACAAGCAAGTGATTAAACAATAAAACTCACTGTATAGTAGGAGCGGGCACAGTGTCAGGACACCGGGAAGCAGAGGTGGGTGCTTAGCACAAATTGAAAATGGTGCCATGGGTCAGCAGGCAAATAAATAACCTCTGTTCTCATGCTATAAGAGGGGGAGAGGATTACCAATACTGCACCACGATGAATGCGGCCAGAGTGAGCAGAACAGAAAGAAAGAACAGAAAGAATCAGCTGCTGTTGTGTAAAAAAGCAGGTTATTGCTGTAGCACAGTATGACAGTCCAGTAAAGTAAGAGCCTGTACTGGTCTTGTTTTTAACTTCTATGTGCTAATATACTGTGGTAGTCATTCACTCTATAATATAGGCGTGGGATATTTCTGCAAGGTTTAGCCACTAGTGAATTTCAAATAGTGTAGTAGTAGGGAAAAACCTTCTTTTGGAAAGAGTATAGTAGTACAAATTGCTGGGTCTATTTTAGAAAAATGAAACGATGAAAGAGTGAATGCTCTTTCATCAACACGTAAAACCCAAAGTCTGAAAACAGCAAAGTTACAGAACAGCGATTTTTTTTTTCCCAGGTTAAAAAAAAATTGGTGTTCCAAAAAAAAAAAAAAAAAAGACAACATAATGCCCCCCACACACCCCCTACTTAAATATACCAACTCCAAAATCACACCGCAGTGGAGAAAACAGGAAAGTCCCGAAAACGGCCCAGTGATTTTTTTCCCTGGGGAAAAGAATCACTGTTCTGTAACTTCGCTGTTTTCAGACTTCGGGTTTTACATGTCAATGAAAGAGCATTCTCTCTTTCGTTGCTTCGCTCTTCTAATATAGGCCCCAATTGCTTGACTTGTAGATTGTTAAAAACAAAAGGGGGGAGTTCTAGCATCTGACAACAGTTCATACTGTTTACACAGAACACAGTATAGGAAGAGTCCTTTGAAATACAGCTACAATTTACTGTTTCAAAATATGCTCCAGTCCAGACTAGTCATCTACCTCTACTAACTTGACTTACCTATCCACTTCCTGCTATCCTCTACTACATCTTTCCACCTTATTATATTTTTCTGTTCTACCTTTTTTCACTATGTCTAGCCTCTTTATATATCTTTTCTTAAGCAAATCCTTTGCTACAATACTAACATCAAACTCCCTTTTTGTTCACTTCTGACTTAACCTATATTATGTTACCATACTTAAAAATAGCACTATATTATACTGCATGTCCTCAGTGTTAGATCCTGCCTAACCTTTCTGTTGTAATTCACATGTTGCAAGTACTGATGATTTTCTTTCTTTTTTTTTTTCCTTTTTTTTACTATGATTATTTCCTTTTATCTACCTCTGACTTAACCGGCATTGTTATCTAAGTTCTTTCAATTTGCACTGTTTGTGACTTTTTACCTCAGTGTTACATCCTGTTACAACCTCTATGCTGAAATACATGTTACCATTGTTGATGCATTTTTTTCCATACCAGGAAATGTGCTATTTTTACTTGAATATTAGATTTTATTTCTTATTTTTTATTTGTTTGTACTTGCATTATTGTATTTGGACCATGTCTTGGAGCTTATCTCCCCGGGCCTCTACTGAAAATGGACATATATCCAGCTAGACTAGCCCGGTCAACAAATGTAAAATAAAAATAAAATAAAGAAATGTTACTAACACATACACTGTTGATTGAGTTTTAAACTGGACAGGGCAGGGGTCGGTCACAGAGTCTTGTAGAGGGCTCTTGACTTGTTGAGGGTTTTTACTTGGTCCCAGGATTGAACGTGCTTTCAACATCACACAGGGGAAACTGCTGATTGAGTTTTAAACTGGACAGCAGGGGTCGGTCACAGAGTCTTCTAGAGGACTCTTGACTTGTTGAGGGTTTTTACTTGGTCCCAAGATCGAATGCGCTTTTAACAACACACAGGGGAAAGCATACTAGGAGCAGGCACAGTGTCAGGACGCCAGGAGCAGAGTTGGGTGCCTAGTACAAATTGAAAAAAATATATATAATATATTTATAAAGTAAGCAGGGCTCATTTACATGTGCAGAGTACTGGAAGTTCAAAGACAAGATCCATGCAAATAGCTGTCTTGCAATATGATGTTTATATAACCCATAAAACTGTGCATGCAAATGAGTGACTGAACAAGGCTAGGTCAGTGGAACAGGATTGGTCTGCATTAGTGAGGAAGTATACACTGATGTTACATGTCAGAAAACAGCACAGAATGCAGGAATGTTTGCAATATTCAATGTACTAATATATTTAAAGCAAACAACAACCTGTTTAGAATAAAGGACTACTGCAACAATGTCTACTATAGTGAGTCTACCAGTTGTCCCAGAAATTTAAGCGCACTTTTAGATTCATGGCAATCAGCTCTGTAGAATATTTGGTTGTGATAACTACACAGCTCATCACAAGTATTATATGGTGTTTCTGTTTCAAAAGAAACTACCGTGTGTCATGCCTTAGTCGTCTTAGTAGCAAAGAATTTCCACTGATCAAAAAGGAAGACAGTGAAGGTCCCCCCCACCACCGAAAAAAAAAGATCTTGGATGTGCTCCTGTATATGCTGTTGTGATGGTTAACATATGCTACAGCCCAGAAAAGTACATAAGAAAGTTACCATCAAGCGTGAATTTTACGAATCGACCTCCTCTCTGTTGCACATAAAGGACTAACTGGTCCCAAGTAGGGTGTCTATGACTAAAGAAAAGGTGATCATTCCTTGAACTGCCAGGTGGTCTGCAATGCAGAAGATACATTGCCAATGTGCATGTGTAGGCACTGACAGTATAAATAATACCATATTTGGGCATGTGTGACCTCCATCACTGCATCTAAGATGGAGAAGTCCAGAGAACCAAACTGTCTAATAATGCTGTCTTTGTATACCTGAGGTGTTTTTAGACTTGATGAAGTTTTAATATATCGAGGTAGAAGCTCAACCTTTTGAGGCATAGCTGACAATAGCAGCACAGCATTCCCAAACCTTCCCAAAACATCAGTGTATTGTCATCTACTAGCATCAGTGAGGCTCCTGGAGGCTATGCTCTGCAAGGCATGGTTCATTCCTGCTGTAAATGTATCATGGTATATAATTAAGACACTAGAAATTTTTCACATAACATGGCAGCAGCCCAAGTCCCCAAGTATTCCACATACATACATAACAAATATTTCAAGCACTAGCATTAATGCCATTCTAATCAGCCAATATACCAAAACAGTTGTTCCCATAAGTGCCCAGGCTATTCTTAAAAATATCTAAACTAGTACTTGCTTTAATGTAATCTGACAGTTTGTTCCATGTGTCAGCTGTTCTCAGAGAACAAATTAATACAATTTTCATTCCTATAAAGTCTTCTACATAGGTTATCTGATGATTCTCTAGTACTTTTTGATAACCCCGAATATTCCCAGAGGAAGTTGTCTCTAAATGCCCTATATACCTGAATAAGATCTCCTATAAAATGTCTATATAAGACAGTATACAAGTTCAGGTATTTTAACCTTTCATAATAACTTAAATGCTCACATCCAGGGATGCCCTTAGTATATTTCATCTGTACTCCTTCCAGTTCACTCATACTTGTTGTCTTATAAGGTTTCCATATTGTTATTTCATACTCAAGTTTAGGTCTAATGTAACTAACAAACAATGACTTCATCATTTCTGAGTTCCTAGATTGTATGAATCTTTTTATACTACCTATAGGTCTATATCTATCATTAAACAATTGGTTGATATTTTCAAAAAATGTCAAAGCTGAATCTACCCATATACTCAAGTCATTAAATGAATCTATAGTTTCAATCATTGCGTGATGTATTAAATATTCACCTTTAAATTTATGTCTCCCAAATCTCATATGCTTAGTTTTTGATGTATTTATCAGCATATTATTCTCCTGTTCCCAAACAGTCAATTTAGTTAAGTTCTTTTGCAGACATGCCCTATCTGTAACGCATGCAATCAGTTTACCAAATTTCAAGTCATCTGCATACAGACTGTTGAACACCGCAGATGAAAAAGATAGGTCTGAAAGATACAATCTAAACAGGTTTTGGCCTAGGACAGAGCCCTGTGGTATATCCAGAATGTAGCCAAGAATTTCACCTCTCCAACTGCTGTATGATACTTGCCATATCCTAATTGTAAGCCATGCAGCTATCCATCTTATCAAGAGTACACCAATACCTAGTTATTCTAATTTATTGATCAGTGTTTTGTGTGTGACCCTGTCGCATGCTGAAGTTAAATCTATAAAAATTACATCACATCACAATTTTTTATTCATAGCCGTTATTATATTGTTATAGAACATGTTACAGGTGATAATAGATCTATTGTCAACATATGCATGCTGATTATGGTTTCAAGTCCCAACTTTTCCATTTCTGACAATAACTTATCTAATATTACCATCTCCAGTATTTTTCCACAACATGATAGTAGACTCAAGGGTCTGTATGACTCTAGGTTTGTCCTATTCCCCTTTCCCTTAAAACAGGATTTTACAAGTGCATGTCTCCAATCTTGAGGAATCTCCCCATATTCATATGATCTTGTAAATAGTAGGTATAATAGTACTTTAACTTCTTGCTGAAGTGTTCTTGGGTTATTATTACTAAGTCCTTCTCATCAATGTGCTTTGTTTGGAACCAGGTTGCATAGTTCTTTTTCAATATAATCCAATTTGATTTCAGTATCTGAATTCACCTGGATGTCACTAGGACAATTTATCACCCCCTTTGTGGAACCAAACAGTTTTGCATAAGATAATCTGTTGTGTCTGAGAATACATTTTAGAATCTACACACAATTTATCAGTTTGTATGTCTTTACTCCTTCCACATTTTATGTATCCATAAAATGGTTTTCTATTACCCTCAATATCTATACATTTTCTTCAAAATGTTCTTGATCTTTCCTCACACTATATATAATTTGTTTGTCCAGCTTGTTACTTTCAGTTTCCAAACATGTAGTTTGACCTCTTCCATTTCTTATATTTTTTGTCTCTCCCCTTAATCAGGTATTTTGTTCTTATGGCATGCTTTAATGTAATTTTGTAGTTTGTTCCATACACCAACTTTAACATTTCACAGATAGCAGCATTTGATGCATCTCTGATGGTTGTTAAAGCTAGAACCATTAATACTTACATTTTTATTGGAAAATTTGCTACTTTGTATGGGTAGATCCTGATGTTAAACATTTTTTTGATGTTTTGCACTTAATGTCTCTTTAATAACTCACCACATTCCTTCTGCAGTTATTCCACTGAATGCTTCACTCCAGTTAGTTTTTACATAGTAACTGTTTTGCTTCCATACAAGCTGTAATCAATCTTCTGTGTATTGTTTAAATTTCAGTTTGGCAAAATTATCTGGCAACAAATTAACCTTTCTAATCCCATGATCACTGCAAATCAATGGTGGAAAAACTTGATATGAAGTAACAGTAATTTCTTTAGGAACACAATGGGCTGGATTTACGAAAGCTTGCACGGAGAGCAAGAAGAGTGTAGGAGCTCATGCCGGCAATATGTCTGCCGTGTGATCCAGGTACAGCTGACAGGGGAGTGCACAAGAGTTGCTAAAGCTACTCTTGCACAGACAGCATCATGGTATGCAAATGAGCTCATTTGCTGGTGAAAGCCATGCAAATGAGGTCAATTTGTGATCCAAGAAACACTAACCTGTCTGTGGAAGATTATTGTTAGCTGCAGAAATGTACTCCGTTGGTAGCAGAGTACAGTTCTGCAAATAGCTAAACAGAGCTATGACAGCTCCAAATAAAGGATGCATACAGTTGAGAAAGCATGCCAATGTCCAAATATAAGGCCATTGGCATTTATAAATGTTTAAAAATATAAAAATTTAACTTTTATTTTTTTTCTCTGATCTCCGATGTTTAAGAATAGCGCAGCACTGCTCAAATGTGCAGTGCTCATAAAAACAAGAAAATAATTAAAAAAAAGCCAAAAATAGGCATTTTCACTAAAAATTTTATTCTGCCATGCAGGTGAATGGCAGGCTGAAGACAACATGGCCACTGAGTAGTGGTTGCTAAGGGGGGGGGAGCTCAGTGTGAGATGTAACCATGCATTAGTAGGCAATCCTATGCAAATGAGGATAAGGATAGTGAATCCTAATTTTCCCCAGCATGTGAGCCATGTCCCAAGAGTGTAAGAGTAGGAATAGGTGAGTAGTAGAGTAGAATATAGGTAATATCATGAGGGGGTGTGTCAGACAGGCTGTAAGCTAATTGGAGCACAGTGGCTTATGTTTGCTTTGAGTTGCTCAGGATTGCAAGAGGTATGCCTACAGTTGTCCTATTTGAAAAGCTCAAACCAAAGGTGCACAATGTTAAAAGATAGGAAACTCCTTGCAAGCATGCACACGTGCGTGTGCGCATTTGCGCTTGTTTGTGTGGCGCTTCCCTCCCCCGGGCAGAAACAGAAAGGCAAAAGGAAGGAAAAGAAGTAGTAGGAAGTTAACCAAGGAGAACTAGCAGAGTTGCCAGGTGAAATAAATCAGAATCAGCCAATTACACAGGCAGCAGACTAGCCAAGCCCATCCCAGCACTTTAAACTCTGCAAACAGCATTCCTCCCTGTTTTTTCCCAAGAACTTTGCAACATTGCAGTATGCAAAGAGGGAAAGCTTAAAAAGCTTAAGTCAGACAAAATGTTAGGGGCTGCTCTTGCTATCATAAACCAACATGTGCAAGGTGCTGAGGGTGGTGATGTTGTGAATGCTGCTGAGCAACCCACAGTGAGGAGACGGAGAAGAGTGTAGAGACCCAGGGTAACCTACCAGGGGCTACATGAGCTGGAGATAGTGGAGTACTATAGGGTGGACAGAGATTTCCTACAGCAAATTGTTGAGCTGTGCCGGCCACGCCTCACACACAGAACCAACAGAGGGGAACCCATCCCAGTGGATACCAAGGTATGTGTTGGCCTAGGAATACTAGCTACAGGTACCTTCCAAAGACCAACTGGTGATATGAATGGGATTTCACAGACATCAGCATCCAGGGTACTCCACCAGTTCCTGGATGCCATGTCAGCACATGTCGGTGACCACGTATATTTCCGCAATTCCTGTGAGGCATTGGCCAGCAATATGGTCTTTTCCACCAAGTAGCAGAATACCATGAGGTATTGGGTGCAATAGACTGCATGCACATATGCATCAAAGCACCACCAGGTGAGCGGGGTAGGGTCTACATCAACCGCAAGGGCTTTCCCTCCATCAACTGCCAGGTTGTGTGCGATGCCCAGGGCATAATAATGAATATGTGTGCTGGATGTCCTGGAAGCTATCACTATTCCCACATCTGGCATCTGATGCAGCTGTACCAGAGATTTGCTAATGGGGACATCCCTGATGGTCACCTAGTGGGGGATGCTGGATACGCACTGGAGCCGTGGCTAATGACACCCATCAGAAATGCACACACACCTGAACAAGAACTCCATAATGAGGCACACGCACAAACAAGAAACATAACTGAGCGTGTGTTTGGGATGTTCAAGTCACGGTTCCGGTGCCTGGACACATCTGGTGGAGCCTTGCAGTACTCACCAACTACATGTACCCAAATTGTCCTTATATGTGCCATGCTACACATATATGATCCTGCAGAAACAGCTGCAGCAGAAACAGCATGGGGCAGGGTCAAACAGCCCCCCACCATTGCCAAGGCCTGCACAGGCATGGCATGACTCAGAGGAGGAACAACCTGAGCCTGCCCCAGTAGGCAGAAGGAGGCGTGCCCAGTATGCCCTGGCCTTGGCAAAGAGGCAACGCATAGCACATACACTGACTCAGGAGAAACCCTGGAAATTACACCTCTTTCTGACTCGCACATACAGTAAAAGGGATGCCTAACTTGACACTACCTGTTTTCAAACATGTATAGGGAGTGTACTATGTGCATCCGACATAGGCAGCCCTGCAGCACCACCTGAGGCATGAGTGCCCTATTTTAAGCAATATTAAGCACTGATAAGCACATTTTACCAGTATTAAGCATATTTAAATACAACTGTGTGTAGCTGCGCACCTCGCTAACCAGCACAATGGCAACATCGGGCAACGTTGGGCAACGTCGGGCAAAGTTAGGCAAAGTCGAGCAAAGTCGGGTAAACACGCTCACACCTGCTTTACTGTTCCTTAACCAGTCAGGTCTGCCCAGCAGGAAAATAAAAAGCAGTGACAGGGCTTGAACTCAGGATACTGTACAGTATAGTCACAGTACTGAATCACTAAGCCATGACAGCATTTCACTGGCACAGACAGAACTTAAGTCACTAACACATACCAGTTGGGGGGGGTCACATACCTAACAATCACAGCCAGCAGGACAATTGTAGACAAACGCAAACACAAACAAATGCTGTATCATGCCCTCTGAAGAGGCATATAAGTAATCTCCCCCCAGGCCTATGCAGACAGATAACAGCAGGCCAGGCAGTGTGATGTGGGTTGGGTAGGCTATGAAGTCACAAACTAATATGCATGTAATTGAAAGCTAAGGTCTGTAGTACAGTGGTATGCCTCAAGCCAGTATGATAGGCAACAGTACAGACTGAAATGGAGTACCTGACATAGCAGTGCAGGCCTAGCAAATGTGTATAAGTGTCAGGTGTACTCCTCATCCTATGTACACCCACAGTAACAATCAGGTGTGCCCCCCATGGGTAAAAATGTACAAATAATAGCTGTCCCCCCTGTATGTAGAAATGTTGATAAGTCTATGCAAATTGACTCATGGAAGCCCTGCAGGCACAGTGTGCTTCCTGTAGATGTACAACACAAAGGTGAGCCCTGAAGTAAAAACCAACTTGAATTTTCACACACATATATAGTATATATATGCCCATAGTGGGCATGCTCACACACTTCAACAAATTTAGCAAATGTCAGTCAACAACATACTAAAAGGTCAAACTGGGCATGCTCACACACTTAAACAAACAAAGCAAATGTCAGTCAACAACATACTGAAAGGTCATACTGGGCATGCTCACACACTTAGGCCATGTCTGAGTACAGCAGTGGGCCACACATATCTGGCAGTTGCAATTCTTACTCCAGACACTTGTCACTATTCATCAATCCTGCCTTGCACACACAGTGATATGAAAACAGACCCATATAATATATTGGACCCCTGTCATAATCAAACTATGTATTACAACTACTTAAGTTATTCAAAGAAAGCGAAAATCCAAAGAAGATCAATAAATCTCCGATCAGTATCATCAAGAAACAATGAGCACTCCTGACATTATCCAAGCCATGTTCTGGATAAATATTGCTAAAGAGTCCATAGAGAACCACGAAGCTTTCTTTAGCTATGTCATAAATATCAATGTAAACTCATACATGTTCTGAGTAAGTGCAAAGTGTAAATGAATACATGTACATGACTGACATAGCCAACATCTTGTCAGACAGGTTCATACATATTTATCCCCCTTTCACTGACAAAAAGGCCCATTACCATACCTGGAGATTGTGAAAAGCCAGAAATCACATATACAATGGTTAAACAGCTCTATCCAAACCTAAAAGCATGGTGTCTATGGGATGACATGGTGTCCCTGGCTGTGTCATATGTGAACTCCAAAACAAACAGACCCTGCACCTGAACATTCTGTTGAGACTCACCCTCTGTACAGGATATGAAACTGTTGAATGGGTTACAGCAATGTTTGGCACACTCCACAAGTGTTGGTGCACAACAGACCATGGGAACTATTGTCTTATAAGCCTAATAAGCCTGATCTGCAAGGCCATGGAGTCCATCATTATGGAACTCATAAAGAGAGCTATTGGGAGCCTACAAACACCAAATCCTACCCATTTTGGTTTGGTTAGGGGCAGATCATGGTCTTTAAACCTGCTAGACAGTTTTCAAGGCAGTTACCCAGGACATACATCAATGAAATGAGCTCCAAATGACCTACATAGACATTGAAAAGCCCTTTTCCAACATCCCACACACATGCCATATCCACAAGATCAACAACCTGTGCATAAACACATATGTCATCTAATGGATTGCCGACTGGGGCACAGATAGATCCCGCAAGGTAAGAATTGTGGTCTCCCTGTTGGACTGTAAGCTGGTAACAACTGCTGTCCTTCATGGCTCAGTCCTGGGACCCCTCATGTCTGGTGTATACTTTTCAGAAATACAGTCAAACACACGAGGGCTATGGTTAGCAAAGTTTGTGGATGACTGCAAAAAGGTTGTCATAATCAATGTTTGGGACAACAGAGACATCCTTAAAAAGGGTCTCAGTCAGACAGATGTGGTGTCTCAATTATGGCCTCAAGTTACAGTCATACAAATACCACATAGGTGCCAACACCCTAAATATGGAGGCAATAATAGGGGATCTATGGGCACATGTGGACAGTCATCTCTACTTCCAGAAACACATACACAAAGTGGTTAGAAAATTATGCTATGTATTCCCACAAATTGCCAAAGTCTTTGCATGTAGGTCAAAGGAGGTTCCCTCTACTCATCAGTCATCAGACCCATCAGAGAGTACCATGGCACACTTACGATGAATCTGACTAGGCACCTTCAGCAGTTGGAAAGACCACTGAAGTAAATCAACAAGAGGATTACTGGCCTCAAACAGTTGCCCAATGCAACAAGACTGAAGTAACTCAATCTGTACTCTGTTGCATTCTGTCTACTCAGGCGATCTCTGCCCAACAGACAGGTCCATGTCCAAAGCAGAACTGATTTACATGCTCTATCTGAAGTAAACCCAAGCTCACTGTGCCACTGAAGTAAACCCAAGCTCACTGTGCCACATGCTCTAGGGATATAATCATCACAACAATAAATAGAACATGTTGGAGGGATACATTCCTAACTCACAGACTTCCCTTGCTTTGGAATAGGATCCCAACCTACATTAAGCTGAGTCCCTCACTGACACTCTTCCAGAGGAGCCTTGATGAGTGTATGTGAAACTGAACTGTCACACCATGGATCACTTCATCAGCTCTACTATACAGAGGCATAGGGAACTAACCCCATGTGTGGTGATAGCTGCACACTCTGGCCATACTAATATATGCCTTCAGGCAGATAGCCTTTGACCTACCTATGTACCTATATATATGTAGGGAGAACACAGTATAATAAGCCAAAGATGGATGGGCAGAGATGTGTGTAAGAGGGTGACCATGACAGGGAGCCATCCAGGACTGTCCCACACAGCACACATCCCAATGGCACAAAAGACATGAGGTGCACATCTCACCCACTGTACATAACAGGCACTAGTATCTGTAAGCATTACAGTGTATGTGGTGCATGCGCCTGCTGTACAACATGACTGTACAATGAAGTACACATCTACTATATGTAGACATGTACCAGTCACATAGGTTCATAGGTATGTAGTAGACTATCTTCATGAAGGCATATATTTGCCTAGGCAAGTTGTGCAGCTTTCACCTCCCCATTGGTTAGTCTCCTAAGCCCTAGTTCTAATTGTTCGTAACCTAAGCCCCTTTCTAGTGGGGCTGCTGATGTGATGCCTGGTGTGAATTGTCTGTTTTCCATCCACTCATCAGGGTTCCTATTGAAGAGTGTCAGCGAGGGGCTTTGTCTGATGTACACTGGGACTCTGTTTCACAGTAAGGCAAGTGTCTGGGATGGTACTCTATCCCATCAGCATGTTGTATTCATTGTTGTGATAAGGTTCATATCCCTGGAGTGTATAGTGCAAATCAATTTTGTTATCTGTAGATGGAGCATGTTCAACAGTTATATGTTGGACATGGCTCTGTATGTTAGGCAGAGTGTGCCACTGAGTAGGCAGTACACAACGGCGAACAGATTTAGTTTTACCAGTTGTGTTGCATAACACAACTGTTTGAGGCCAGTAATCCTCTTGGTGAGGTAACTTTGTGGTCTCTCCAGCTGCTGGATATGCTTAGTCGAGTACATCCAAAATGGTGTATTGCACTCAATGATGGGTTTGATGACTTAAGAGTAGAGGGCCACCACTACCTCTTTTGATCCTGATGCAAACCCTTTGTTGATTAGGTGGGCCACATAGGATTTCCTAATCACTTTGGCAACATGGTTGTCAAAGGAAAGATGACTATGTACTTGTGTCCCCAGATCACTTATTACCTTGTCAGTTTTTAGGGGGTAACACCTATGTGGTAGTTTGTGGGTACTTTGTTTTCCCCAAAGGGGATTACTATGCATTCTTTCACATTGAGCTTGAGGCCATGATTCTGACACCACGCATCTGTCTCATAGAGTCCCTACTGGAGAATATTTGTGTCATCCGGGGAATCTATTATGCAAACACTTTACAGTTCCCAGCAAACTTAGTCAACCACAACCTTCCTGTGTTGGCATGTACTTTTGAGAAGTCTATACAAAACAAGAGGGGCCCCAGGACTGAACCCTGGTGGACACCAGTTGTTACCGGTTTACAGTCTGACATGTAGCCAGCAACTCTTAATTTGTGGGATCTATCTGTGAGCCAGTTTGCAATCCGTCTTGTGATGTATGGATTTATGCCCAGGTTGGTGAGTTCATCTATGATACCTGACTGGGGAATGGTGTCAAAGGCCTTAGCGAGGTATAGGTAGGCTGTGTGGAGCTCCTTTCAGTCATCTGTAGCCTGGGTAACTGTCTCAAAGAAATCCACCCAGTTCAGGAGGCGTGATCTGCATTTGACAAAGCCAAACTGGGTGTGCTCAACTGTGTGAAGGTTCCCAATGTCTTTATTGTTGACTTCCATTATGATTGGCTTCACTGCCTTGCAGATCAGACTCGTCAGGCTCATAGAGCGTGAATGCCAAGGGTCTTTTGTGGCCCCACCCCTGCAGAGTGGGAAGAACATTGCTGTGCAACATTCTATGGGAACATATCCTGTAGAGAGGATGTAGAGAGAGGTGTAGGTATCCTTGATGAATATGGATACATCCCCACCCTATGTGCTATGATCCAGGTTCTGATGCTGGAAGGTATGGAAAGAGTAGTATCCTGGTAGTGCTGGTGTGCTGTCTTGAGCCTTGAACTAGGTTTCTGTTACTGCACAGATATCAATATTCTCCATACTGAGAAGTGCCTCGAGTGTGTGCATTTGAAGGCTGAGACTTCTAGCAATGAGTAGCATTTAGCTCACTTTGTGGTTATTTGTGTTGGTTACGGCGTTTGGTTTGTCCTGAGCGACTGGTGTTCAACACCTGAAGTCAACACCTCATTGGTCCAAATCTGACCATAAGCTAATTACCCTACAGATCCACATTCTGCCCCCACCCTCAATTAAGGAAACCATGTTAAAAAATTTCTCCAAAGCCAACTTCATGCTTCTTAAGAAAGAAGTGGTGAACTTCATGACACCCATGCAGATGGACAATACAGTTACGACTACTGAATCCTATACAATTGCACTTTATAAGCACTTATATGAGTGCATGGATCGTGCTATCCCAAACACAACCAAGATGCTATCCTACAAAAAAAGGATGCCAATCTGGTGATCCCCTGTCATAAACAAACTGTACAACAGAAGGAAGAAACGGTTGTGAAAGAGAGTAAAATCCTATGAGTGGAGGAGATCCCTGGTCAGCCACAGTAAGAAGCTGCAATCCCTGATAAAATCCTTCAAAGCTAGTTACGAAAACAAAATTGCCACTGATTCTAAAGACAACCACAAAGCATTCTATAGCTATGTCACGAATCTCAATGGCAACACTCAGATCTGCTCTGAGTTACAGCACAATGCACTAAATATACAGACCCAACTGATTCTGCCAACATCCTGGCAGATAGGTTCAGTGCTAACTTTACCCCCCCCCTCACCCATTAAAGAGCCCATCTCTATACAGGAAGAATCCAAAGTTCCTGTAATCACGGCTGCACAGGTAAAAACCACACTCACCAAAGCCAGGAACACAGCATCCATGGGACCAGACAACATCCCAGGCTGCATTCTACAAGAACTACAGAACGAACTGGTACCACACCTATGTACCATGTTCAATCATAACCTCAACTCAGGCTTTGTGCCTGCTGAATGGCACACAGCGACGGTTATCCCACTGCACAAGGGGGGAGCCATCATGGACCCCAGGAACTAGAGCCCCATTAGCCTGATGAGCCTGGTCTGCAAGGCCATGGAACAAAGACATTGGTAATCTCCAAACTCTGGACCCCAACCAGTTTGGGTTTGTAAAAGGCAGATCATGTCTCCTAAACCTGATAGACTTCTTTGAAGCAGTCACCAAAGCCGTAGACAAGGGTAAGGTGGTTCACACAGCCTATCTAGATCTTGTCAAGGCTTTCAACACCATCCCCCACTCTGGAATTATAGATAAACCCACTAAACTAGGTATAAATCCCTATGTCACAAGATGGGGTGCCAACTGGCTCACTGACAGAACCCACACTGTGAAAGTAGCAGACTCCAAATCCGACTTCAAACCAGTGACAAGTGGAGTACCACAGGGTTCAGTCCTGGGTCCTGTCCTGTTTGGTATCTACTTCCCTGAAGTACAGGCTAACAGAGAAGGTCTTTGGCTAATGAAGTTCGCAGATGACTGCAAACTAGGAGCCATAATCGAAACTACTAACAATGTGGACATCCTACAAAAGGGCCTCACTGAGACAGATGCCTGGTGTCAAAGCCATGGCCTCAAGCTCAATGCCAAAAAGTGCATTGTCATCCCTTTTGATAAAAACTCTGTACCCATGAACTACAACATTGGCGGTAGTATACTTAACACCGAAAGTGTGATAAGAAACCTTGGGACACAGGTGGACAGTAGTCTCTCCTTTGATAATCACATTGCCACAGACGTCGGGAAATCCTTCTATGTGGCACACCTCATCACAAAAGTTTTCTCATGCAGAAAAAATTAGGTCATTGTTCCCCTCTACTCATCACTCATTAGATCCATTATATAGTACAACGTCCCTTTTGATTATAGCAAGCTCAGATGCTCATAAGCCTAGTACTTATTATACAGCAGGAACTTCTTATTGTAACATTTGTTAATGTCTGTTATGTACTTCACAGATAAAGATTCTAGTTGTCTACTGATGTACTATGTTCTTCATCTGTAAATATGTTGTAATTGCTATGTTAAATTGTTAATCGCTATGTAATCCAATGTAACTACTGTCTGTTTATTTTAACTGTGGAGCTTTTCTCCCCGGGCCTCTGCTGAAAATGGACCTACGTCCATTCGGACACTCCCGGTTAACAAATGTAACTAAATAAATAAATAAATACATAAATAAAATAAATAATTTTGGTATGTACCTCACAAGACATCTACAACAACTGGAAAGGCCGCAGAAATACCTCACAAAGAGGATTACCAGCCTCAAACACATGCCCTACACAGACTGGCTCAAAAAACTCCAGCTTTACTCCATCGCATATCGCCTACTCAGAGTCGATCTCTGCCTAACATACAAAGCTATGTCAAACCCAGAGCTGTTGGACATGCTCCACTTAAAGAAATCCCAATCCCTCCAAGCTACACGCTCTAGGGACCTAAAGCTGGTCACCACAATGAACAGAACATGCCGGAGGGATAGATTCCTGTCCCAGAGACTTCCCATACTCCAGAATAAACTACCTATCTATATCAAACAAAGCTTCTCATTAGCACTCTTCAAGAAAAATCTTGATGATTGGATGGGAAATAGGAAATTCACCCCGGGGATCACTTCTGTGTCTCTGCTCGACAGTGGCACAGGAAAATACATTTCTTGGGTGGCAAAAGACAGGGTACCTTTTTGGCTGGGCTTGTATAGGCCCCAGGGCCAATAGCCTAGTACCTACCTATGAACCTATGAACCTTTGAGCCTTGCCTAAAAAAGGTACTATGAGGACAGCAAGCGCCTTGGCCAGTATTCAGAAGCATAGGGTCAACAGGTGCAAACCATCTCTAGCGAAGCAACAACGCTTGTCTAACATGTCATCACAGGCAGACAGAGACTAGATCCCTTTTGAATGACACCAGAAGCTCAGCCAATTGTTGAAGTTTATCATCTTTCTGTTATATTGTAGTATCATTTAGGTGAAGGTAAGATGCTACTCAAGGTCAGGGTCATACCAGCCTGGGTTGCATGATCATAGAGCTACTATACATCTCTTTTCATGTTGTCCTGGGAGGTATGTCTCAGATCATTCACACTGACATGTACAAAGAACACGTCATATATGTACCTGTTCTGGAGTGATGTAAGTGCTTGTGTTATGTAGTAGATCATAGCACCTGAAAGACAACTGACAGTAACCTTCCCCTTATCCAGCTGAGTGAGAGGAACATCTGTGTGCCTGACTATGGAGTCACCTATTACTAGTGTGTTGGGTATGTTGTTTTGCCTTAGGGCCTGTTGTGAAGCACACTGCTTTGGTGTATTATGTGTTTTCTGGCCTGTGCTTGGAGGTGCATGTTGCTTGCTTGTCTGCTTAGGAGGACACTCTCTCTTATTCAGATTAATATTTGTATTCTCCGAGTATGGTAATGTGCATTTATGTGTGTGTTTTGCTGGTGCTTATATTGTAGGTCTATGTGGGACTGTTGGTGTTGTGGTTGTATGACCCTACTCCTCTTGACTGTATTGTCCAGTATAGGGTTGACAGAGCTTAGCCACCGGTTTGACCCTGTGTGTGCCAGCATGTGGTGCATCAACCCATATATGATATGGTCATGGACTATGCATACAATACATGCACAATACACCTAGTATGATAAGCCTGCTGAGGTTAGCAAATGTGAAAAAAACCTTTGGGCAAACTGTCAGCAAGTAATGTCTGTATTGCACCCTGTAACTCCATATTGCTTGCTGAAGTGTAAAGACGTACTTAGTTTGGATTAAGAACCCCGCACTTGCCAACTGTGTGTGTGTGTGTGTGTGTGTGTGTCTGTCTGTCTCTCCCTTGTGAGAGAGCAACCTTTTTGGAGACTACTCACACCCCTTAAAAGTGGTATAATCATCTTTGTCAAGTCTGATGATGTCACCATCCTACAAATATACCTGTGGAAAACTGAAATCCCAATAATGTGTATAGTGTGTCATGTAAATGTGTACTGCTGTAGTATCATAATATAAGTAAGTAAGAGTTTGATTCCTGCCCTTGACAACTGTGTGTGTGTGTCTCTTAGGATAAGCAACTTTTCTTGAGACTACTCACACCCCTAAAAGTGGTATACTCATCTTTGTCAAGTCTGATGATGTCACCATCCTACAAATATACCTGTGGAATGGTGAAATTCTAGAATTTGTATAGCGCATTGTGTAAATGCATACTGCTGTAGTATCATAATGTAATTAGGTAGGTGCATGATTCTTGCCCTTACCAATTTTGTGTGTGTCTCCCTGGGATGAGCAACCTTTTTGGAGACTACTCACACTCCTTAAAATTGGCATACTCATCTTTGTCAAGTCTGATGATGTCACCATCCAACAAATAAACCTGTGGAAAGGTAAAATCCCAGTAATGTGTATAGCGCCTTGTGTAAATGCATATTGCTGTAGTATCATAATGTAGTTAGGTAGGGGTTTGATTTCTGCACTTGCCAACTGTGTGTGTCTCCCTGGGAGAAACAACCTTTTTGGAGACTACTCACACCCCTTAAAAGTGGTATATTCATCTTTGTCAAGTCTGATGATGTCATCATTCTACAAATATACCTGTGGAAAGATGAAACCCCAGTAATGTCTATAGTGCATCGTGTAAATGCATACTGCTTTAGTATCATAATGTAAAATAGGGGTTTAAATTCTGCATTTGCCAACTGTGTGTGTGTGTGTTTCCCTGGGAGGAGCAACCTTTTTGGAGACTACTCACACCCCTTAAAAGTGGTATGCATCTTTGTCAAGTCTGATGATGTCACCATCCTACAAATATACCCGTGGAAAGATGAAATCCTAATAATGTGTATAGCACGTCATGTAAATGTGTACTGCTGCATTATCATAATGTAGTTAGGAAGGAGTTTGAATCTTACACTTGCTGACTGTGTGCTTCAGATGTGTAAGAGAGTGTGACACCATTGGTCAATGTGGTGTGGGTTTTGATTTTTCTAGTGTATGACATATCACAATGACAACTGTATGTGCATTACACATGTAAGGTACCTGGGGAGCAAAGCCATATACATACATGTGACCTAAATTATTTTATAGGTGGGTACTCTGCTTTCATCATGAAAGCATCTGTTACCTTTGTCAGAGCGTGCTGGCACTTTCCAGACTTTAGGTCACTTCTGTATGCTTGTGACAACCTTTGCCACTGCAGTGATCCCTGGGCTATGTCTTCTGATTCACATCCTCTCATCACGTTTTCTACTGAAGAGTGTGAGTGAGGGTTTATGCTTGAGGTATATTTGAATCCTGTTCCAAAGCATGCAAAGTCTGGCAAAGATGACTAATCATTATAGGTGTGCAACAACCTCTGTGGCTCTGCATGCAAACCCTTTATTGCTTATGTGCTCCACAGAGGGATTTCCAAAACCCTTTGTTAATGTGATTATCGAAGGAGAGATGACTAAACACATGGCTCTATGTATACATTAGTACCTGTTCCACATTTTGGGGACTACTACCTATGTGGCACTCTGGGGATACTTTGTTTTCTAAAAGTGGATAGGTATGCTTTCTTTGTCTTATAGCTTTAAAGCATGAGTTTGACACCAGGTATCTGTCTCTATGATACCCTTTTGGAGGATGTGTGTGTCATCTGGAGAATAAAGTATAGCCCACAGTATGCATTTTCATCAAACGTGGGCAGACATATCCCTACTGTGTTTGCTTGTACCTAAGAAAACTATATGCTAAACAGGAGTGGTCCCAGGACTGAGTGCAGGTGAATACCACTTGTTACTGGCATAGAAGTGTACATGGAGGCTGCAAATATTACTGTATGTCCTACATCTGTGCATCAGTTGTCAATCCATCATCTAACAATTGTTTATGGTCAGTCTGTTGACGTTATGTATAATATCAGAATGTGGGATGGGTATGAATTGCTGGTGAGCTATAGCTTGGCTGTGTGGACCTCCCTTCCCTCACCTATAGCCTTGTTAACTGGCTTGAAGTCTACTAGGTGTAGGAGCCATGATCTGGCCTTTAGAGAACCTAAGTGGGTATGGTGCAGTGTTTTCAGGTTCATAATGTCTCTGTTAATGAGTTCCATAATTCTGTGCTCCATAGCCTTCCATATAACATTTGTCTGGCTTATAGGGTGAGAGTTTCCAGGATCTTGTTGTAGTTCTACCCTTAATCAATTTATGTTAACATTTGCACTGGGTGTGACGAGGGTGGACAGGATTAAGAATAAGTATTTTAGATAGTCAGCCCAGTTTTGAAAGTTAGTAGACCAAGCCGGATAGGCAGGATTAAGTTGGTTTGTACATGTGCTGAGAAGGGATGCAGAATATATTGTGAAATAGATGCTAAGAATGAAGCCGCCAGGTAACAGGAAAAGAGGAATGCCTAAGATGAGGTTTATGGCTGTGGTGAAAGAGGACATGCAGTTGGATGGTGTCACAGCGCAAGATGCAGAGGGCAGGAAATGGAAACAGATGATCTACTGTGGCGACCCCTAATGGGAGCATCCGAAAGGAGAAGAAGAAGAAGAAGACATTGTAGCTCTACCCTTGTGGACTGAGAACACCATTACCGTGTGTCATTCCATAAGTATGCAACCTGTATAGAGGCTGCGTCTGGACAGAGTTTTTAGGTGAGTGGTGACTTCATATGTCAGCTTGTGTATGACACAGCCAGGGACACTGTCCAGTACCACTGCCTCTGTGGTTTGAACTTTGGTAAAGAGATGTTTTAACTAGAGTTCCTGTGAATCATCAGGTTTTACATTCTTCAGGTCTGGAAATGTGGCCCTTGTGTAACGACAGGGTGGTGAAATCCGCATTCAAACTGTCTGACAAAAAATTGGTAATGTCAGTCAGATAAGTGTACTTTGTGACCATTTACATTAACTGTGACCCGATCTGAGATTTCCCCTGTAGATTATAAACAACGCTAAAGAAAGCTTTAGTGTTGTCTTTGGAATCCTTGCCATTTTGTATTTTGAAGCTTGCCTTGTATTTTTAATGAGGGCTTGTATTTTTCCAATGATAATGACCAGAGAGGTTATCACTTCTTGGTATGTAACTCTTTTTGTTACAACTTCACACCTTCTATTATATATTTAGTTTATGGCAGGGGTCCATGAGACTAATGCACTTCTACTGTATAAGTGAGAAGTTCTTGTGTTTGTGACAGCACGGTCCATGCAACCCTGTAGGTGAACAGTGTGCATTACTAAAGGATTATGCAGCTGGGACAATGTTAACCTTAGTAATGCAAACCAATGACAGATAGCAACAACAGCATCACCCACAGCACAGTGTCAATCCGTGTCATACACAAACATGCGTACTCAAGTTCCAAAATGTGTGTAGTACAATGCATACTGGCCACCAGTAGAAACTATGGAGTGTTAACACTGGCCAATATAGGCATGTCACTCTGCCCATGTTTCCAATATGCATGTACATGCAGACAGTGCACCTCCACCATGTTCACAAATGGACACCTGCAAACATGTGTTGCACACACCTCACACTTACTGTCCACTGTATAATGCATGCTGACACAACTACACACATCAGACAAGTGGCACATGGGCAAACAAAACACAATTGGAATAAACACTGGTGAAAACAATACAACATTGCTAATTACAGCTTTAATGCATCATGCCTGCTCAGCTACACCTTCAAGGATATCATTACACTTTACTGCTGACAACGTGCTACACATCCAACCATTGCTATACTTTATTAAAGTCGCCCTGTGCATCAGCACCATGTTAGCCTGCTCCTGCATCAATGTTACAGATGACAGGAGCTGGCACAGGTTTCATCATATGCACAGGGTGTGTTGTTGGTTTGCCAGAGGCCTACACTGAGCCATACAATCGAAATGTGTGTGAGTGTGTGTGTGAGGGCCATGAGTACTGTTAAGGGGCAATGTTGATGTCATGTGTGCGGGTATGTGTTTGCCCTATGATTCTGGTTTATGTGTGTGTGTCTGCATGCACACAGTTCTACCATTTGGCTGCCATATATGGGGATTTGTGAGACAGCTACAGACTGTACCTGGCAGGCTTTCCAGATCACCATCTCTGGCCAGGGATATGAAACCTGTGCTTGGCAGAGGTGCTACAGACAGTATCAGGTACTAATCCAGATTGGGTACTATCCATAGAGGTTGACATATGTCCACTGGATCCAGGTCCCTGCTGGGACTGGCCAGAGCCACATGCACGTGGTCTGGTAGGACAGCCTATGGACAGCCCCCCCAACATTGCTGAGGCTGGTACTGGCACTACGGGAGCGGTTGTGACTTGCTGGATGTCCACGGTGACCTCCAGCTGGTGATGTTGCTGGCATACATCCACGTCAACATCTCAACTGTCCCACACTGTCCTGACACATGGACATGACATTGTGGAGGACATCCAATGTCTCACCCCAACGTCTATCAATGACCTCAGTGTAGTTATGTATGGCACCTGCTAGGTCATGGTTACTGTCGTTTACAGAGGTGTAATGAGCCCTCTATGCCCTTAATCCCTGTCTGGTGTACTGCCTCATTCATGTCTGTGCCGCCATGACAGCCTGGAACATGCGTGTGGTAGAAAGAGGTGTGGCATGTCTGTCAGGGGCATGATGACCAGCAGTGCTCTGATGAGAACCCCTGGGCATCTGCCTATGTGGTACTGTTCCAGACATCTGGCTATGGCTGCTGTGTCCTGATACATGTGCCATAGATACCATACTGTCCTGGCTAGTGCCAACCATACATTGTCCCTCAGCTAAGGGCAATGGTGATGATGGATGTACAGGCAGTATGACTGTGTGCATGGATGGGGTGGAGACTTGTGTACTGTCAATTGGTGGCCCAACAACAGACCCTGACAAACCTGCCTGTGCCTCAACACACCTATCCTCATCATCACTGTCTGTCTCAGTGACATCAGGTTCCCTGCTGTACTGAACCAGCTCCACTTTGCCACCTGTGAGAGGAAAACAGGAAACACACTTTAAGACCTGAACATGACTTCAGACCACATGCACACATGAGCACATGTGCACAAGCGCACATGCACACATGCGCACATGCACACATTCACACATGTGCACATGCACACATGCACACATGCACACACACAAAACTATACTCCTCCCAAAAGCAGACACACACAACACCAGCAATCACAGAACATACACAATAGCAGGTGATGGTGGGGTACAGTATCACAAACAAAAATAGTCATATCACATATGTCAGCATGCAGGACATGTGTTGCTCAACAGCATGCAGTGCAAGTGTAGTCAGTCCTTGTTAGTAACAGTATACATGGCTTTGATGCATGTGTTTTGTTATTAGGTGATGGCCCTCCTCCTGGAACACAATGCAAACATGGACACAACATTGCTATGCAGGTATTCATAACCCTGTGATGTACTGTGCACCATAACTCACAGATGTACATACCATTGCTGGATGTGTATCTGTGTGTCAGATAGGTATCCAATGCTGATTACAGCCTCTGTGTCTTTAGCAAATAATTGTGGACACATTTTTAGCACATGCATGATGAGTATTCACACAACATCATCAGTGGTGCATGGATAATTGATGGAAAACCATTCGGCCACATACCCAATGTACGGTACTTATGGTGAGTGTAGATCATATTGTAGACATGCCAGTCTCATCCATGACATGGCATGCTAAAACACAACTGCATATTTAAACACTACACATACCCAATATGTGTCATATGACCTAGCCACTCAATAGCATCAAAAGAAATATATGTATTAGGTGTGCAAATGGTGACTGGTATGCATACTGTTTAAAGGTGCATATGTGTGCACACATATCATTATGGTGTGTAGCAATGACAGCTATGTGTAGTACTGTGGTTACAATAACTGGATGGGGTATAGTACCATAGGCCATCATCATGAAGCATCAGGTGGTCACTCAAGGCTACAAATGTTTCACAAACCAGCACTAATCATGCTCTGCTGGAACTGTACTACCTTGGCTAAATTCACCATTTCACAACCAGTTGTTACATGAGTTTGTAAGGAGGCCAATAAGGAGCATTCCCTGACATGAATGTGTAGTGTGTTGCAGAGTGTTTAAATGCCCCAGGATAGGCCTCTACCCCTCAGGTATATTATGTGCAATGTGTGGTTGAGATCTTGGATACTGGAATTTGTCTTTACAGTGGGTTTGGGAATCCTTTATGTGTAGCATGTTAAAATGCTCTGTGTATGACATAAATGTGTATGTTATGTGCATGTTGAGTATCAACTGTGCCTATCAAATGTTCACTACAGTCTAGCCACATTTGTTTGAAATGGTCTGGGTATTGCATGTGTTTGAGGCAGCTAATCACATTAGTGAGATGTGCATGCTCTTACACCAAACATGCACAGCATGCATTATGGGTAAGTGTGTTACATGTGTACACGGCCTACACCTTAACTATGACATGCAGTTTTTATTTACAATATAAAATGTAGAACACACTCACCAGCATCTGTCTGCTGCCTTGATGTCACCCCAGAGGAACCTACATAGAGATGAGACAGTTTGTCAGTGGCCACAACTGTGGCATTGCTACTGTGTGTTTTCAATCTTACAGTACAACAACAGTTTACATTCACAGGGCTACAGATTATGTTCCAAATGATCAGTATTGCACAACAACAGGCTCCACATCTTTGAAAGACACACTCCACATCTCACATATGCATGATCTACCAATACAGATAACAGTAGTCTACAGATATGCCATGTTACCTGCATGCTCCATGTGTGCTTGCTGGGTGGCTCCAACCTCCATCATGGTGTATGTCTGCTGCTGTTGTTGTTGGGCAGGTGCCACCAGGATCATGAGCAGTTCCTCCACTCTGTTGAGGGAGTATGGATATTAACACCACCCCCTGTTGCAAGCTGTTGTCTACGCACATCAGCGGCACACTGACGGACATGTTTGAGTAGATCACTGCAGTGGTGGTGTACCTGCTCATATGTCCGGTTATGTAGGCCTACCTCATTGACCCTGCAGACAACATCTTGCCACATTGCAATACGCTCCTGCTGGTCCTAGCTGGTTCGTAAGAACATGAGACGGTAGTGCTGAATCATACTGCTAGTAATATCATCATCTTTAGCACTACTGTAACTCAGGTTCCTGTGTGGGCCATGATCCCTGGAAGACATAAATACAAAAATATGTCTGAGCAAGTCATATGGCACATTTAACATTATACAGTACAGATATCACTGAACTGCCATATATAGCAACCTATAAGCTAACTGAGAGTGAAACACTGTAACTGCCACTTATCACTGCTCACCCCACAAATGCTTGAAAGTGCCTTGCTCACTCTCTATCTAATGAACCATGTTCTGCACAGCAACAAAATAAAATCACTATATAAGACTATACAAGATTACCTTCACACTGTATGCAACACAATGCAATACCTAGCCACAGCAGATATACATCAAGCTGATGTGTAAAGAAATATATCATCCATCACAATCAGTGTAAGGTCCAGTAAATGTATGACTATTATAACACACAACATGTTAATGCCAAACCTGTGACCAAAATATGTGCACAATTGGGAATATAGGTCACATACTGCTGTAGTACACTATGAATGTTGCTAGATACGTAGTTATATGTATTACTACACATATGTCAAAGGACATGTTACAGACATACCCACACACACATCAGACATAATTACAGAACACAAAGGTATGACAACCCAGATAAGCTTTCAGTGTGTACTATACAGTACTGTGTGTCAGTTCTTACACAACCTTAAGCTTGAGAAATGTAATCTGTGATTAATAAAGGGACCACACAAAACAGTGGATGCAAGCAATGTGGACATACACCATACTTTGCTGTACAGGCCCAGAGCTTCAATTAGTATTACAGTACACACATGATCTGACTTCAACATCGGTACCAATCAATAATCATAGATGTAGTGCTTTAGCCTCCAATGACACACCCTAGTTAAAACCAAGGGACTTAATCACACTGTATGCAATAGCACTTGTTCTGCCTAGCAACAGAATACACAGCTTTTGCTAGGATCAAAGCAAGGATCCATAATACCATAACATAAACAGTTTCCCACTAAGCTATCCCAGAGATACATATCTTTGATGTATTCACAAACATATTGACCATCACAGTCAGTCAACAGTACAGAGAATCTTTTGGAATAAGTAGATGTTGGTGTGTATGAGTATATATAAATATATATATATATATATATATATATATATATATATATATATGTATATATACATATACACATCCATTTGTCTACATCAACATATATATGTAGGCACATATACATTTCACCTTTCATAGTGAGAATATCAATTATACAAAGGATGTAAGGTGTACAGTAATGTAATAAAATCGAACAGTCTTGGGATAAATGCATTGAAGGTGTTCACAGCCCAGGTAGCTTTAGCAGGCCTTACTGGCTTCAACATTGCAAACTGAACAAACCACCCACAGTGTTTAACCACGACGTCATATACTAACACTGTATGCTGTCTTGTTTATCACACAGTAAAACCTACATACAAATATGCGCATACTAACCTTCACCAACATATATATCTCCCCCCTTCGCAAACAGTTGCAATATGTCCCCTGCTCTATGCACATATACAGATGTGAATATATATGACACATATATATTTCTCCGTATGTGTGTGGCATACACACACATGGTCCACACTGTTGTAAGTCCCTGGACTTCACAGCTGAACTGTTGGGCCTTGCTGCAACACAAACAGGTGACACATATGAACACAGACTAATAATTGGGGGGGGGGGTATATATGGCAACAGATGCTAGATAAGCATACTAGACTGCTACAGCAGTTGCCAATGCTAAGCTACACTTTAATATGACTATCATGCATGTGTTGTTCTGTCACACCCATGTTTATATAATGTCAGCGCTAATCCCCCCAACAGCCATTGGCCACACTAGTGTACAGAACACCGATAACATGGTTCAGATCTTTGACATTTACTACTGAGCTACACATTTCACAGGTATGTCCCACTGCCCACAGGTACTCACAGTATTGTCCATAGCAGTAGTTAAGCAGAACATCTGTGCATAAAGAAGTACTGCTGCCACATATGAATGTTTCACATTATGTATACTATTCTTCAACAACATCTACTACATGCCAGTAAATACATATGTGTCACATACCTTTCCTTTACATAATTTGGTAATATTTCTTTTTCCTTTTCTCTGTCTCTCTCTCTCTCTGTCAGTCTCTGCAGTAGAGTGATTGAGTTTGTTGGCAGAGACTGCAGCCTGCTTTTGTAAGAATTTGCACATGAGCATGTGATGGCCTCTGCACCAATTAGTGGCCACCATTTGCTAATTGCATGCAGCCTGCTGTGTAGTAATTGCAGTAATCACTGTCATAGCAACCCAGTACTATAAACTGCTGACTCATGTAGGCGTGGCCCTTTCAGCTTTCCAAGATGGAGATCATCCTTGTTTGGTGTGGACATCATTGTTTAAGACAGAAGGTTGGTATTGTTCCTATATCAGAAGCCAAGGGTGTAGCCAGAGATTTACATTTTGTACTCAGACTTAATGTTGCTGCTTCCAGTACCCACTTGTCAGTGTAGAAATGTACTCACCCCTCAAAATGCTACCCCAAGATACATGGAAAGATGTCCTTTCTTTTCAACTGTTACAATTAACTGCCATACAAAGCTAGTTATAGAGATATATTCCTTTGGCACAAGAATTGTCTGTGAACTGCTATACTGTGAATATTCATTTACTCAGTTCTAAACAGTTTGTGCTTTTTTAGTGTTGACATTAGCACAAGCTGCTCAGAAAAACTGGACACATTTCAGTACTGTGAGTATGCTTACCTACATCCTTGGTAGACCCTGCACACACAGGGATATTCTACATTTGGGTAGGGGTGCAAAAGTACAGAGAGCGTAAGTAGTATTGTGTGGATTTTATCTTGCTGGACTTACAGGGTTGCTGTGTACATGTTAGTTTATCAAGGCAAGTAGTCTATCTGTGTAACTCCCAACTGTGGACCTATCCTCATGGTAGCCAGAGAATAGCCTGTTATTTTTTGTCTGTGCATCACGCAGGTCTTTTCAGCAAAAGAGAAATGGCATTGTTACAGTTGGTTGCTACCAGTACATGGCTACATCCATTTGTATTTCAGTGTTGTATTCCTACATAAGGGTATGCTTCTGAAACTCCTTCCAAAGCTATTTCCACATTGTGTAACAGCAGAAAGGCTAATATGCCTCTGTGTTTCTGAAACTGCCAGACCTCTCAACCAATCAAGTACATATTTGAACAGACTCAGGGAAAAGTCAAGAAAAAGTCAGGGACAATCAGGGACACCTTTAAAATATTAGTGCCATTAAGCTGAAACATTGAGAGAATCAGAGCATATGAAGTAATACAGCTTTTCTGAAGTAAAAGAAGTGTCTAACTCTTAATTATTGTCATTATTCATTAAGTGTAATTCACCACCTTTCTGCCCAACATCAGTAGTTTTAGGAGGGATTCAGAGGGACAGAGCTAAAATTTGTGTCAAAATCAGGGACATCCCTGAAAAGTAGGGACAGTTGGGAAGTATGGCCTCTGCCCTTAACAGATATGCCAGTGTTTGTCCTGCTGTGATACTGTGTGGGGTTGTAAAGTGATGGTGTAACATTATTTCCTGCTAGAATGGCTGCTTCTCTTATCACAGTCATGTAATTTAATCCCACAACAACTGTTGGTCAACATCCACAGAACAAGTTGTGTGGTATGGTATTCCTAATTTTCCTTTACATTCACTCATTCTGATGCATGATATAATTATTTAAGCACCAACTTGTTGTATATCTACCATGGCTTAGTGGTACTTCATGTTGTAGTGTGTGCAAGGTCCGGGGTTCGAGACTTACAGAGGTGTTTTATTTTGCTCCTGAGCAGAACAAGGCCGCTCACATACAGAGTGACTAAGGCACTTTTAAGCAGTTGTAAGCAGGTTTGTGTGGGTTTGTGCATTGCTGCGCATTGCTTAGCCAAGTGCAAACAAGTGCAAACACATTCAAACCCGCTCACTACTGCTTAATAGTGCTTAATCCCGCTCACCCCCATGCTAATTTCTTTGAAAGAAAAGAAAAATGGGGAGATAGGAAAGTGGTGAAAAAGGGGCACAAAGAGGGAAAGACAGTATGGAAAATAGCTCGGTATGTGCAGGACGGGTGTAGGGAAGGTCCATAGCTGCCCATTTCTTCAACAGCAACAGCTGTGCATATGCAATAAATTTGGAGGTAGATATGAACACGTCAACCCCTGTGAGAGGGGTGAGGACAACAAAGTATGTTGTAATGCCAATTAAATAACATTTCTTGTGTTCAGTGGACATGTGTATAAAATGGGCAGCTATGTATGGGGCGTAATTTTTTTTTTTGGGGAGCAGATTGCCCTTTTTTTTCAGGTGAGAGTGGAATGTGGGGTAGGGGAAGTAGGTATATTTGGAGAGGTAGGTTGGGGAGGTAAACAGACAAGACAAACAAGACGCATACAGTGGAAGTATATGACACATGGTGGGTGAACACCTTTGATGGGGAGGGATGTTTGGAAATTGCAAGCCCATGAGCCCCCAGATGGAAACAGTGGGACTGAGGTCCCCACCCATGGGCAGTCACCACTGCACCTTCACGGCCCAGAGGGTGGCTGTGCTGGGGGCTGTGTAGGAGGGGCAGGCTGACCTGGGAGTTGTCCCACTCGGGCCTCAAGCTGGCATAGAGGTTCTGCAATAGAACATTCAATCTCTCTACGCATCACAGTCCGGACCGTTCGAAGGGTGATAGGTGCCCCTCTGCCCATGCTTGCACAGGGGCCGAGCCCCATCCCCTGCAGTGCTTCCACTCAAAGGTGGCATAGGGCCAATGGAGGAGGAGGTCCCAGGCTGGGCACCAGATCTGCTGGTGCCAGGTGCCATGGCCAGCTGAGGTGGGACAGGTGGGTCCACTGGGACTGACCTTCCCATACAAACTATGTTTGGAGAGTTTAATAAAGATATGGGTTAGTAACAGTCAACAGCATTTCCAATTAGTTATAACAGCATGCAGAAGTATTCCCATTAAACCAACACACCAGATTTTTAACAGTTGAAAAGCAAGCATAACACATGCATATAGAGAACATTAGTGGACATTACAACAGCATGCAGGTTGAATTGATGGTAACAAGCTACCAATATTGTGGTATTTTAACAGGGCACATGCATAGAAATAAATGCAAATATTTATAAACCAATAGGACATATGTCCCAACAAATGTTTTGAGATTAGACATACCGATTGAGGTGTGGAATTGCATTTTCTATGCACATACAGTAAGGTGGGAAAAGATAGCTCAATTAACAACTTATACATCCTTCTAGTTTTCACTACATTCCTATTAACTGCAGTTGTATGTCCCTTACATGTATTATTACACTACCCAGTTTCCTTATATTGTGCAATTGGATGTTTCTAGATCATTATATACATGAGCTGTATCTTACTTACAAACTGTCCAAGATGCAGATGTTACTGCAACATATTTTGAGAGTTGCTCATACACACTACTGCTAAGATGGTACACTGACAGATCTACTTTCATATAATTATCTAGATATGTTCAGGTGAAAGTATCAGTTATATGTTAACAGCTCCCTACATTTCTGGCAGCACACTGACATTTCTGGGGAACACAATACCAAGCTACTCATGTGCCAGATTAACCTGTACATGCTGGCCATGAACCAACAGTTGAGGGCTGTACATATGCATAAAAGCTACTGGCACTCCCTTCATCCATGTTATATGGGCCTACACAAGTGTGGGTTGACACTGCTTAATACAACACTACTATTTGTAGACTGCAACAGTACAATAACATATCAAAGAAAATGAAACAGATGCACTCCATGAATTATACATTTATTAAAGGATTATTACACCTTTATTTATTGGGTTACAAGACTTTTTGAAGGCTCTCTCATTTATTTCATATAACAGTATATGCAGAATAATTACTAACCTGCCTCATGACGCAGCCTTTGCAGCCTATCTTCATGGGCTTGCTGGTTTATAGCCCAGACACCTGCAGCTGTGAAGTACATGCAGTGATATTGAGACATACCTATCCATAGTATAGACAAGCATAGCAATTCTTAACTACTTAATACAATGGCTACTTACTCAGTACTGGGGCATTAGGCATCGTATGGGATTCCTGGATCCACTGGTCCAGTTTATCCTCCCTACGTTGCTTCAGGTCAGAATAATGGTGCCTGACCTGCTCACCAGTCCGAGGAACACCAGTGGCACTGGTGAGATCACGGGTAAGACTGTTCCAGGCCTCTGTTTTATATTGGGTACCCTGGTACTGGCCCCACAGGAGTCTTTCCTCATGATTATGGACAAGGAGCCAAACCATTACTTTGGACTCCTGGATGCTAAATCGAGTGCCTTCACCAACACCAGCCATGCTGACTGCAGAAGGAAGATACAACCAGTTACAGCAAGTATTCCCGCCTGTGGAGCTTAAATATGTCTCATTTCCCTCACTTATTTGTGATTGGCCAGTTTTGGAAAAACTCAGCTGTAGGCACACCTGCTTAGCTGATGTTGGCAATGTTTAAAATTCCTTTGATAGATATGTGTCTGTTGAAAGTGCATGTTTGTGAAATGCTGTCAGGGCTTAGTGGTTAAGTAATGTGACTATAGTGCACAGTATCCTGAGTTCGAGCCCTGTCACTGCTTTTTATTTTCCTGCTGGCCAGACCTGACTGGTTAAGGTACAGTAAAGGAGGTGTGAGCGTGTTTAACCGACTTTGCTCAACTTTGCCCAACGTTGCTCAACATTGCTCGACATTGCTCGATGTTGCCCGACATTGCGCTGGTTAGAGCGGTGCACAGCTACGCGCAAATACATTGTGGTTGTGCTGGTTAGTGCTGTGCGCAGCTATGAGCAATTGTATTTAAATATGCTCAATAATGGTAAAATGTGCTTAGCAGTGCTTTATTTTGCTTAAAATAGGGTACTCATGCTTCAGAATGCATAACCATTTCACCTTCATATATATATATATATATAATTCGTTCACTACTACATTTAACATTTCAATGCTTTTTACAAAACGTATACATAAAAAAATTTCAGGAAATATTTCTGTATACAGATTTCCCACAGAAAATGGAACATGCAGTCGTGGGACTCGAACCAGGAATGCCTTCTCTTTGTGTGAAGTCTCTAACCACTACTCTATCACTATTTTGCTTAATTTGCATATATTTTTTCTTATTATCCTCTTCTGGTGTCTAAGCTGCTAACTGTAGCTAAGCAATGGGCAAACCCGCGCAAACCCACGCAAATACGGGCAGCTATATTGGAAGAAAAAAATATATATATAATTATTTTTATTTTTAATTTTGTCAGTTGTTTAACATATGGGGGAGTGTAGTGTTACATTGTACACATGTAAGTGGACTTGCTCATGTAACTCGAAATTGCGGTATTTCTTCACTGCAGGGGCATGGATTTTTGGACTGCTCGGCAGTCCGACATGCCCCCTACACTCGTCCATGCTCCGTGTAAGCTTTAGAGCTGAGGCAGCGCACCCTCATTAATATGCATGGCACGCTGCCATCATACACTTACACTGGCTCTTCCATGCAAGACTAATCTAGTCTTACACGGAAGATTAGTAAATCTGGGGGAATGTCTAATATGTACCATTCCTTTGTAGTTTTTTTGCATTCTGAAGCAATAGTTGCTCCTGAACATACATTGTGAAAAATTTCCTTACTAATGTTGTTGAGTCTGTAATATTTCACCCTGTTTCTGGTAAATTTACTGTAAGTCCCCAGTCTGTATTACTCTTCCCGCCTGTGTTCCATACAAGCAATGTATGACTTCTTCTAGGTCATCTGCACTTGACTATGGTGGTCTATACACTTCAATGACTATTATTAGTTACAGGGTTGTCTTTATTGTCACAGTTACACAGTCTATAGTATTGGAGTTATCACTGAGCATGTAATAATCACAGGTCTCATTACTATCTTTAATTCCTATCATAACACCTCCAAGTGATTTTTTTGTTAGAATGTCTGCTACATTAAAAACATTCATACTTTGGCAGAACTGGTTTCCAGTCATTGTTCTTTAACCATGTTTCATAAACAATAACAACATCAATCTTGTGGGAACATAGCAAATTTTCCAATAAAAAACTTTATTATTAATGGCCTTAGCATTAACAACCATCAGAGATACATCAAATGCTGTTAAATGTGAAATATTAAAATTGCAATCTGGCAAAAAAATCATGCATTGTGTTTGTCAAATATTGCAAATTATCTGCTACAAAAATTCTCTTACCTGATCTTGACAAATACACATCATCCTGAACATGTTCCCAAAATCAGGGACATTTCCATTTTTTAAATGGGACATTTTTTCATGTAGGTATTTACCCCAAAAATATTTTCATTCATGGTCACCTGACTCTCCTTTCCATAGGTGATTTATGAAAAATATGTCCTAACACCTGTACAAGCAATGCTATCTAAGAGGGCTGTCAGCTCCTTACTAACAGTCATAGAGTCCTTGCAGATGAGATAATTTGCACTGACGTGAATAAAAACAGATCCGTACTTCCTTACATTAAGGTGTTCTAAGGCTTGTCTCGCATTCTCTGTTTTTGCTTTTGGCAAGCATAACACTAGTCAATGTTTATTATCTTATCTGCAGATGTAAGTATCAGTTCCTCTAATAACTGAAACTTCAACTACAAGAATATTTTTTCTGACCAGATCTGAAGAATCTTCAGCTTGTAATTCAGTAATATCTGCTCTGCCAATTGTTAAAAAGGATAGATCTTCCTCAATAGCCTTATTAATCCCACTGTTTTCATTGCTTATTACATTTCCAAGCATATAATTCTCATCCAGCTGGCTTAGTACATCCACAGCTTGAGCCATGTTGTCAAAATCTGTCTTTCTTGTCATTCACTTCCAGTAATGTTCTTCAGTCCTTCCACATTGAATTTTAATTTCTTTCTTTTCATCTGCCACTTGCCTCTTTTTTCCACTTTTTCTTTTGGAAACATGCTTCCTTCTTCTCTAGACTGAAGGTTTTCTGATAGAAAAATATTATCATTCCCTGTAACCTGTATTACATAACAAAGCAGTGTCCTTTTCAGTATGTATTCTCTTTAGTTTACAGATATTCATCAGTTTCTTTTTCTTTCTTGTTACTGGTTGTGAACTTCCTCCTTTCTTTCTTTTTTTTATTTCCTTTTAAACACTCTGAATCCTCAGATTGCTAAATACTTGTATCCAGAATTACAAAGTTGTCAGAGGCATCATCTTGTTTCATAGGGGTTGAATGATCTTACAGATAATAGACCCTTCCTTACCTAAAGGTGTTCTATTTGCTCTTTGTCTAACATTATTAATTTTTTTAACACCTTTATCGAATTATCACTTCTGACATAGGCAAATTTACAATTATATAAAAGTAATCAAACTGTATTAACAAGTTCATGTTTACAAACATTATACTTCACATATATACTACTATATATCATATAACCTAAGCAACATTACATAAATTACTCAATTCCTGCCAGAAACATCTTTTTTAAACCATCACTTATAACACAGGAGATCATACATTTATTTAAAGGAAAACAAACCACACTGACAGAATCCTAATTATAAGCATTTTACATCACAAGCTATACTGATGCACTCCCAGCTGCAAACAGTATACATCACTTATAATCTACCCAATCATTTTCAGTCAAACACTGCATAGCTCATTTACGTTCTGCCTTCTTGTAAACCTCATTCCTCCCCTGTATGCATTGTTCCCACAATTACTGTTTTTCCTATGTTGTTTGCCCCTACCCTTTTCTAAAGGTCTCAGTTCCATTGTTTTATCTCTGTTACTATACATACTACTTCTAGTATAGTTGGTTTAAATTTTGATTTCCATTTTTTAGTAATTGCTTTTTTGGCAGTCTTCATAACTAGACACAGCAAGGCCTAACCATGTCTAGGCAATTCTGATTCTGCATCATAGCTCAGAAAAATCATCTCCCTCTTCACACCAGTCTGGCCACCCAGCATCTTCAACAGTGCATCCTGCAGGGAATCCTTAAAGTCTGCCAACTCACTGCACTCCCAGAAAATATTTTCGCAATTACCTCTTACTCCCCTGTCACACCTCCAACATTTGATGTCTACCTGATTAAAAATTCTCTGGAGTCTACTTGGGGTATAAAAATATCTATGTAAACATTTCCAAGCACAAATCCTAAATCTTGTAGATTTTGCTGCATATTTGGGAGACATACATATATCCTTCCATTGTTTCTTTGTGAATTGCTTAGCCAGTGTCTCTTCCTAATCCTTTCTATCCTCCTGTGATTGATTCTTATAGTTATCATGTAATATTTTATGTGCTCTACTAATTATTCCTTTTTTAATGGCAGCTTCTGTTCTAACTTCTACTAAAAACTCTACTAATGCTGCTCTTTCATTTAGGACCCCCCTGTTTCTTTCTCATTGCCTATACTCTGATATCAATCCTTGATAGGGATGGCAATATGTAACTTGTAGTCCAAATACATATTTGGCATCTTCCCATTCATCTTTCCCTCTCTAATTATTTGTTCCCAATACCTTGGTTCCTTTGCCAGTTTTCTCCAATAAATTGCAGACCCTCTTGCCTATTGTGTGTATCCCTAATTGCAGTTATTCCTATTGGCAGAATCTCCTTTCTCATTCTCATGTTGGCTTAGTTCTGATGATGTAATATCCTGTATGATTACTGTTATTCTCCTTAAAGGCCTGCATCCAAAATGGCAGTCTCTCCTTGTTTCTTCAGCTTCCCCCATTCCATTATCATTATCCCCTTCTACTTTGAATTATAGTTTTTTTGCTTGTGCTGTGTAAAGGAGCCTTAACTGTATAAGCTCTGAAATCCCAACCTGCCCTGTTCTACTGGAAGAATCAGCTTATCTCACTTGACTCGTGCCATCTTCCCCTCCCAGAAAAAGTATTTCAGCTCTTTATTAACTACTATTCACAACTTCTTCTCTGGTTGATATAAATATCCCTGACCTGTGTAGAAGTCTAATGGGACTAAAAATATTTTAACTGCTTGTATCTTACTATCCATATCCATATAACACAGCTTCCATTTTCTCTGATTTGGTATTATCTTTTGTTTAATCTCCTCACACATATTAGCTGCCACAAAAGAAACATTTTTAATCCATACTCCTAAATACTTAATTTTATCATGTCCCCATAAATATGGATATTGCTGAACCAATTCGTAGCGTACATAATTTACTGTTATTGCCTTTGTTTTAGGTTCATTAATTTTGTATCCCAAAAAGATTTGAAACTGTCTCAGAATGTTCCACAAGATGGTAACGTCTTTTTTTTGTCCAAGATTGTGCACTTCAGGATTCTAACAGCAAACCTAAGAATTGATATACTTGCTTTGAAAACATAGTACTGCAAAATGGCATTCATTGAATAAAATGCAATGAACATTTATTCCGAACATTTGGAATCCAACAAAGGTGAAAAATTACAGTGATTAAGACAGCCTTTGATAGATTCACAACCTAATGATGAAATCAGCTATCAACCAAACTATGTTACCATGGAGGCATGGCACTGGAAAAAAATAAACTGACTAAAATGCTGTGTTGGTGTAAGAGAACTTGCAACCTTCATTATTTTGCCCCCACGCTCTTGTAACTTAATCTATCCTAAATACATGATTGCACAACAGTGCAGGAAAGGGGGAACTACCACACCTGTGTGCTATTCCAAGATTACAGAAGTTTACTCTGCCACTTCTGTTGCAGCATTCCACATGTACAGATCATTTCAGCCACCAGAAGCCCTGAAATACAAAACTCTCAGTCATCCAATCCCTGCAAGTATGCATATGTATCAAATAAAGTATTTCATTGTCTTACCTAATTTCTTTTGATGAAGTAAGGCAAAAACTCCACAAACTAATAAGAATATTTATGAAAAGCATATGGTTGTGAATATTTTTTTGTTCAGAATAGAAGTCCACAACTTGTATTCCTAAATCTATAATTTAGATACTGGATAAAAGCAATATCAATGGCCACTGTATACATAGTTCAGCTCCTTAGTCTTACATTTATCTGTGCATGTACTCTGTTCAAGACGTTATGCCAACTGATCACAAACAGTGCATACTAATGTCTCCACACCTCTTTCTTCTCTCCTTTCCTTTTCTAATAACCAGCTTGAGCAGGACATCAACATCACAGCTCTTCCTGCTTATTAACATCCTGCTACTGCCATGACTGTAGCTGTTAAACACTTGAAGTGAGCCATCATCAAAATTGAAAAAGAGATGTATGTCTTATCACCTTTACAGTGCACAGTTCAGTACTGCAAACTTATTTAGATATTGCCATAGTGATTTATTAGAGTTTTGTGGATCATATGCTTTGAAGTTCTTCAACTTCAATTGTCCTTACAGCATTCACAGCTGTTCATGAAACACATCCATGCAGCTACCCCTTGATTCTGGAACACAGTGTATAAGTATGTGTCTGTGTGTATTCTGTACTTTTGTGTTAAATCCTGATCCAGACACAGCCACAAATGCACTCTTCTCAATACATTTTTTTCTGGTATTACTACACTGTTATGTACAGGTATGTTTCTGTGTCTGTGGAATGTACCTGGTTTCACTGCTGAGTTGTCTTGGCTTTGCTATTGTGCATACCGACTTGCTGTGCTTGGTGCTAATTGTTGATTTGCTTCATTTTTTTCTGCCACAATCCCTAGCCAACAAAGAGGAAGTACTTTTGTACATATAAAATCTCTAGCTTCACAAAATATGGACTGCAATGAAACACAAGAAACAATCCCATACATACCTCTGGAAAAGGGAGGCCAAAATTACTTAATTAAAAAATTAATGGACTAGAATATAATTATTACTCTTTCACCTATACTTCATATACAAAACAGTTGACATCTCCCTACAATAGTAACTTTCCCCTTCTTGCCTTTATTTTATTTACTGTTATCTTACAATTATACAATCTGCTAACACTAAGCCAATAGAAAACCCTTTTATACCCTGTATACTTTTAAACCATGTGTACTGTTTACAGCTTTACCCATTAGACTGAAAACATAATACAGACTACCCCACTAACATAATTTTATTTCAGTTAATAACTGCCAACAACCCAAATGATATTCTGAACACATTCTTCAATCTTACAATTTTAATATTTTGCCATCTCACATACCATTAATACACATTCAGAGATAACCAAGTCCACACATCCCCAACTCTTCCAAATATTAACAGAAAAGTAATGATAAATACAAAATCATACAATAAAAAAAAATTTTTACAAGATTCAAATAATTTCAACTCTTAACCATCCAAGCCAACAGCGGCAAATAAATAAATCTCTGACGAAAACAGATATTGTCCTAAATCATGAGCTAATAACCCCAGCACCTGAATCGACCAAACTGAGGTGAGACACACACTAGTCCAGGGCCTAATTTCTGCTAGAAGCAAGAAGTAGCCCATGGTATCCCTTCTGCGGTAATACACAAGGCTTTAAAATTCCACGTCAATATTTAAAACATATGCAGCAAACTCTCAAAGCTGTATTACATAACAGCCACCTACCATACAGACATACTTGCTATAACTAAAATGCAGCTAAAATCACAAACATATTAGGCTGTCATGCCTCCTGGCTTTAGTATACTTCAGAAAGATTGCACTGCCAGAAAAGCAGGAGGTGTGACATGATGCCTCCCAACTTGCAGATACTGAAAATATAAACAAAGGCCCTTGAAAAAGACAAACATCCAGATAAAATTCTTGACATCTAATTAGTATAAAAATGAATACCAAATAGCACATACATCTTTCTATTTCCAGTAGGACTGGGGAATACAGGTAAAAACACATGATGAAAAAAAGCAAGCATATTATAAAAGAGACAGTGTAAAATATATAGATTTTATGCACTGTATTGCAAAATTGTATAACTCAAGGTCATTGACTTTTTGGTTCAGATAAAGGAAGTTGTAAGACGTGCATCTTCTTTCTTTAAATTAATGTTGTCACTAATATGTTGGGACTGTAGTCTGGTCTTCTGTATACTAGGCACTTCAAAAATCCAATGTGATGAGGCAGATACAGAAAGTTGTGTGATGGGTAAATGAAGCCTGAAAATAGGGATAAACCACCAAAAGTAGGGATGTGCCTCCAAAATACGGATGTCCTAATCCATGCCTAAGAACATGAACATTCCTCCAAAACAGGGAAAACTGTGAGGTGTGTGTGGCATTAATATACTCTAAACAATTTGTAATTTGCCAGACATATTTTAACAACATTATAATTCAACAAACCAGAAATTCTTATAGCAACCCTTAAACTAAATTTTAAACTTACAGTCAACTGCTTTCTGCAGTCCAGGGTTTGAGTTTTTTCTACAAATATTTGCCCATGTGCAACTCTGAGCAAGTCATTTAGCCAGCTTGTGCTCCTCCTGGACTAAATATGAATAATGTGCATGTAGATCAGTGTCCCATCCTAGTAAACAAACCAAGTATTTGTGTGCCCCTTCTTATAGTTACTGTCCAACCAAAACAGATATCAGCACTGTGCTTACTGTTAAAAGAGTAAAGGCAGTTCCCAGGTGCAAACTTCCCCTAGTCAATATGAATGCTACCTCAGGTGTCCCTGAAAAGAAGTCACTATCCTAGTGGAACTAACACAGCCAACGAAAAGCAAACAAATACATACATAAAATAAAATAAAAATAAAAATAAATATTTTTCATGAATCACAGCAAATATAAATCAAGATATCATCATATTTAGAGCCATGAATATTGACTGTGCCCAACCTAACCCAACTTAATACAGTTCTAACTGGTGTAGACAAAACAGCAGGCAGAGAAAGTGTATTACACTGGATTTTATCATCTAATCTCAAAATCTCTGTAATACTCAAGTAGAAATAATGGCAGATTCACAAAGCGACCAGACCATCATCCAGTGCTACCAGGAGTCACTTTAAAGTAGAAAGAATAACTACCTACAGCTATGTGCACAATCTAAGCAGCGTTAACAATGGTACACTCAGTATACTCCTCAGAGACTGCCACTAGGGGTATGTCAAATACCTACCACTTGTTGCACCTGTAACTTTTGTCAACATGAGTAACTGCATAATTGCTCTGTGCAGAGAGAACAAAGATAAATGTGACCCTTGGATGACTTACTAGAGGAAATAAGTCATACATATTAGGGATAAAAATGGTAAAAGTGGTATACTGACAAAGATACGTAGATAGATACATACATACATAAATATATGGATAGATATGCACATAGATAAATATACAGAGAGAGAGAGATAGACAGATACATAAATACATAGAGAGAGAGAGATATAAAGATAGAGAGATACACACATATCTATCCATACATATATAGATATAGCTGTATATATCTATATCTATACACACAGACACACACACGCACACACACACATATATATATATATATATATATATATATATATATATATATATATATAAATACATATACACATGTACGCATACTAAAAAATTAAGAACTAAGGATGCAGAACTGGAAAAAATGGCATACAGATGAAGAAATGTACAGACGAGCAGAAAGGTAAGAAATCATGCCAAAATAATGATTAAAACTGAAAAAAAAAGAATATTACATCAGCAAACAGTTCACTTAAAACAACAATCCATAATGTTTCTTGAACTCTTAACAATTTCCTTCTCAAACCAGGAAAGAAGGCTCAACCTAAACCTCTCCTAAATAAGACAAATTACATAACAGCATAAAACTTTCACTCTCACTTCATACATGCAACCATACCTCCAGCAAAGCAACAAGGAATGTCCTCTGTACCTTATTCCTCAAACAGTTTTCTCCCTCTACATCAACAAACACTATCAAAAATGTTTTTGAAAAAGAAATAATACTTGTCACATTATAGGTAAGGACTAAGCTAGCTGCCCTTGTGAGACAATTTAAGCCTAGAGAATGTTCCTTTTTGCACTCAAAATAATCGACCCCAATTGGTTCTAGATTGGCCTTACCCATCCCATGGTCTATAATTATATATATTACCCCTAATGATAGTAACTAGGATAATACTATATATAAATTGATGGGACCCATGCTTGGGACAAAGCATTTAGGAGCTGCCTGTGTCCACTGGTAGTACAGGACATAGACCTGGGTTTCCCATCCATAGAGCTGCATTTGAATATGGTCAGGGATGAACTCTGTTTTATGTGGATAGAGAGTATGTTCCAGAGAGGTGGTATCCTCTGTGAGATATATCTGTCCCTCCAAACTGTTCTGTTGATGTTGCAGAAGACATTTAGATCCCTAGACAGTGCATTTCAGGTGCCATTTGCCTTGTTGATGTGCAATAAATCCATCAGTAATGGGTCGGAGGATGCATTATATTCCAGACACAGGTCACCTCTTAGCTGTTTGTAGGATACCAATTATAGTGACAGGGCTTTGACGTGGTCCATGTAGGGCAGACTGTTTAGGTGCTGCGTTCTTTTAGTAAAGAATCTCTGTGGGCATTTCTGCTGATACATATGTCTGGACCACTCCCTGGGTGATTCTATAAAAGGTCCATGGAGATCAGTGCTCTACTCCAGAAAACAAATGCAATAGCATTTTGATATACATATACACACACATATATATATATATATATATATATATATATATATATATATATATATATATACACACATACACACAGAGATACAAGCAACAAAAAACACAAGAACACAGAGCAAAAGTAGTTGAAAAGATGTCTCCCACCAAGTAAAATGCTGTATCAAAAATATAAAAACAAAATATGTAGAACATTTCACTTCACTTTATTGCAACCATAAATCCTATGCAAGGTTAAGCGCTTTCATCAGAAACAGCATTAAACTGACTTCTTCAGAACCTAAAATGCCAGAAAATTAACCATATTTAAATGAGCACAAACAGGAAAGTGAATGGAGAAAAGGTCCACCCCATTTAACTGAGACCAATATGACATCAAAATTTAAATACAAACATACTGAAATAAAAACAATAAACAATTACATAAAAACAATACATCTAAATGAGTGAAACTCTAAAGCTAGCACTAATAAAACCACTGGCAAATCAAATGTAATCCATTGAGTTTAAACGGAGTTGCCATGACAATTCCTTAACTTCTAAAATAGTTTCGATACAGCCACCAACAGGACTAGTTACCTATTTTTCTAAAATAGAAAACTAAAATTACTGCAACTCAAGGAATGTTTATGCAAAGCATTACTAGTGTTCCTGTTCTTAATATTGTTCAAATGTTCATAAATCCTACATTTAAGGACACAATTGGTCTTACCAGTGTAATAAGAACTACATGTGGAACACAGTGCAACGTAAACTACCCTAGAAGAGTTGCAATCACATCCCCCCAGCAGTTTAACTGGAATACCAGCTGGTCCTTCCGAAATTTCAGTTGCTTCCAAGATGTAACTACATTGCCTACAGACCCTTGCTTTTTTTCCCAATTAACAAGATGTGGTATTTCAAAGATTTGTTTAGATTCCTACCCTTCTTAAAAAACACTGTAGGCAAATAGCCAAGCAGAGCTGAAATTTCATGGTCTGCTCTAAAACTGACTAATATTTATTAATAATCTGCTTAACATCTGAAGTAAAAGGATGGTGCTCAAGCATGAGGCTTTTGAACAAATCAGAACTCTCAAAACTGGAAATAACTTCTTCGGGCTGACCTAAAATGGGAGAAAAAATGTCCCGATTTATTGGCCAAGACCTCCTGTCTAATGTCTAAAATAATTTGCAGTGGATAACGCCTTTCTTTTAACATACCCAACTGAACATTAGATTTCTGTTCAAAAATCAAATAATCTGAAACCATCCTGGAAAGATGGGCAAACTGCCCCGTAACTAAAGATTTCTTCTTATGCAAAGGATGTGGACTGCTAAAATGGGGATAAGCATTCAAAAAGGCTGGCTTTCCAAAGATGTAGTCTTAACTCCATTGCCACAGTATATAGTAACATCCAAACTGTTGGCAGAATTATAGGAAATCATGTGGGTGAATTTGAAAAAAAATGTGAAATCACTAATACGTTCTATGAAATACTGCAATTGATCCAAAGAATCAGTCCAAACCAAAAACAAATCATCTAAATAGCAGACATAATGCACCCAGCTGAGAAAAGGACCTGCTGTTCCCACCACCACATAATAAGGTTTGCATAAATGGGGGCACAAATGACCCCCATTGCTACACCCTTTTCTTGCCTAAAAACTTTACCATCGAACATCATAAAATTATATTTAAAAAAAATTCCATAATCTTTTTTAGAATTTTACAGTACAATGGTGTGAGGCAATCAAAAGAAGACAAACTACAATAAACCTTCTTCAAATGCAATGCAGCCACAAAGATCTTGCACATCAATGCAGACAAAAATAAACTTGTCACCATTCTCAAGCAAAGGAAACTGTCTTAGTAAATCCCACGAGTCCCTAAGGATATATTTATTACTGGTAAGTACATTTTTTATCTTGTCAACAAAAGCTATCAAAGAGACCATCTTGGATTTCTTCCCAGAGACTATAGGTCTCATGGGGGTCAGAGAGATCCTTGTGGACCTTCAGAAGTCCAAATACAACAGGAATAGTAGGTTGAGAAATGGCAAGAAAATCAAAGGTGTTGTGAGATCTCATCACTCATTAATACATCTCAGCAATGAATCAATTTTACGATAGGCTATAGTGAATTTTGTTTAAAGACACCATCTCATATTTCTTATGATCTAAAAGTAAAGCCTGCATTCTATTTGAATAGTCAACAGAGTCTGTTATGACCATCCCCTGCCCTTGTTGGGCTTCATGACCTTTAGGCTACTGTCTGAAGAAACAGTAGCAAGGGCATCACATTCATGTGCTTGCAAGTTGTGATAATAGTAATGATGACGTGTCGATGCATTCTGCAGGGGAAACATTTTCTCCTGCACAAATCCTTAAAGGCACTTGGAAGTGGCATGTAAGGGTAACAAAGGTACTTTTCTTTTTGACAATGGCCACACTACAAGACTGATATGATAACTGTTTGTCAAAAGAAGTAGCATTTTCTTTATTTCTAAAGAAAATGGATAAATTATGTTTATGAGCAAAGAGTTTCAACTCAAAAATAGCACCAGCTGTATTAAAATTGCAAGAAGGGAGAAAGAAAGACCTTTTCCAAATAAATCAGAATCAGCATTCTCAATTAAATGACTGGAATAATTTAATTTTAAAACCCTTCCTCACAGACAAACATGGAGGATGAAAAACAATATCAGTTCCAAAGGAAGAACTGGCTTAAATAAAGTTTTGATTTTGCAGACCTTTGGATCTTAGTGAGGAGATGGGCTCCATAAATGAAGGAAGGTAATAAAAAAGGTGATTGCAAGGGTTTGTCTAGTAGAGAGGATAAGAAAGTGATGGTGCCTGTAGAGCATATCAACTATTTTGTGTGTTTTTATGATGTTATTGTTTATGTGTAGGTCAAAGTTAAGGTTTTCATCTATAAGAATGCTTAGTAGTTTAGTGTGTGGGGCAACTTCTATATTTGTACTGCTTGGGCTTGTATAGTGAAGAGTTTTTTATCTGAGGGAGTGGTTTTCTTAGAGGTAAAAAGTACTAGATTAGGTTTTTTTGGGATTTAGGGATTGTTAAGCATTCAAGATTAGGTAGAGGTGAGGGCATTCTGGGTGATTTGCTGGAGTTCATAGCTGGAATTTCCAGTGCATATTATTGTAGAGTCATCAGCATACTGGATTACTGAGCATTGTGGGAGAGTGGAGTGAAAATTGTTAATACAGATGCTAAATAAGAGAGGTCCAAATATGGAGCCTTGGGGGTATCCCTGTGGAAGTACTGAGGAAGGGAGAGTAAGATTGTTGCCATTTGGTGGATTGCTGCCAATTGGAGAGAGAGCTGTTGAACCACTGTAGGGTAGGTGGGGAAATGTGGAGGGTGGATAGTTTAGAGAGGATGATGGTATGGGAAATCGTATCAGAAGCTTTGGAGAGGTCTAGGAAAAGAGAAGTGATTATTTTGTCAGAATCCCATGCCCCATTGACTGTATCTAGGAAGGAGAGGAGGGTAGTAGTGGTGCTGTGTCCTAGTCTGAAACCATGCAGAATGGGTGACAGAATTTGGTTTTCAAGCAGGTGGCTGAGGAGTTGGGCATAGATGCATTTTTCCAGTACTTTAGAGAGGGGTGAGAGAACTGTTATGGGATGAAAGTTTGTGGTGTCTGTGTTGGTGCTGCCTTTGTGTATGGAGAGAATGTATACTTTTTTCCAGATATCTGGGACAAGGGATTCTTTAATTGATCTGTTAATGAGTATGTTGATGGGATAAGCAATAGAGTTTGTAGCTAGCTGCAGGAAGTATGGGGGTAGATTGTCATGGGCCAAAGTACAGAGTGTTAGCTTAAGTAAAAGTTTTTTCATTGTGGCGGTGGGTATGGGGGAGAATTATAGGTTGGAGTCGAGGTTAGGATTATTTCCTGGCATGATTTGGTCATCATCTGTCTTGGTGGTGGTGGGGCTAACTGTAGGAAAGGTAGTGGTTAGGTTAGCTACGGTTTCAATTAAGTAGGAATTGAAGAGGGTAGCAAGTTCAGCTGGGGTTTTGTCTCGGTCAGGGGATGGGTTGCTTTGAGAGCCTGGGTGTAATAGTTGGTTAATGGAAGACCAGAATTTTTTGGGATTATCTTTTTGTTGGCTTTGTAGATGGAGGTAGTGTACTTTTTTATCTATGGTTATTAGTCATTTTGCCTGATTACGAAGTTGCTTGTATTTTAGTAGAGTTGAGGGGTCTTTGTTTTTCTGCCACAATTTCCAGATTTTATCACTTGTGGACATAACTTCTCTGGTAGATTTTGAGAGCCAGCTTGCTTGGTTATGTTTTATCAAATTGTGGTGGGTGGGTGCTTGCCTATTTAGGATGTCTAGGAATACTGAGTTAAAGAATTCAATAGGCTCATTAAGTGGTAGGGATTTGAGGGGTTCCCAATTTACTTTAGCTAAGGTTTTATTAAATATGGATTGATGTTGGCTTGGGGTTGGGGAAGATTTGCTTAGGATATATGCTGGGTGGTGGTCACTAATTTTATTAGGTTGTATGCCTGCAGTGGTAATATTGTTAGGGTTGGACACTAATATCCAGTCTATTGTGTTGCCCCAATTGTTATTTTTGTGGGGTCTGGTGATGTCTTGAATTAGTTGGGAGAAGTTGTAAAGGTTAATGTTTTTTGAAGGGTTCTTATGGGCAATGTCTAGCCAATCAATGTTTACATCATCTAAGATGATGGTATCATTATCTATGTTTTGGGATGTCCAGGCAAGTATGTTCTCTAATATTGGCATATTGCTTCCTGGAGGAATATACAAAGCAATTAGGCAAATGTTTTTATGACTGGTAAGTTTTAATATAGAGATTAGTACTTTGTCTGGGGAGAAGTTGGTTTTGAGTAGGGAAGTGAAGTATATTTGGTAGGGAAAATTATTGCTACTCCCTCTCTTATCTGGTAGGGCTGATTGGCAATTAGGCATAAGTAGCCCTGGGGGGGGTTCTGTCTTTCACATATGATTTCAACCAGGTTTCGGTAGCTTCTATAATATCGGGGTTGTTTTGTGAAATCCACGCCTGGAGTTCAGGTATCTTGTTTCTAAGTCTTTGGAGATTTATGGCTGACAGCATGAGAGACTTGCTAGGTTTGCTGAGGGGGGGGGGGGGTTGTGTTGTATATCACCGCATTGGGATATAATGCTTTGGCAATTTATGTGAGTTATACTCATCAGTTTTTTCTAAGAATGGTATTGTTGCTGCTGGTGATGTGATATCTTTCAGGATAATTAAGAAAATAAAGGAAAGAATCTGTCTAGAGGGTGGAAGTCAACAAGCATAACAACAACACTGTAAATCTATGACTCCATGTCTGGTAAAGCGTAAACTTTTACTAATAGCCCAAGAATGCTGGTGATTAGGAATCCACAGTGATGTTAAGTCAAAAAAAGGCTTGATGCATTTCCCTTTCAACAAACAGAAGCACAGTAACCAGAAGCTATGCTGATCATGAGGCTGGGTTTTATTAGAGAAAGGGCTACCATAAATTATATGGGACCATCATGCAGCCACCAGTGCAGTAAAAATCAGCAACTTAATAATTCTGGTTCTCCAGATACTGACCTACACCCTAGAAATGGAAATGACAGCCTTAAATAATAAGGAACAAAGCCTGAACATTGTCTGCAAAGGTTGTTTACTGAGGTAACTGTTTCTGTACAAGACAAAGACCCCAAAATTACTACACAGCTACAGGGGAAGGTTTGCCAGTGGAAGATGGATAATTTAGAAAAATCAGAGGAAATGGAACACTCTACCTCTTGTGGGACTAAAATAGGGTCTGGGGAGGCAAAATGTGACACTTTTGTCAGAGTTTCTGTCATGGACCTTTCAGTAAAATTTGAGCCTCCTGTTTCATAGATTGTTGAAATCTTCATTAAAAGTTGAGCAATACCAGACAGAATGCATATTTACAGTTTTGAATTATGTAGTTAGGTAATGGTTATGTTGACAGCTAAAGAGGACAAACTACTCTGAATGTTGTTGCTGCATTGTGTGACTCTGCCTGCATTACTCCACTGCAGAGAAGGACAATTGCATTGTGTGACTCTGCCTGCATTACTCTACTGCAGAGAAAGGTGGTTGCATCATGTGACTCTTTCTGCATTACTCCACTGCAGAGAAGGGCAGTTGCATTGTGTGACTCTGCCTGCATTACTCCACTACAGTGAAGGGAAGTTTCATTGTGTGACTCTGCCTGCATTACTCCACTGCAGAGAAGGGAAGTTGCATTGTGTGACTCTGCCTGCATTACTCCACTGCAGAGAAGAGCAGTTGCATTGTGTGACTCTGTCTGCATTACTCCACTGCAGTGAACTGCAGTTGCATTGTGTGACTCTGCCTGCATTATTTAACATTTTAAAATGGGGCAAACTAGAGAGGACATATGAGTTGCTTTGGTAATGTGATTTACAATGTGATAATAAAGTTTTCTGGTGAGGCATCTATTGAGAGGAACTAGACTGTCATGGATTTAGCATTGTCGCCTCACAGCAAGAGGTTCTCCTGTTCGATTCTCAGCTGGAGCACCTTCTGTGTGGAGTCTGCATGTCCTCCCTGTGGTCGACTGACGTTAAAGACATGCAGGTATGTGCGTGCGTGAATGGGCGTGCATTCTTTGAAGGTTGGGTGTCAGGCCGGCAACTTGGCACTGTAAAAATCCACTGCCAATCATTAGCAGACGGGAGTTCCACTGTGGCGACCCCTAACCAGGAAAAGCCAAAAGACTTTTTATGTTCTTGTGAGGAATGTACATTTACAAATGGCTTCTTTACATAGGAATTTTTCAGGTCAATGAAGTTGGTAAAGAATTGTTTGGAGGTTGTACAGAATTTTTTAACCTGCTAAACAAGGATGCGGTTAAGTTAGGGGGTTCATCCAATGTATAAGTAGAATATATATATTTATATATTTTTTGAGCAAAAGTAACATCAGCCACATAAATGAGGGAAAACAAAAACTATGTATAAAGTTGAAAGCCAGCAAACAGTTATTGTAAAAAAAGGCAGATAAAAGCAGAGCCATAAGAAGGACCTCCACTCTCAGAGTGGTTAAACATGAAGTCATGCATCGTTAAGCCAAGTGGAACACTCTGCTCTAAAAACAGTTTCTATCAAAATGAAGAGTCATCAGTATTTGTGACTGATACTCAGTTTAGATTATTGTATCCAAGAAGAGAAACTGTGTCTCTGCTCCTTCAAAGACAGGGGGAGCCTTCAAACTTCAGTGCAACAACAATGCAGTTCTCCGGTTTGATTTTCAGATGGGGTGCCTTCTGCATGGAGTCTGCATATCCTCCTGTGCTTGCACAGATTTCTTCTGCTGTTCTGGTTTCCTCCCACATTCCAAAATCACGTTGTAGCTGGACTGGACTCTCTACCTGGTCATAGGTATGAGTGTGCATGCATGTGTGTTGCATGGAAGAAATGCAGCAGGGCTAACCACCTGGCAGTGTGAACATTGACTCTGGATGATGGTCACAGTTGCTATCACATCTCAACCCTATGTACAGAAATTGGCAAAAAGAGGGATAAAGATGGATGAAATAAGTTGCAGAAAGGGAAGTCTAAGTATGGGGTTAAACACCCATGTACACTGACTACAAAAATGCACATTTAGAACCTGCTGCTCTGGGGGCTATATTTTATTCTCCAGAGTTTGTTCACTATGGCATATATGATGTCTGCTTACATGATCCATCTTTGGTATCACTCAGATAAGAAAAGTTGGTCTGGGTATCATAAATTGATATAGTATACAACAAACTATGGACAGTCTGGATATTAAAAATAATATAACTAGGGAAAATGATCAGCTTATAGGTCTTATGTGTTGAAATCCATGCATAAGATTTTTATGTTATAAAATTGGTCATTCCCTCGGTAAAAATACCTAGTACTTATACAGAGAAGAGTAAGACCATGGGGTGCTAATGAAGTTTAGCATTTGGGACTGGTTTTAATTTATCCAACTCCATTATTGTACTATATAAGTATTAATGTATTATGCATATATGTACTCATTCACTTTTTTAACATTTGTTAACTGCGTAAGTGAACTGTTCAGAAGACCTTTTCCAGCTGTGACACAGAGCAATAAGGCATTAACAAATACATGGAAGGGAGCTATAGTGAAGAGGAAGTGGAAGCTCTCAAAGGCATGGAAAACATTCAGACGGAGATACTACAAGGAAACATTCCCACTGAAACACTACACTGCTTATGTAGCATAAACTACCTATTTCTAATGGAACGATGCAACATTTGCCAGGGACATAGCAGATGCTATCAATGATCAATAAATTGCTCACAATTAGCACTACATGCAAACTAGTAAGTTCTCAAGTTAAAAATCTGAAGTAATACAGATTATCTGTAAGATTTATTTCACGTAAAGTTGCAGAAAGTATTCTAAGAGCTAAACCAATATGGAAATGGAATAGGGAGATATTTGCCAATAGGGATGACTGGAAATTAGGGTATAGACAACAGGCACAGGTGGGTGGGCTGCTATTTACTGATGAAAATTGGCAAAGGAATCAAGACAATGGGAGCAAATAAGTAGTGAAAGAAAGGAAATAGAGGGGGTGAGGCCATCCCAGAAGTATGGACTGCAGGTCTGAGACTGTTTTTTCCTACCAGGGACTGGTATCAGAGTATATTTGAAGTGAAAGGGCCAGGAATGCTAAGTGAAAGTATCTGGTCTAGAAAAGAAGTTGATGTTAAAAGGGGGGTACTTAGTATGACATATAAAACACTGCAGTACAACTATAAGACTCAATCAGAGGAGGTTAGAAAAAATTAGAAAGGGAGACTGGAAAGGCAATTTGCGAAAGAACAATGGAAGGATCTCAGTATGACTTACACATATAAGACACTATCTAGAAGGTTTCGAATTTTCACTTGAAAGTGTTTGGATAGATATTTTTATACCCCAAGGAGACTTCAGAGATTTGATCCTTAGGTAGCTTGCAAATATTGGGAGGCATGATGGAAAAGAGAAAGAGGTAACTGGGAGCATGCTTTTTTGAAATGTATTGAGCTGGTATATTTAAAAAATTCCCCACTGAGCAATCTATCCAAAACGTTAGGGAAGCACATGGCTTTAGCTTAAGAAATGATTCTTTTTGATCTGGGGAATGGGATCTGAACTGCCTACACATACAAAGGCCTTGACTGCCTACACATAGAAAGGCCTTGACTGCCTACACATAGAAAGGCCTTGACTGCCTACACATAGAAAGGCCTTGACTGCCTACACATAGAAAGGCCTTGACTGCCTACACATAGAAAGGCCTTGACTGCCTACACATAGAAAGGCCTTGCTAACTTCACAGGGCAAGAAATCAGAGTACAGAGACTGAAATCTTCTTCGAGAGGTGCCACTTCCTTTCTGGTCATTAAGCACTGATCTTGCACTGTTGGCAAGAAGGACAAAAAATCTAAACTAACTAAAATAATTAAATCACCAGAAATAAACTTAATTTACATATTTTCTCCCCTTATTTGAAGAGGTCACAGTCAAAATACTGGGTACATTTCATGTGCAATTGTGTGTGTGTGTGTGTGTGTGTGTGTGTGTGTGTGTGTGTGTGTGTGTCTGTGTGTGTGTGTATCTGGATTTCTGAATACCTGTGAGAAACTGTTTCTGCCTCTGCATCCATCTTTTTCTTTTTTGTGTTGGTGTATGGGTGTGTAATAAATACATACATGTTGGATGTAAATACTTCCTCCAACAACAATCACATGTCCTATAGCAATTTTCAAACAAGAGGTTGGGGAACCATTTTACATCAAAAATATACATAAAAAATTATATAAATAATAAAACAACTACAAAAGGATTTAATGGATAGTCCATTATCAAAGTCCACTGTGGATGTTAAAGGGAAATATTAGACCTCCAGTAGGTGGAGAGGCCCTCAGCCTGTAGAGTCGAGCCTCACAACACCCCCGAACAATCCTTTATTTCCCTGGAAGGCATTATTGCTTGCTTAATGACAAGTCCATGGAAAGTAAACCGTTCTTATCTATGGAAGCTTTTTTTTTCCACAAATCATCTGCAACATGATAAGATCTGTTCATTGCAGATATTATTTGGCCTTGATCAGAGTCATATGATGCACATAGAGCTTATGGGAAATCATAGGTAATTTGCAATTAATAGGCAATGACCTAATTAATTATCTAATCACTCTGCTGAAAAATTGATTATGTCATTACTCAGAAAGAATAATGAATATTAAATAAAACAAACCAAATTAAATATAACAGCATGATAAGTTAATTGTAGTACATTATTTGGGATCAGATATATTGCTCGAGTACATGTTATTAACATTGCACAAACAATTTAATTTAACAACACAGTTCTATAGAATGTTTACCATTGTGTTGGATCTGAGATTAATTGCATAACTGTTGTGAATGAATGTGTTTCATTTTCAGCACTTTAGACTGAAATGGAGCAAGTAGGAGGAATAGTTCTCATTTTGAAGAAAGAACCTGCATACATCTTTATATGCCAGTTTGGTTTTCTAATATTCAGCAGTTGCAGATAAAGCTTATTAAAGTTTCTCTGCTCTGGGCAGACTTTATAGTAGCTGAAATGTAGGCATCGTTAAGCATTTTCAAATGGCTACCACAATCTTCTGACTGCAGTGTTTATCGGAAATTAAACACCATAGCTGATGCATCGCACCAGTACACAAAGCATGATGTACTTACACTGTCTGTGTAAATGAATCGAGAATATTTTTCTTCCTTTATTGCTTTTACTTCTAGCATTTCAATAAAATTCAGCAATTACTGAAAAGCAGTACAGAAAAAAAAAGATATATTACAGAACCAGAGACATGATACAATAATTTCTCATCACAGCAAACCCTGAGTGGACACTTTTTCTCTGATGTTCTGCAGAACTTGTTAAATCAGCTAAACACTCTGGGTCCCTCAAGAATGAGATTTGCATAAATAGTTCCTGGCTTGTTTCAGAAGGTGACGTTGCAACGTCTGTTCCTGGCTTTGTATGCCATAGGCAACAAAACAGCACATTTTTCACTAGATGTAATTCATTTTACAGAGATATTATTTCCTTGGAATGTTGCCTGAAGTTGATATCATGAGAACAGAGATATCCAAGCAAAGTGTTACTTACCGATTTACTATCATCATCCAAGCTTATGGTGTTTCACAGTGAGTGTCCTACCAGGGTAACATATGTAACCCTGAAGTTTTCATAATTATTATAGCACTTCCTCCTAGAGCTCATATTTGCGATTACCATATCATTTTCTATTAAAAGATTATATTTAATTTTTTTTACAAAAAATACAGGTTGCTATAGCAGTATATCATATTCTGATTACTAGAAATACAAAAGAAAAATACAGTCCATACACTGTATCAATTAAAGCAGGATTAATAAAAAATGACATTCTGTACAACTAAAAAAGTTGCATCTGTTTGCTTCATGTTATAACCAACAACAAGAACAGGTACTGTGATTCATTACACAAGTACATAAACACTGTATGCAATCAGCCACATTGGGGTGCTCATGAGCATAACCCACCAACTGTTGTAAACTGTTACAGGGGACAGCTGCTTGTTAAAGAATTGTGACTCATGATTCCTGAAATGCTGAGCATGTTCTACTTTGATGTTTAATCTGATGGACTCATTAAAGTTGAATAGGTATTGATTGTATGATCCCTACAGAAAAAAAAAACAACTTTTTTTTTTTATTTGTTTTCATATGGTAAGTGGACTCAACCAAATTGATTTAATAAATAAAACGAAGAAAGAAATCCAGTTGCTCACACATTACAGTTAGCGGGAAAGCCAGCTATCATCAAAATGGTAGTATAGTTTTTGTTTCATATAAGATGTCTCAGAAATTACCAATATATTAACACTGCAAAAAATCAAAGAAATGAGAGAAGAGCTATATTGTTTCAAACCGGAAGCTCTTTTAAAGAAACTAGTGGTCTTAAAACATTTGTTGATGAGCCCATTCACAATAATTTACAAAAATCATCAAACCCAGGTAGTGTTCCAAAGCAAATAGACTTTATTTGTCACAGACAAGTGATCCTCAGTAAAAAAAATCAGAAATTCTGATTGGTGGATATGGACATCCTGAGGCAATGTTGAAATTTCTTAATGTTTACTGACAGCCAGTTAATTCTCAAACAAACTGATATGGTATGTGAGAGATGTATTTACGCAATGTCACTGGAGGCAAAGCTCTTGCATAAAAATACTCCTAATGTCAATAAGATTATCAGTAATACACACTCTGCACCCATCACAGACAATTCAAAGCAGACATATAGACAGATATACGCTGAGGCACTTAAATGTAACATTCCTAAACCCCAAAAACCTCCTAGATGAAGAACACAAAACAAATACTCTCAGCAATCCCCAATGCACTCTTTCAAAACAACACCCACATCAACACACAGAGCCACATCTCACGGAGCCTGAACTTCTAAGACCATAAGGTAAGCCACCACACCATTCAACATTCTGGTCATTCGAGACTCCATTGTGAGATATACTGATGTCCCTCTCATCAGGCTGAGTAATGAGAAAGCCATGCTCAGTTGCTTATCAGGGGGATAGGATGTGCCACATTATGCACCCACTCAGGTCACTGGACCACAGGTATCAGTATGACTCAGTCACAGTCAATGTGGGAGTGACTGACTTGAGACATACCTCCCTAAACTATATGAAGAGAGACATCATGGAGCTCTCAGAATGTGTGTCTCAGGCTGGCATGAGCCTAGCATTGACCAGCATTTTACCTTTTGCAAGGATGATGCCACAATACAAACACAAGATGACTGACTTTAATAATTGGCTTAGTGTCTGATGTCATTCTAAGGGGGTGCAATATTTGTCAGCATGAAAGAAGATGGTCAACAGATCACGCTTCTTTGCTAGGGATGGTCTGCACCTCTCCCCTCTAGGCTTTTGGATATTAGCTAAAACATTGTCTTCCCCCACAGAGCCTTTTTCAGGCAATCCCAAACTAAAAGTACTTCTGACATAGCAAATCAAAATCAAGAAATTCTAAAGGCGTTATTGCTCAATGCTAGAAGTCTAAACAAAAAAACTCCACTCTCTAGATCCTCTCTTCACCCTGCAGAATGCTGACATCTGTGTGGTTACTGAGACATGAATTAAAACTTTAGAGAACACACTAACAGTGCAAGCATATAATGCCTTCCACACATTTAGACCAGCTACTACAAAGACAGGGACTAAAGGTGGAGGTGTCCCAATTTACATCAAAAATAAATATACCTCAAGGATGGTCAAACAGTACAATGCACTTGAGCTGCTCCATGTTTAAATCACAATAGGCAAAATCCAATATCACTTCCTCTCAAGCTATAGGTCCCCTTCTATGACCCAGGAAACGCATACCATGTATTTAAACTTATTGGAAACACACACCATCCAACCCAATACCACATTAATGGGCAACTTTAATTACCCCACTATTAACTAAAAATCCTATACAACACCAAACATACAGGTAAAGAGATTCCTGGATTTTGTAAACACAAACACCATGGACCAGATTGTCAATACACCAACCAGGGGTGCAACCATACTGGATATGGTCCTCGCTAATATGGGAGAGAGCTGCACATTCCCTAGTGTAATATCTTCCCTGGTAAGGTCAGACAACAAAATGGTCTCCTTTGATGGAAAAATACCCCTGGCTAAACCTGGAATATTCAAGAAACTACTCTAAGGCTAACTTCCTGCTATTAAGTGATAACCTGGCAAAATTTCAAGCCCCCCCCCCCAAACCCTGAGAACACTGCTGCCTGTTCATACAAACCCTGTACAAGCATGTTAATAGCTGCATAGAGGCAGCTGCACCCACCAGGAAGAAGTACAGAACTAACTCAAAAAACAAGCCACCCTGGTGGAATCACAAAATCAATAGGCTGTATAACAGGAGAAAGAAAAGTATGCCAAAAATTAGGAGGTGAAGTACCCATCAGGATAAAAGCACTCCCATCAAACTAAACAAGCAACTCAGAGGACAAATGAAGTCTACCAAAGCCAAGTTTGAGGTAAATTTGGCCTTCCAGGCCAAGGACATCCACAAGGCATTCTTTAGCTATGTCCACAACCTCAAAGGTAATACACAATTGTGTGCAGAGCTTATTGTAAATGGAGCCACCTATACTGAGCCAGAAGATACAGAAAACTATCTGGCTGATAAATTCAGCTCCAACTTTACCCCCCCAACCTTCCCTCAGGAAATACCATCAAATACAACACCCCCTGCTATCACTAGGGAACAGGTCCTTAATGCTCTCTCAAAGGCCAAGAACACTGCATCAATGGGCCCAGACAATATCTCTGGATACCTTCTAAATAGCATGAAACATGATCTATCAGGGCCTCTGCAATTGCTATTTAACTATAGCCTCCAAACAGGCTTCATGCCTCATCAATAGAGAAGACAATAGTCATCCCTCTACACAAAGGTGGGCCATCTACAGACCCCGGCAACTACAGACTCAAAAGTCTAACCAGATTTATATGTAAAGCCATGGAAAGAATTATGATGGACATGATCAATAGAGACATAGTAAACCTCTAGACATTGGACTTAATCCAGTTTGGTTTTGTCAAGGGAAGATCATGCCTACTCAACCTGCTGGACTTCTTTGAGAAGGTCACCAAAGCAATGGATGAGGGCAAAATGTTTCACATTGCCTACCTTGACATTTGACACAATAGCCTCCTCAGGTATTGTTGACAATATCAAGAGGTTAGGTACAAACCCATACGTCACCCAGTAGATAGCCAACCGGCAAGTAGAAAGGACCCAGGAAGTTAGAATCAGGGAGTCCACCTCTACAAAGAGGCCAGTCACAACTGCAGTCCCTCAGAGATCAGTCCTTGGACCACTCCTTTTTGGCATTTACTTCTCTGAAGTCAAAGCCAATGTCAATGCTCTCTAGCTGACTTAATTTGCAGATGATTGCAAATTAGGAGTTGTCATTCAATCCCACACTGGCACAAGTCTTCTCCAGGAAGGGCTGACACAGACAAACAACTGCTGTCAGAGCCATGGACTAAAACTAAATGTGAAAAAATGCATAATAATATCTTTCTGGAAGTCATCCACCCCTGGTAACTACCATACTGACAACATACCCCTTAGAGCTGACCCAGTAGTCAGGGACCTAGGGACACACATAGACAGTAGTCTAACCTTTGACTATCATGTGTCTACAGTAGTGAGGAAATCATTCTACGTTGTGCAGTTTATAAACAAAGTTATGGCATTAAAGTCCAAGGAAGTCATTGTTCCACTGTATTCAGCATTCATCAGATCTATCATTGAGTACAATGCTCCCTTTGGTATGTACCTAACCAGGTATATCCAACAACTGGAACTTCCACAGAGGTTCCTCACTAAAAGAATACAGGGCATAAGTAAAATGTCCTATGCAGACCGACTCAAGGCCCTATCCCTGTAGTCTGTCTCCTACAGGCTGTTGATGGGAGATCTATGCCTGATATATAGAGTATTGTCAGACCACACTCTGATGGACCTCCTGCATATCCACAAAACAAACAGCACCAGAATTACCCATTCTAAAGACTTAAACCTTGCCTGTGATATAAACAGGACATGCTGGAGAGACAGGTATGTATCCAGAGACTACCGCTTCTCTGGAACAGGCTCCCTAGTCATGTGAAGCAGAGTTCCTCCCTAACCCAGTTCATGTACAACTTGAATGATTGGATGTGGAATAGAAATTCATCCCTGGTTTGGCACCTATGTTTCTAATGGACACAGGCAACCTGTAAACGGTTCATCTCCAAAGCCCCTGTTTGTAAAAATTTCATCTCGCAAGTACTTTCTTATACTTATCAAAGTATCAGAACTTGTCAGAGATTTGGGATGCATGGCTAGACTTAAAAAGGGCCTGTGTGGTCATTAGCCTAGTAAACACCTATGAACCTATAGACAATAATACCACACCTTTAATAACTGTTAATTCCAATCAGTTAAACAAACTGTGTCTGAGAGTATACCAAGAGACAATGGCATTGCTGAATAATTAACTCTCAGAACTGTAGAATCTACTTTCTGTCATTGTGCTAGCAATAACATTAGGAAATATACTATTGCAGTAGAGGGTAATAAATTACTACGAAGCATGCTTACACTGGCGAAACCAAAATATACTTGCAAATATAAAACAGATAGTAAATAGAAAATGTGGAGACAATGGAATACTCTAACATAAGTAGAAATGAAAAAACTTTGGGGTAATTTTTTTTTCCTGCAGTCCTATTACATAGTTATTCTCATAATTAATGACTAAAATTTCCTCAGCATAAAGTATGGAAGCTATAGGGAAAATGTTGAGTCAGATGTACTACCAGATGCACACAGCCCCATCAAAGAGGAAAGTGCAGGACTTTAAAACTGAAAGGAAGCCCAGATTCAACTCTGGGTAGAAAGTTTCTTTTCAAAAGACCTTTGTTAAAGTAGTGAAGGAAGTCAGACATTAGCATATGAGAATATAGGGAGTGTGGGGGTATTACCAATAGACTCCAAGAGATACCATAATAAAAGTCAAGAGTAGACCCTACCAGAGAAGCTCCTGTTTAGGAATACAGCAAGGATAACAGTAAAAGGAACCAAGGACTAGAGAGAGATGTCTCATATTAAACCAAAAGAAAAAAGAAAATATACACCGAATCTTAGGCTTCACACACCCTACTATACCAAAATACAAAGCTAGACTGAAACAGAAGCAATACTTTAAGGGAAAAGCTGGTAAAAATATGAATGAAAAATAGGCAGCACACTAAACAGCACCTCCAATGTAAAAATATTTTCAGGAGTCAATCATCATAAAGGAAAAGTTAAACAAATGGAAATGGCCTGTATCTGTATTTGTAGGTGAGGAGGCAGTGGCACTCCTCTCATTTCAAAATACTGAAGGGAATGCAGACTTGGCTGACCCCAAGAAGCAGTTGAGGAAGCTTGAGGTGATGGAGATAAAGTGCCTAAGATGGGTAGTAGGATGAAATTTTACGACTTGCATTTTGTCAGACAGTATGGACACTAGTACTGACATTGTGGACATTTCCAGACTAATAACCAAAAATGAGAGGTTTGTGCAGGAAGGTCACCAATAACCAAATTATCAGCACAAAGAACATTGTAATCTGCACACCAATGGAACCATACCACGTAGCGTCATGAAAAAACAATTTTATTAAAGAAATTATCTATTTTCATCTTACTCCATTCAGACTTCTTCAGAACAAAGTACAATTATAAGCCACACCACTTATACAACAATAATAAAAAATAATTACACAATTAGTCAACAATTTAAGAGAATCAAGTTAAAACTTTTAAAGGAACGTAACAAGCATAATTATAACAAATATACGCTGTCATGTATAAACCCAGGGACCAATACAAAACAAAACTAGAGCATTGTAAAAACCTTGTTAAAACAGAGCAAACATCACTTTTAAAGTCTGGCAGCTCTCATTTTTTAAAACAGGTCCTATGGATATACACTCATTTAAGCCTAGTTTCAGATTGGCACCCAACAGGAGTTACCAATGCAATTCACGGTACTCAATATGTGTTTCCCAGACTCCCCCTCAAGGGTCCAACAAAACATTCTCTGATACAAAAGATAAAAATTTACCAGTTTAAAACTCCTTTTTATGTATGGCTAAAGCACTAGTAATGAGGCCCCTATTAATATTATATATATGTTCATAAAGAAGTTTCTTAAGGGGCCTCTCACTCTTTCAAACATAAAAATAAAAATTATTTAGATTTATTCATCATGTATGGGCACTGGCTATATGAATTGCATTTAAAAGTTCCCACTTTAACCTTAAAATATGGATTTTTCTTAGGAATGCTGGATTTTTGTTGGTTCTCATATAGCTCCTTCAGATTTCTTCCTTTTTTATAATCCACAACTGGTGGCTTGGAAAAAGGTGCCAGGAGGTTAACTAAAGCTTTAAATCTCTCCCAGAATTTTAAAATAATGTTCTTCACTTAACAGTTGTAAAAATGTTATTCCAAAAATAATGCTCCTTGGAAATCAGCATTATCTGTAGCATCTGTAACATAACCATTAGATCCTTTGGACCTGTCATCATTCATGTCCAGTATGGGAAAGTATTTTTTTACCTCATCCCTGAATAACCTCATCTTTGATCATGGTAATAAATATGCTTGGGTACACCCTCTCTAAAAAATAACTTAGAAATAAATTCACATTCTTTGATCAAATGCTCAGTGTTTAAAGTCATCCTAACTGCTCTGATAAACTGCCTCTTAACTATATTCTGTTTCAGGGACGTAGGATGATCACTCAAGAAATGCAAGTAAGAATTCAAGAAAGTGCCCTTTCTTTAAATTTTGCTCTTATAACAACTGTGCACACAATCCTTTGTAATATATACATCCAAATAATTGAAGGCTTCTGTTGTTATTTCATAAGTAAATTTTAGAAAAGAGGTAGTATGATGTATATAGTCCATAAAGGACAAAAAGGATTCTACAGACCCAGACCAAAAATACTGATGTCATCAAGGAACTGGGTATAGAGATAGCATTGCTAAAAATATGGGGAATTTAAAATAAGGGTGTATTCCCAAGTTAAAAGCACCAGGTTGGAGATGATGGGGCTGCAAGCCTCCCCCATAGCTACACCATTTGTTTGTTTAAAAAATTCCCCATCAAAATATACAAAGTTGTTCCTCAGAACCAGCTCCACAAATTCAGTTAAGTCTAATGTCATAACTATTCAAGAAATCACAAGAGTGCAAGGGTTGTTCGAACCTTCCAAGCCTATAGAGTGAGGAATAGCAAAAACAAGTCAACAATATCAATTGTGTTAAATAAAACAACACCAGAATATTTAATAGTCCTTAAACATTTCAAAAAATCCCAAGAATCTTTTAATATATGGAGCTTATAATCATAAAACTTTTTAAGCATACTGTCCAAAAAAAAGCCAAGGGATAAGTCTTGCAACCACTAGCAGCCACATTCAGGCGTAAGGGGGGGGGGGTCTTCTATATCCTTATGCACTTTTGGTATGCCAATGATGGAGGGCTTTCTAGCTTTTTCATATCTAAGAAAGTCATACAGACCTTAAAGACAGTATACTACGTAATAAGTTTTTCAGGAATAGGTCAAACGTATGGTACGCAATATTCACCTCATTATTAGATACATGGGAATACTTGTCAGTTTCATATAATATATTCAACATTTTCCCAGAATATCGCACCACATCAATAAGAACTATACCACCCCCTTTATTAGGTTTCATCACACATATCTCCTTATTATCTATAAGCTCATTCAAAACTCCCCTCTCCATATTAGAAAGATTAGAGGTCTTGGAAACCCATTTATTAAACAATTCCTGAATATCCTGTTCAACTAAGGATTCAAAATTCTGTAAGACAGGATGTAGGGAGGGGGATTAGATATAGTCTTATGCTTAAAAGGTAGTAGCAAAGGTTAGGAGCATTCATCCTCGGCAGAGGCCTTCATTAGAACTGTTGTAAATGTAAAAGTCCTAGTATAAATTCCAAACGGAAGCCATGTGCAAAGGTCAAAATTTTCTGGTTTCAAGACACATGGTTAAAACATACATTAGTAAAAACTTGCTAAATGTCTACAAACTCCTAAATTGTACACAAAATAATAAATATTAACGTGCTAGCTTGCTCCATTTTATGTGAGAAAGACAGTTTTGCAAACATATTTATCAGCACAATTATGGAATTTCCAAGTGCAATCTTAACATTTTGATATTTATACTAACACTTTTACGTTTGCAATGGTATTAAATAGCTTCATACTATATTGAAGTGTTTTATTTTTTGTTCTGGTCCTTCATGCTATGTGAGCCTTTGTTTGGATGTTCAAATTACAAAAACATACAGTTCAGCGTTAAGAAAAGGTTTAAAATGTAATCCTGTTAATTTAATGAGAGAGCACTGCATGCAATTGGAAATATTTAAGTTTGTATGTAAGTTGCATTTGATTTTTTTAAGCATAATGATGAGTGTAATAATGATTTATATGTTAGTGAAAATGGTAGGTTTTATTCATGTAACTCAGCAAAATGATGATTTCAAACTGGTGGTGATTTAACAAGGTTTCGTCATAATATAATTAATGATAGCATGTTTACCTCCCCCCACCCCTTGAATGGTGGAATGAATATGTTTACAAAGCTGATGAATTACTCCATTCATAAGATAAATATGAAATGGAGAAATGGTAACAAGACTGTTTATAATTTAATATGCAATGGTTGTCACGTAAGAATATGCAGAACAATAATTTTATCATTTGACCCAGTGACACGGGTCAAAACAGAGTTAACCCAGTAATCAGGGTCTTAAGGACACACATAGATAGTAATTCTAGCCTTTGACTATCACACGTCTACAGCAGTGAGGAAATCATTTTATGTTGCGCCACTTATAAACAAAGGTATGTCATCGAATCCTAGGAAGTCACTGTTCCACTGTATTATTCAGCATTCATCAGACCTATCATTGACTACAATGCCCCCTTTGGTATGTACCTAACCAGGCATATCCAACAATTGGAACTTCCACAGAGGTTCCTCACTAAAAGAATACAGGGCATAAGTAAAATGTCCTATGCAGACCACCTCAAGGCCCTACCCCTGTATTCTTCTCCTATAGGTTCTTGATGGGAGAGCTATGTCTGACATACAGGGCATTGTCAGACCCCACTCTGATGGACCTACTGCATATCTGTTAAAACAAACAAACACCAGAATTACCCATTCTAAAGACTTAACATTGCCTGTGATATAAATAGGACCTGCTGGAGAGACAAGTATGTATCCCAGAGATTATCCTGTCTCTGCAACAGGCTCCTCATCCATGTGAAGCACAGTTCCTTCCTCACCCAATTCAAGTGCAACCTGGACAATTGGATGGGGAAAGTACAGTTGTGTACACTTACCATAAATGTAGATGTTCGAGTGTATTCACTGTTGCAGTCATTACATTTGGGCTATCTGCTTGCAATAGCCCTCAGTCAGCCTGATTAACAAAGTTTTGGGTCCTGCGTCAGTTGCTGTCTCTTCTTCCAGATGTCAGGTCGTCAAGGGTAAAAAACATGCAGCCAATGCCATTACATCAGTATTTCTTGCCCCAGATGTCAGGTGCCCCCCTAATGGGAAGCAATTAACTATATATATTTATACAAAGTAATACCTCCAACAAAAAAAGCAAATACACCAAAAAGCTTTTAAGCATAGTAAAGGAGAGTAGAGGTATAACAAAAGAAGTCAGGGGGCTGGAGGGAGGGTAACCAGGACTTCAACAGTGAATACACTCGAACATCTACATTTACGGTAAGTGTACATAACTGTACTATGTTCTTCGTGTTTCACTGTTGCAGTCATTACATTTGGGTAGATTCCCAAAGCTAAGGTTGGGAGGAGGAACTTAAACAGCATTTAGGACCAGCTATAAGGCCCTGCAAGACTTCAGTGGCAAAGCCAGCTCTGGATTAGAGAAAATTGGCAAATGATAATGCTTGGTGAAAGCATGTACAGAACTCCAGGTAGCAGCTTCTAGGATGTCCCTGGTAGGGACGCCTCTGAGAAAGGCTGTAGAGGTGGATGCAGCCCTGGTTGAATGGGGTCTGATGCCGTGTGGGCTAGGTTTTCCATGGTGCTTAAAACAGAAATGAATACAATGGCCTATCCATTTAGAAATGGTTTGCTTTGAAATAGCCTTTCCCTCTGTCGCTGCAACAAATGTCACCAGCAGTTGCTCAGATTTCCTTTGAGGTTTAGTCCTGTCCAAGTAGAATCTAAGTTGTATGTGTACATCTAAGGAGTGCATTATCCATTCCCCCTTGTTCTGTGGATTAGGAAAGAAGGTTGGCAAATGGATGGACTGATTAAGAGCCACAGTGGATACCACCTTGGGCATGAAGAATGGATTGGTTCTGAGGAACACCCTGTCCGCATGAAAAATGATAAAAGGTTCCACTGCCATAAGGGTCTGTAATTCAGATACTCTTCTTGCTGAAGTGATTGCTAAAAGGAACGCTGTTTTCTAAGAAAGGAATTTTAAATCTGCAGTAGCAACTGGCTCGAAAGGAGGAAGAGTGAGTTTCTCCAAGACAAAGTTAAGGTCCCAGGATGGAGTTGGAGCTCTCCTGAGTGGCCTTAAATTTTTGGCCCCTCGGAGGAATTGCTTGAGCAGTGGGTGAGAAAAGAGGGGAGGTTCTGTGTTATAATGAGCTGAAATGGCTGAGGGGTGAACTTTGATGGAGGAAAAGGATAAGCCCTTGTGAAGCATCTCAGTTAAGTATTGTAAAATCAGAGGTAGATTGGGCACTGCTGTGCTCATCCCTTGAGATTGGTTCCAGGCACAGAATATTTTCCATCTTGCAGCATAAGATTTTCTAGTACTAGGTCTCCTTGCCTCTAAAATGATATCCATCACTGGTTTACTGAGGGATGGTAAAGGAGAGATTAAGTAATTAGTCAGGCTGCTAAGTTCAGTGTTTGAAGCTGAGGGTGCACGATCTGGTTCTCCTGCTGAGACAACAGGGAAGGAATCTGAGGCAGGTGCCAATATGGCCAACTGTGACACACTGCACAAGAGGGGGTACCAGTGTTGGTGCGACCAGTCTGGTGCAACCAAAAATCGCCCCTGGCTTGTCCTGTTTGATCTTTAGCAGTACTTTGGAGAGCAGAGGCAGAGGAGGAAAGGCATAAACTGATAGGTTTTTCCAGCTGAAGGACAAGCATCCACTTTCCAAGCTTGTTTGTGGGGAATCCTTGTGCAAAATTTGTCCAATTGATAGTTCTGGGGAGAGGCAAACAGGTCTATATCTGGGCTCCCTCATTTGCTTGTCAACATGTTGAAAATCCTTGGTTCCAGTTTCCACTCATATGGATCCATGAGGTTTCTGCTTAGTCCGTCTGCCAGTGTATTTAGTTTTCCTGGCAGGAATTGAGCTTGTAGATTCACTTGGTAGCTCAAGGCTGTGTCCCACAATGCCATGGCTAGTCTGCAGAGGGGGTAAGAATGTGTACCCCCCTGCTTGTTTATGTACCACATAACAGTGGTGTTGCCGTCTTTACCATTAGTTGTCCTGGAAGAATGTGGTCCTTGAAGGCTGTCAGAGCATCTGTACAGCTAACATTTCTTTTTGATTGATATGCAGGTGCATTTGACTTGGGTTCCATTTGCCCTGAATGCACTTCCCTGCCAGGTGAGCCCCCCATGCATAGTCTGATGCATCTGTTAGGGTTTGGGTGGCAGGGGGTATTGCGAATGGTAGTCCCTTGTTTTGGTGGCAGGCATCTGCCCACCAAAGGAACTCTAGGCGTAGGCAAGGTATGATAGGAACCATTGCTTCTAGATCCTGAGAATGTTGACACCATAGGCTTTTTAGGTACCATTGCAGTTTCCTCATATGCCGTCTTCCATATGGAATTAGAAGAATGCAAGAGGCCATGAACCCCAAGACTTGCAGGATTTGCCTTGCAGATAGCAGGGTTTTTGTGGCCACTTGTTTGAAGTAGGTTGTCAAATGAATCTGTTTCTCTGGCGCGAGGAAAGCCATCTGGAAAGTTGTATTCAAGCTTGCTCCCAGGAATATAATTTGTTGACAGGGTACCAGGTGTGATTTCTTTTCATTTATTGTGTACCCCAGACAAGTCAACACCCTTTGTACAAAGGCCAGATGGTTCAGAAGTATGGCCTGGCTTTCTGCCTGAATTAGAGAATCGTCCAGGTATGGATATATTTGAATGTTTCTTTGCCTGCAAAATGCAATGTCTGAAGCTAGGCACTTTGTGAATACCCTGGGCACAGTAGATAAGCCAAAGGGCAGTGCAGAGAACTGATAGTGTGTGTAGCCTGCTTTGAAGCATAGGTATCTTCTGCAAGATTCCCTGATAGGGATGTGCAGGTATGCTTCTTTTAAATCTAGTGTTGCCAACCAGGCATCCTTGCCTAGCATAGGAAGGAACTGGTGAAGAGTCAGCATCTTGAATTTTGGACTCACCAAATAGGGGTTTAGAGTAGAAAAGTCCAGGATAGGATGCCATGAATTGTCTTTTCAGGGTACCAGGAAAAGTCTTGAATAGAAACCTTGTCCCTTTTCCTCATCTGGTACCAACAGAATAGCCCCCATGCTTAAGAGGGAAAGTACTTGCTTTTGGGACTCTACCCACTGATTTGGGGTAGATCTGGCCACCCGCTTGGTGTTGGTAACGTGTGGAAGTGAAATCTGTATCCTTGGGACACTATATTTAAAACCCATTTGTCCTGGGTAATGAGTTCCCAGTTTCTGGCCTGCAGACCAAACTTTCCGCCTAAAGGAGCAGTCAGTTGAAAAGTGCTTGGAAGTTTTAAAAGAAAGTTATTGAGACAGTTTTCCATAGGGGGGAGTCTTACTACTCCCAGATTTGGATGTGGAAGCCCTCCACTGCTTAGTCTTGTGCGTACCCTGGGACTGAAACCTAGGGTTTCTCCTTTGTCTGGTTTGGATCGAGAAGGCCTGGATGGGGCCAGAAAGGACCAATTCTTAGATGGCCAATGCCTACTAAATCTCGGAGGCTGAACTTGTAAGAAATCTTTAACAGTTTGCATAGATTTAGCTTTATCTTCCATCTTTTTAAGAACTTCCTCCTCTTTATTGCCAAACAGGCGGTCCTGATTTAAGGGAGCATCCAACAGTTTAGCTTTAACATGATCAGACAAAAATTGCTCCTTAAGCCAAGCATGCCTTCTGAGTACAGACCCAGTGACAGCAGCCCTGCAAGAGGCCTCTAATGAATGAAATCCACACTGCAAAGTATGTTTTCCATCCTGTTCAGCAGAATGCATTAAATCCTGTAATTCTTTATTTTCAGCACAGTCAGGAATCAACATCATTTTCTGTTTAAGCAGTCCAATAACATGTTGTTGATACTTTAACATATGAAACTGACAGTTTAAGGCCCTAATGGCCAAGGTTGGATAAGTATAAACCTTCTTACCCCATCTATCCAGCACCCTGGAGTCTCTATCAGATGGGGTAGGATTTTTAGCAGTAGAAGCCTTAATGCCCTTAGGTCCCTGTGAATAGTCTCTGGATACGCAGTAGGAGTTTTAAAAAGGAACTTGTGAGAATCAGGGACCCTGTAGTATCTGTCAGGTTTTCTGGGAGCAGGAGGCAGGGAATCAGGGGCCAAACTAGATTCCGAAAAGGCATCATCAACAATGTCTAGTACAGGAGGTATAGCTAAAGGCCTATGCTGAAGCATGAGTAAGAAATCCCTAAGCATCTTTTTTGAATCAGAAAAATCCTGGCTTTCCCAGTGGAAATGCTCCCTTAGAGTATGTAAGGTCTCACCAAAAGAAAAATCCTCTAGAGGGGAAGGAGAGGGAAGAGTCTGCTGCATCAGAATCCTCATAAGTAGACGAGGGCAAATCCAGATCATCAGAAGAATCAGAAAAATCAGAATCCTGGTCAGAAGATTCATAAACAAATTCAGTCCTAGGTCTCTTAGAAGGGGGTGGTTGGCTTCCCCTGATTAGAATTATAAGATCTTCAGCCATTCTTATCATTTGTTTTTTAGGCATAGAGGCCTGAGCATGCAGCCTGGGCGTCGGTTTCTTAGGCATGGTTTGAGATTTAGGCCTTAAAGAAGAAGGAGGCATCAGTTTAATATGTAAGTCCATAGGCCTGAATACACCCTCAGAAGCCGGTACCTGCACAGCGGCTCCAAACCCATGCAAGGTAGAGACATCCACAGGTTCCACAGTTGAAGCATCTCGCGGCATACCGGACTCCCAATAGGTCTCAGTAGAGGCCTGCGAATCAGAAGTAGCAGGTATCAGGGGCTGCAAAAGCGCCTCACTGAGTACCGGCGAACTGGTGACTGGCTTAGGAGAAGTGTCATCGGCAGCTTTGGACCTAGGCGGCCTGTCTCTGTCTTTATCTTTGCTTTTTTTTCAGAATATTGGTAGAGGGATGGCTAACCGACGACATTTCTGGATAATTGAACCGAGAACAGAAATATTTAGAAGCGAAAATATACCAACAACGGATAGTGCGTTGATTAAATAAAGCACAAAACTGACAGTAAGGTACAGCATGGTCAGGGCCTAGGTAAGCAATACAGTATGAATGAAATCTTTGTGAGGTATTTGCTTTCCACAAGAAATGCAATTATTAACTTTTACTGACGTCGGTAATGAGCAAGAAAAGTTTCCCCAACGGGGTACTTAGCTTTAGTTGAAGACTTCGGTTCTGGTTCTGAAACTCAAAATCAAAAATTTCAGAAGTCAGCCGACCGGCATTTGTGAACTGCTTCTGCTTCGGGCACTGCACGGCAAGAAAGACTGATGTAATGGCATCGGCTGCATGTTTTATATCCCTGATGATCTGACGTCACGGAAGAAGAGACAGCAACAGACGCAGGGCCCAAGACTTTGTTAATCAGGCCGACTGAGGGCTACTGCAAGCAGATAACTCAAATGTAATGACTGCAACAGTGAAACATGAAGAACATCAGGAAATTCAGCCCTGGTTTGGCACCTATGTCTCTAATGGACACAGTCCGCTGCTTGTAAATGTTTCATCTCCCAAACCCCTGCTTCCACTTATCAAAGGTGTGAGACCTTGTCAGAGATTTGGGATGCAAGGTTAGGCTTAAAATGGCCCTTGTGGTCATTAGCCTAGTAAACACCTATGAACCTATAATGTGCAATATCAGAAAATTTGCCGAATCCATTAAAATGATGACAAATAGAGCAAGATACAATATTTGCTGGCAGTCACTACCCTGAAGCAGTTGGTGAATAAAGGTGTGGAAAGTGGCTACCTAACTCGTGACAATTTTAATGCACTATGTTATGAAAAAATACGTTGTTACCATATTTTTACTGTAACCCAAACTTTATAAACTAGACTAAATCCATCTGGTAGGCCCATTGTACTAGCATGTGGCAGTTATTTGTAAAATGTGAGTAGACATTCCTTGTGTTATGTTGTTGCCCTTGTTTATAAAGAATTTAGACCATCAGTTACAAAAGTTAAAATATTGAGACTGGACACAAGGTACGTTTTAGATAACCATAGATGCTAATTGTTTGTTTAAAAATATAAAAAATATAAAACACGAATATGGTCTACAAGCATTAAAAATATTTAGATGTGGATGTCTCTGCTAGGTATATTTTTTTGCACTTGTGGAATTTTAACTCATATATATATATATATATATATATATATATATATATATATATTTTTTTTTTTTACTTTTGCTGATGAGTTTTATACACAAACATTTTGGACACTTTTGTGGGGGAGGGTACATTTTGCACCTTCATATACAAATTTATTTATGGGCATGATGGAAGCGTGTATAGATATATATATATATATATATATATATATATATATATATAACATATACGGACAGATATACAGACAGGTATAGACACACACACACACACACACACACACACACACACACACACACACACACACACACACACACACAGAGACACACACACCAGTTTTTCCCATATTATAAGTATATTTATGATTTATTTTTATGTAGTTTGGTTTTAGTGTACAAAGTGAAAGTATTCATTTTCTAGATGTCAACAATGATAGAAGTATTTCATGCAGGAAAGCAACTAGTAATAATATGACTTTATGACTTTATGAACAGCTACATATCAAATGCCATAGGTTACAGCAGTTCTCCCTTATACAAAGAAAGGATACATTTGTAAGAGTTATTGCTAAAAGATTTTTAGGGGATAATAGACAGATGTGATGAAAGATGCATATAACAGAACAAATTAATGACAACAGATCAAATCGTATACAGTAAAGTCTCACTTAACCAGCACCTGTGTGAATTGGTAGATGCTGTTTAAGTGTATATTCCGGTTACTTGAGATGTGCTTTGCGATTTGTGATTGGCTCATATACTGGCATACGAGGCACTGACTTCTTTCATTCATGATCAAAAATTGCAAAGCGGAGCCTCTTCTGTTCAATGTGGAACAGCGGGCTGTTGGTGCAGAATGGAATGTTCAAAAATGTGAAATAGGTCTTGGGGTTCAAGTGGGTGATTGTGGAGCTTCCTGTTATGGGAGAAGAGACAGAGCTTCAGCATATCAAACCCAAAGGGTTAAATAGTAAGTGTTGTTTTAAAAGTTTGCTGTGATATATTGTTGGGTGATGTTGTTTTGTTTTGATATTATTTTGTTTTGATATTATTTTGATGGTAAGATGATAATTCTTTTCTTATTTTTATTTATTGATTTAGTAGTTTTTTTATGTGATTTTACTCTTTGAGGGGATTAGCCAAGGTGCTAGGTGTTATGTAATGGGATAAAGATTGCATGGATTTTTTTATTGTGCCATTTATAAATATTTCTAGTGTCAGATGTTGGATATATGGCATTGTAATATTATCTGAAGATGGGAAATGATATCGGCCCAAAGTTCAAGCCATTTTTAACTCTCTGTACAAGTCTTGATTGATGGCTGAAAAGGTATCAGTTAAGGATGGCAGAGGTTCACTACTTGAGCTATGTGATAAGCCAAAGGATTTAAAACAACAGACTCAAAAACTGGAAGCAATGCAAAACTGTCCCACACCTTTCACTAAAAAGTGCCTGGTCAAGTATTACCCGAAGATTATCCTTGACCATTTCACAATTTCTTGCCTTTGAGTGACCTAACTAAATGCAATGGAATAAATCATTAGATTGTTAAGGGATATGCTATACTCAGTGCCCATATTCATTGCTCACTGTTTTTCAAATCAGTTCCTAATACATAGAGATGCCTCAGAGGTTAGCATAGAAGCGTTTTTTTCTCAAGATGTAGAGGGGACAAACAGCACATTTGTTATATTAGTTGGAGGTTTAGTAACACTGAGAAATGCGACTAGAAAGAGTGATAAGCCAGTAAGTGGGCCCTCACCACCCTGAAATATTACTTCTTGGGGAGAGAGAGAATTTTCCAATTGCAGATTACCTGTCTTCATTAGCTATTCTGATACATGGACACCGATGCAAAGCTAAACTATTGGTCTGGCAGGTAAAGTAGAGGACTAATGCATCGCACTGCTAATAAGCTCCTTCCTATCTGAAGGGTATAAGGTTTGAATCTTTCCACCTTCACTTCCTTGTGTGACTTTAAGCAAGTCAATTAACTAGACAGTGCTCTGGGGCAATTAAGAATTTGGGCTGGGCTCCTTAATCATCTCCTGGACTGCTTGCCTAGTAACTATGAAGCTGTCTCAGTAGACAATGACCCTTCAGCCTTTTAGCTTTACAATATTATATCAGCGAGGATGTAGACACCTGAATGCACATGAACTGCCCACGCATGCAACCTACCTGATGAGGCTTGAACCAAAGGTTCTTCTCTGGGGGGTCATGAAGCATAGTGGTGGCTGGTCCCCTACATTGTGCTAAACTAGAAGGGTCAGATAGCATAATGATACATGAGCCACTTCAGCAGACTAATCTAGAAACAAAGATGATAAAGGTAATGATGGGGTATTTAAAGAACAACAAATCAGTAACCTACTGGTCTGAGGATGGGCAAGGGAGTACTCAGGTTGGAGTTATATACACCATGAGGAAGAAAGAATGCAAATAGAGAGGGTATCAGAATGAGGGAAGGAACTTGAACCCTGGTAGGAGGAGACATTACTGTCTGAGTAGAAAATGTAACACGGTTTATTTATTTATTTATTTTCCCTATTACTGGAATTGAAGATGAAGTTGTTTTGTTATTCAGGTTTGCTGGAAGCAGTAGAGAATGGGTAAGGGAGATACTCCCTAGAGGTCTCTTTATGTACAGGTTTACTTTTCCCATAGTTCAATTTATGTACAGTTTTACTTTTCCCATAGTTCAATTTATGTGCAGTTTTACTTTTCCCATAGTTCAATTTATGTGCAGTTTTACTTTTCCCATAGTTCAATTTATGTGCAGTTTTACTTTTCCCATAGTTCAATTTATGTGCAGTTTTACTTTTCCCATAGTTCAATTTATGTGCAGTTTTACTTTTGCCATCTACTTTGTTAGAGTCCTCCTTAGAAATGATCATTGCCTGGAAAATGAATTTATTTATGCAGGAACTTCAAACTGACTTGATTGGCAAAAAATACATTTCTTCTCTGACCTTTTGCACAAAGCAAGGTTGTTTCTGAACTGCTACACCACTTTTATTCACGTGCATGTCCTGTACAGTAGCTATCTTTTTGATGAACACCAGCATATTTCTTCCACAGAACTAGTTCTCATTTTACTTTGACCTTGGATTTCAGCTAGTCCCTTCATTTTATACTATAAACCGTGCCTTTGAATCTTGAGTAATGAACAATGCAAAGGGGTAAAGAAAGACAAGGCAAGTGATCATCACTTTAGAAGTTTCATGTAACTAACTTTGAAAAGCCATTACCCAACTCTACACTGAATGCAAAGCATATGATAACGAAATACAATTTATTTTATTTTATTTTACATTTGTTGACTGAGATAGTCCGACTGGATACATGTCCATTTTCAGCGGAGGCCCAGGGAGAAAAGCTCCAAGATAATAATACACATTGAACATTTAGTAAATGCTAGTTTCAAGCAGATTACAGTCATAAGCAATACCAGCATTTAGCACATATAGTACTTATTATAAAACACTTTACAAAACATAACATTTTTTTCAAAGTTAAACATACATAACATTACATTCAGGTTTAAGACACACTGAGCAGCAGGTATACAACTGACCCTTCCTGAAATGGAGTGGTAGAAAAAAGTTAGACATAGTTGAAGGTAAGGCACCTAAGAGAGAGAGAGGTCACCAGTCGGGGTTAATGCAAGGACATAACCAATGAGTTTTGAAATATTTCTTGAGTTTGTTTTTGAATGGAGTTAGTGAGGGTTCTAGGGTCACGTCATCTGGGAGTCTGTTCCATATATTTCCAACAGAGTTGGCAAACAGAGAGTCCCCAGCTGAGTAGTTGGATTTGTATGTTTTAACTAGGAGTCTAATGGATGATCATAGTGGCCGGGTGCTGGTGTAGGGGCTGATAATATTTTTTAGTGCAGGTGTATCTTCTGGTTGGTAAAGGACTTTATGTGCCACTATTAGCTGGTTGAACTGCAGTAGGCTTGGCAGTTCAAGTCATCCCAGGCGATTTAGGTTATGACAGTGGTATGGCCGGTAGGCTGTGCCAGTAGCAAATCTAGCAATATGGTTATAGCAGGATGATAGTTTATTAAGATCTGTTTTTTTTAAGTTGGAGAATAGAGGTGAGGCATAGAGAATGGTTGATAGCAGATGGGAACAGGCAATTGCAGTTCTAGCAAGTGGGGTAAAGAAAAGTTTGATTCTGTAAAGAGAGCCAAGTTTTTTATTAATGGTTTTGATAGTTTGATTGATATGCGCATCAAACTTCAGGTTGTTATCAACTATGGCACCCAGTAGTTTAGTTTGGGCAATGAATTCAACTCTCCAGTGTTGAACTCCCCGATAACTATTCCTCACAGGAAATTGCTGCTACATAATCAATGTCACGTGTGGCTTCAATTTTTGTACTGGCAATTATTTATTTTTGTAAATTTTTCTCTTTTCTTAGTGGTTGGGAAATTTTGGATTTAGTATTGATAAATAAGAGAGGGTGTGGAATGTACCCCCCTAACACAAGGACTGTAGGGTAGTTTTCCCCAGAAAAAAATAAATAAATAAAACACGGCTTTCCTCAGTTTCATGGATATGATGCTTCAACCTGCTTGCTTTGTCTGGCTGAAGCTGTCTTGACATACTGTAGAGGAATGTTAGAAAGCCAAGTAATGTAGGTAAATTGTACATAATATTATTAAAATTAATGCATGTGGTTAAATGTAATCTTCAGTGCCAGGATTATTCCAGAAAGAAAGCATCAGAGGCTGTGTCAGATTAACTGTCACAGTATAGATTTTGCATCTTTTCAGTGGTAACCATGTTATTACTTAGCTGATTTTCTTGACAAAAATACAAAGTAATATAAGGCATTTTTGTTTACCAATGTTAATACCTTTCTTTAGTAAAGCATGCAATCTAATCTGTTTATGAACAGTAAAGTATTTGAGATTACAATGCTATCCATTCCAGTTTGGTACGTGCAACAAAATATATTTTTGATATAAAATAGTTAAAAATCTTGTTGCTTACTTGTTCATAACAGAGTGGAACTCTTCCATCTTCCTGAACTCACTGACATTCTGCATCTTTGTCAAAGAATCCATTCTCTTTAATAGAACTTCCAGCATTTCACTCATTTTCCGCAGTACTCCTCGATATTCCAGTCCGCCAAGTACTAAAGGTGAAGACAACAATGCACTCAGACTTGGCTTTGTCATGCTTAAATACAGTAAACTGTACTAAACACAGCAATTCATACTAAGCATTTGAATGATATTCAAGGCTTTTAACTTACTGCAGTTTAAATCAATAGCTTAATTATTCTTCATTTTACTTCATATGAAGTATGCATGGCAGTATGCAAATTGGGATCTTTATATTCATCATGCAGATAGCTTAACAGAACTGGTTTGCTTCTTCAGTTATTGAAATGATTTTCTTCATAAGGTGGAAACTATGAAATAAATACATTCGTATGGCATATTATATTGGTTAGGGGAAATAATGTATACTCATGTCTTCAGAAGAAAAGGTCATCTTCTATCAAAAAATGAATTTCAGAGACATTTAGGAATCACTGCTGAGATATGCTGCATTAAACATTATTACAATTACAACATTACATTATTACAATTATTACAATTCCCACTCTAATATCACCCACCCCATCCAACCACTACCTTTCTTTCTACTCCACTAACTACCTTGATTATAGCAAGCTCAGATGCTCATAAGCCTAGTACTTATACAGCAGGAACTTCTTATTTTAACATTTGTTAATGTCTGTTATGTACTTCACAGATAAAGATTCTAGTTGTCTACTAATGTACTATGTTCTTCATCTGTAAATATGTTGTAAGTAATTGCTATGTAAATTGTTAATCGCTATGTAATCCAATGTAACTACTGTCTGTTTATTTTAACTGTGGAACTTTTCTCCCTGGGCCTCCGCTGAAAATGGACCTACGTCCAGTCGGACACTCCCGGTCAACAAATATAAATAAATAAATAAACAATACTACTTTTCACTATTTGATAAAAGGCTATGGCCAGCCATCAGTGAAAATGGTGCAGTAATCCAACTTTCACTGTATCACTGTGCTTCTGACAGATTTGGGATTCTTAGTAATGCACAGTCCCAGGCATGCAACGTTTCATTATATGGGAATTTGCATGACTAGGAATCTTTTAGCAGAGTAATACTGCATTCACATTTGAGCACCCTATCAGCTTGTGTTATGAAGTAATACAAGTTCTATCAGTAGACCCACCCACAGACACCTATGTACATATTCACCCTCGTGATCAAACCACATCAGCCTTGCATAAATCCTGTGACACCCACACACAGTCGTGTGTAATTGCTAACATATCCACACTCTTAAGGAATTAGCCTCTCACCCACATCTGTAACAATGGCTGAATCAGTTAACAGGATGAACCATTCTCTCAATCACTGCTGTATATTAGACTAGTATTCCTACTTCAAAGTCATGCATTGTGGTTGCCCTCCTAGCACCTGTCCAAAGCCTCCTCTTGTCTATCTGTTATAGGGATGATGTCCAGGAAATGCCCCAGGTGTTTCTTTTTATGATTTCCTTCTTTCTGGCCAGTGAGAAAATGGCTAGAGCTGAAGAAGAGATGCAAAATGCCACTTTTTTGATCAGTGGAAAAACACTTTCTAGCATTTAATTTTCTTTTTACTTTCACCTCTAGGAATTTCTCTCCAGCATGCCACTAGTCAAGAGTCTAACACCTTATTAACTAATGGCCAGCAGGCATTAAATAAGTTAATCTCTTTCCACAACAGGAATGCACTTTTGTTTACTTATCGCTCTGAAAAGCTGATTTGTTTCTCGGAATGGCTTTCTTGGTTTGATGTCTAACTTCAGTGCATCTAGCCCAGACATTATTAATGTTACTTTGCTTGCAAATGGAATATGCATTGTCTCAGAGCTGCAAAAGACGCATTATCTCTTTTGCTATCCAAGTCTATGCTTTCTGCATGGTTGAGTGAGATCAGATGTGGCCTTAATCAGGAGCTCAATGACACTGAACATGTTTTCATCCTCTGCACCCACCTCTCCACCAGTTTTCTGCAGCTTCTGTCATGCTCTGAGGTTACAACATCATACCGAGCAGCCTTAAGCAGCTTTCAGATGGATGGAATGTGAGGACTTCAAAATGACTGCAGCTATGGGAATTGAAGCCTGCACAAAGAGTTATTTTCCCACATAATCTACTTGACTATTACAGCACACTACATGTCTGTTTTGCTTAAATCTCCTATGCTGACTGCACATGCCTTCTGTGTTAGAGGAAGGCTTGCACGGCTTCAGTCCGGCATGCTCCAGCTCATCCATTTATACTTCACTTCCTGTTGCCATGTCATGTATATTACGTTGATTTATGACCCTTTTGACCAAATTGTCCACATACCTTGAGCAGCCAGTTGAGTTGTACAGAATGAAATTAATGTTTTCTTGCATTTGTTGGAGTACAATTATTCAATCTTTTTAAAACTCTGCTTATGACACTGTGGGATATTTTAGTACATCATTTGCTTTTTATTGTTTTTCTATTACACATGTTCTGTTACTGGATACAGATGTTTTAATAGTGCGAGCAGACGTGGTTGCAAGAGTATTATGTCAGAATGATTTTTTGTCTTTGCTGACGGCATATTTAATCTTGCCTTGAACCACTAAGGTGACAGCATAACAAGATTTTTATGGGGGAATGGCAATGTCAATCATCACCCATGATATACTACATAGTGGAGGGGGGAATCAATCAATTTTTTTGATACTGTGTACCATTTGGTCCATGCAGACATTTCTTCCAGTTGCACCAATTTTTTATAAGCTAGTGCCAAATGTAGGCACTGACTTCTTTCCTTCATGATCATAGGCATGCATAATCTGCGAAGGAATGACCGTGACAGAGCCCTTTATCTTAACTGGGAAGTTAAGAATTTTGCCTCCTCCCACTTAGCATGCTATCATATTTACTTTAATGCCAAACAACCTGTTTTTGACATTGTATTGTATAAAGCCTATATAAGCATTTTTTTCACCCCAGTTTTACAGGGTATGTTCACCAATATAATAGCTATGTTTACACACATGCAGACATGAGACAAAATTACTTTTTTCATAGTGATAGTCCAGTGAGATCACCTATCTGCAAGTATAGAATAGAGCAACATGACTACTGAGAGTTAATTGCCTGCACTGAGGAGTGGGTTCTGGTTTTCCTCTTTTGTCTAAGTGCACATACTAGCAAAGTGATTTATTCTCACCACTACTACTGAAAGAGCAATACAAATATGAGATGGTTACCTCTTATTTCTGCATCATATTCAAGTTATGTGCATAGATCACACATCTGAAATAGTTATAGTTGTAGCTTTTTTTTTTCTTTTCCAAATAGTAAGGTGGAATTCATTTTAGTAAAATAGCCAGAACATTACATACAGGGAAGGGATGAGGTTTAAAAGAAGGCAGGATTTGAAGGAGCTATATAATGTTTGACTGACAATGTTTGGGTAGATTATAAGTGATGTATAATGTTTGCAACTAAAATTATGTCAATATGGTTTGTGATGTTAAATGCTTGCAACTAAGATTATGTCAATGTGGTTTGTGATGTTAAATGCTTGCAACTAAGATTATGTCAATGCGGTTTGTTTTCATTTATATAAATGTATGATTGTCTATGTCCTAAGTGATAATTTAATAAAGATGCTTCTTGTTTAGCAAAAAAAAAAAAAAAAAAAAAAAGTCATTAGAGCAATAAAACAATGGCAAAAAGTATTTTGAAATGTAAGTGCAGTAGACTAATGAAGTTCCAAGCAGGGAAAAATAAAACAGTGTTCACTTGGACTTAGCTGGAAGAACAAATAATAAACTGACTTTTGGTTCTAAAATATTTTTCAGCTTTGTATTGCATTATTTTGATAGATGTTTTTGTACTTCAATGCTGCAAGTGGCCAAAGAAATAGCCTGTAGCTTCTGCTTATTAAGTATTATAGTTTTACTTTGACACTGGTACCAGCTGAATGATTGTACCTGGTGGGGAGTGTGTTTGCATTTTTGTCCTGCTTGCTTCTCTGCTGTATCTTCTTTTTGGTGTCTCTTGCATTTCTTATAAGGATCCCTTTAACTCATTACATCTGAGTGACACCTCCGGGTATATCTGCAGTTAACTCCTACTGATGCCACTAGGTGTCAAATATTGCTTATTCATATTTGCATTAATATTTCCAAAACCATAGTACAAGGTTTTAAAGGATTTCATCTTAAAACCTACACAGTGGCAAACTCAACTGCATTAATGTTTGACCTCTGTCTAGTGCAGGAAAATAGATATTAACTGATGTTTTTATGATATTAATTTATATAGATATAATTTTCACATTTTTATAAATATTTCAACAACCAAGTAATGCAGACAAAACTCCTTAGCTTCATATGAAAGCTCTCAGCCAGATAAATAAAATCCTGCTGACAGTATGTGTATAACTTGAGTGGTTGCTAAAATATTGTAAGTTGTTTGCAAAATATTACAAATGTATGTAGTTACTGTGTTTAAAGTGACTTGTAAAAGACCTAGAACTGAAAGAATACCATCATTACAAAAATAGTTAGTGCTGAGTTTGATATTTATACTTCTTTCATAACTGCTATAGTTCCAGAGATATGAGTATTTGTTTGAAATATGAGGACATAATTTGATTCTGTCAAAAGGCTTAGACTCCGCCCATTGGAAGTTACAGTGCAAACTTCCTGAGCTCTGTTGGAGTGAATGAGTTAAGAAGGAATTACCTTCATGATTTTCCCAATGGTTTCAACACCTCACAAAGGAACATGATTTATACGGCATGTGGTACAACCTCCAGTTAACCACCAATGACTATTTGTTTTCTGGTGTCAGCAGGTGAATAGCCAACAGGATTGATTTTGGCTGTTTACTACCAGCTTGATCAAAGGAGTCATGGCTCTAGAAATGAGCCAGCCCATAGAACACTGTCTTGTTCAACTTGAACTTAATTTAACTGGCTATTAAACACAACCAAAACTATGGGAAACTAGTAAATTATGGGGTGCAAATAAGAAAAGATGTAGTGTTTAGTGAAACCCTACAGAGAACTATAAGATGGAGGTTAGAAGTACCAAGTCTAGTAATGAATAGTTGAAAGATATTTACTGAAAGAGGTGGAATAGAAACTCATCCTGTTGGTGAAGCAATATAGGCTGGAAAATGTACAACAACAACCTTGAGAGGAAAAAAGCAACTGAGAACTTTGTAGTACAGTGCATTAAGAGAAAGTCTGGATAGCATGTAATAAATCTGTCTGGCAATGAGGATTATCTCCTCTTAACTACATGTCTGTAAGCTAAAGGAGGGACTGGTGCAGTACACCCCAGTAAGTCTTAGGGACACTAAAGGAAGAGTATGTTGCAAACCTGACAGGCTGAACATGATATTAAAAGGATGTACATCAGTACTTATAGCAAACTCTACCGGCCTGTATAGCATCTCATAAATGAATACTCATGCAAGTTGAATACTTTCCCAAGAGTTGTTTTTGTGTCTTTCGGCTTTTCCCGTTTAGGGGTCGCCACAGCGGAACTCCGGTCCACTAAAGATTGGCAGTAGATTTTTTTACGTGCCGAGTTGCCAGCCCTGATGCACAACCTTCATTGAAGGTACGCCTATTCACGCATGTCTCCACACAGAAGACGCTTTAGCTGAGAATCAGGAGAAAATATTTTTAAAGTGTTCAACTTGAACCAGCTTCTCCAAATGGAGAATTATTAGGTACACTCTTACCAGGGAAGCCCCCTGGGTCTTCTGGCTTCACATAGGACTTTTACAAAGCACTCCCACAATTGGTGATACTAATACTTGTCTTATATTATACTTCTTTACAGAATAAGAGAAGTAAGTGTTATTTGATCCCAACTGCCAATCTAATTCTCTTCCACAAGGAAGGGAAACAACACCAGGAACCCTGCAATTATGGCTGTATCATATAACTCCCATAAAATACCAAAAAGTTATGCCAAAGTACTAGTCTACAGGCATGAATATACCTTCTTGAGTTTACTAGCTCCTTACAACAGGACTATGCAACCATTTACCATTTAAGGTCAACAATATGGTTATGCATTATACGGTAGAAGCTAGATGTTTTGAAAAAATTATTTCTAACAACTGGAATTTATTACAAGCTGGCAGTGACATTTGTCACTTATTTATTTCCAGACCGACTTTTACTTATAAAAATAGAAGTAATTTTAAGGTGATATTGGAACATACTGGGTGCACATATGGGGTCCCCACTACAAGAAAATGTGAACATTGTACACATTGTACGTATATTAATGTTAACAAAGATGGTGAGGTGCTCAGTAAGATCAAAACATGGAATGTGGGTACATTTGTAAACTGCAACACACAAAGAATTATTTATTTAGCTACATGTTGCTCAAGCAATGCATTTTATATTGGTAAAACCAATAATTCCCTTAAACAAAGGATTTACCAACATATTTATAGTATTAGAAGAAGGGATAATAAAAGTGCACTTGTTCAACATTCATTATATCATTTAAACTTTAATAAGTTTGTGTTTTTAATTTTGGAACAGCAGGTTTTGCATGATACTGGTGGAGATTGGGAAAATGAATTACTTAGGAAGGAAGTGAAATGGCAGATTAAATTTGATGCTGCATATCCACCAGGGTTAAATGACATTTCTATTTCTAGTGAATTACAGAGAAGGGCTTTGGAAATATAATTGTTTTTAACTATTTTTAATTATTTTTAACTATTTTCAAATTATCTTAATTCTTCACATGTATTTATTGTAAGCATGTTTCTTTAAATGCATTGGTAGTTTTTTTTCTTAAAAAAATTTTTATTGAAATCAAAACTGAAATATACACAGCTATTAAAATATTTGTACAGATTTTTGATACATTAGATAAAAATAAAAAAAAGAATGGTATAATAAACAATAATACCATAGACTATATACAGAAATGTTCACTGTACAGGAATGAAATATTATTGTTAGGCTAATAGAAAAAGGATTTGATTTTACATTCAGGTTATGGGTTTTCTAATAGTTCAGATATACTCTTCCAATATTTATATGTTGTATTCCTTGAGGATCTAGATCTGTCAACATTTTGAGTTTAGAAACATCCTTGAGAAGATCTTTAAAATTTTGAAAATATGGACTATGTGAAGATTTCCAATTTTTTGTGACTTCTTTCCTGGCGATGGACAATATAGACCATAAGATTGAATATTTGCTGGGATTTACACATTTTGGGATTAGAGTGTTAAATAGAATAAGTGATTTAGTAATAATAAAATTATCTGTAAAGAGTGCTTGTAAGAAGTTATTAACATCTTCCCAAGATTTCTTTAAAAGTGAGCATTCATAAAATATATGTATCCAGTCTGCATTAATTTCCTTCCTACATCTCCAACATAAAACACTTTCTTTAGTTATCTTGCTGATATTTTGAAGTGTAAGTAATGATCTATTTAAAAATCTCCAGGTGAAAATTTTCCATTTGTGTGAAGATGTTGTTTTACCAGCAGATTGAAGAATATTTAATTTATCCTTATCTGAAGGATGGGCATTATTAGTGGTGGTAAAAAAAATCACAGTAATTATCTGTATATATATATATCCAAGTCTGATTTTATTGTTTTATATATGAATGAAAGACTAACTTTCGGTGAAATGTTCTGTTGAGTTAAGAGAGTTAAAAGCTGTATCAGACTAGGAACTGAGGTTTTAATTGAAGGAGAGATTAGATTGAGTTTACCCTTGATGTATTTCCTTGCTTCTTGTAGGTCTAGCCAGAGTACTGAGTCAAAAGTATTCTCATCTATAATAGTATTAAGAGCTTTATTTCGTGGTTGTTCATCAATTGATGCCATGCTATGAGGCGCTTTTGTTTAAATAATGACATTTTCTGATAATCTACTGTAAACATAATCCCTTGTGTATAGGCGATGGGGAAAGTAAGAAATATCCAGCTTTCATATCTTTTATGTCTAAGGATGACATTTTTAAAAGACAAAATTAGAGTTATGTAGTTAGATTTAAATGTTTGGGTGTAGTGGAAAAAAATATTCTTTCAGTCTCCAAATAAAGATGCTATTCATTAAGTATAACATATGAGTATCATTGTTTTTTGGAGATTGAGATAGACAAAGTAAAAAAGTCTTTCCATTTTGCTGAATATTTACTGTCAATTAACTGAGTGATTGATTTGATTACAGAAGAAATTGAATAAAGTTCTAGGTTGGGTAAAGCTATACCTCCATTATCCTAGCTATACATATGGATTGATAAAGCAATTCTGCATTTAACTGGGTGCCAAAGGAATTTGTTAATCATCGTGTTAAACTTTTTGATTACTAAATGTGTTGGGGGTATAGAGATGGACTGAATTATATACAAGATTTTGGTGAGTAATACCACCTTTATAATTGATAATTTCTCATCCATGGAGAATTTTATTTTAGACAATCTAGTTATTAAATTATCTATGTTTGCAATACTTTTATTAAAGTTCAGTTTTATAATATATTTTGTGCTGTTAGTAATAATTATGCCTAAATATGTTATTTGTTTAGATTGTGCTATATATTTCTTAAAATTATCTTGTATATACATTTTCTTTTGACCAACTGAAATAATTTGTGTTTTATTGTGATTAAATTTAAGGCCTGAGTTCCTTTGAAAAAGCTCCATATTGTTAAATAGTTCTGACAATGATGGGTCTTTGCCACCCAGTGTAATCAGAATGTCGTCTGCAAACATCTGAATTTTTGATGTTTCATTAAAACCCAACTCATATCCTATTATATTAGTGTTATCCCTTATCACATACTAAAATATTCTTGGCATTGTTTGCAACGCTTAAAAAGGGTAGATAAAAGTGATATGAATTGGACATTTCTTACCATGGATGTTGTGAATCTATTTTCAACCATACCCCAAGCTGAAGGTTTGGAATATTTCAGAGAAAGTCTTTTGAGAAGTAAACATCTAAATGGTGTGAAGTTAAATAATGTAATTAATTTCATGGAATTGATACTTAAAAACAACTATATGATATTTGAAGGAGAATTTTATCATCAGATTTCTGGGGTGGCAATGGGGGCCAAATCTGCCCCCATTTTTGCCAGCTTGGTACTTCTTCATTGGGAAGAGATATTTATCTTCCCTAGCCCTTTTTTTGAACAAATTGTACTGTACAATCGGTTTTTAGATGGCATACTGGTTCTTTGGAAGGGAAACGAAGATGAGGTCAGGAATTTTGTGGAATACCTTAATTCCACTACCCCATTTTTTTTCCTTCATGTACACATGGGACAACCAAACAAAAGAATTTCTGGATATAAAACTCACTAAAACATCAGAGGGGTTGGAAAGTAATATTTACAGAAAGGAAACATATAGTAATTCATTATTACATTTTTCAAGTTGCCATCCTTTGTAGTGTGATTAAAGGGCAGATGGTCCGTTTGTCTCACCTTGTGAGTAATGACATGATATATCAAGTGGAGATGTATAACCTTATAGGGATGTTTTTAAATAGAGGCTATCCATTGAGATTGTTATCAGTCAGAAAAGCAGTGATGGGAAGAAGGGGGACATCATTTAAACCTATTCTGAAAGACACTAGTGGGGCTACTGAGATAATTGAAGGAACAGAACCCCTTGATTCTGGACCATTTGATTCCAGAGCCTTAGTTTTGAAGTATAATCACCAGACATCTCAGATTATTAAGGTTGTTAAGAGATCATGGGATCTAGCATTTGATGCAAACACCAAAAAGGAGTTAGGGCAAACCCCTCGAATAATATTTTCAAGAGGTTTGAATATTAAAAATTTATTAGAAAGATCAAAAGAAAGATATACAAGCTCACGCATGTATAAATGCGGGGCTTGTAGATATTTTAGATATATTAATGATGGACCCTATGTGACTGTATGGGGGTACAATAAAACAATTCCATGCCCAGGTAAATATTGTTGCAATTCTAAGATGGTTGTCTATTTGGCAACATGCACAACATGTTCAGGTTTTTATGTGGGAAAAACCATACGCAGGTTAAGAGAAAGGATAGCAGAACATCTTAGGGCCATAAAAAACAAAGCCATTCATAATGCGTTATATGCACGTTCTATGGCTTGTGGCAACTTTAAGAAGTTTACATTTTTGTAGTTGATCTGGTATTGACAAGTGAAAGAGATGGTGATGAAAACATTAGAGTTGAGTCCCTGGAATTTAAAAGACAGGTTGTATTGAATGCTACAGTTTTCCCCGGTCACAACAACCATATTTCTATTATGCCCATATTGAAGCAAAGGGCAATGGTTGTTTAATGTCTGGGAGGGTTTAAATGTATTGTACTCAGTTTATGTTATTGATATATATATCAATATATATATACATATATTTTCTATTTTATATGTTATAAAGTCTTTGTAAAAAGGTCATTCATTAATACATTTACTGTTTTGAGATTAATAGTTTTATTATTATTTTAATAAGTGTAATTTCATATGTTATATATATATATATATATATATATATATATATATATATATATCATTATGTATGCTGTTATGTTTGGTAATTATGCAACAATAGTGATTGGTTAGTTGATAAATGTAGTTTGCATTTAAACCATGTGATTTGATGCTCCTTTTACTCTGAAGAAGCCATTAGTTTGATGGTGAAAGCGCTTAGTACATTGGAGCCTGTTTTAGCTCTTAATTAAAGCGGCTTGGTGCAGTTCGTAAATTTTGTGTTTGTTTTTAAACTGTTTTTACCCTGATGGGTTAGGTGTATTTTATTATCCCTTATCAAGTTTGCCCAACGTTCCATGATTAAGGTGAATAAAAGAGGGGACAGCAGGCAAACTTGTTTAGTGCCTTTTACTATTGGTATAGATTGAGAAATATTAGGACCTATTTTGATGTATGCATGACAACCATTATATAATTGAGTAATAAGGTTTACAAAATGTTCTGAAAAATTAAGTTCCCCCAAAAGAATGAGGAGATAATCCCAATTAATTGTATCGAAGGCGCAATTTATATCTAAACTAATTATAGTTAAATTTGTTTTTAAAATCTTTACTGATTCAATTAAGGTTAATATTCTCTTAATATTGTCGTAAGAGGTTCTATTTATTATGAAACCTGTTTGATCCGCCTCCACTAGATTAGGAAGAAAATTTTTGAGTCTATTAGCATATGTAGACATAAATATTTTGTAGTCTATATTTAGTAGGGATATAGGTCTATATGAGTTACATTTAGTGGGGTCTTTGTCCTGTTTTATAATAGGGGTTATAAAAGTATATTTCCATGATGGTGGGATGAAGTTTTTAGTTTGTACTATGTTAAAAACAGCATGTAAAACTGTGATAGCTTTATTAGGTAAAGTTTTATAACTTTCTGGGATGATGCCATAATTTCCCAGAGCTTTGTTTTGTTTAAGTTCATTACTTTGCAGTTGAATGTCTTTGAGAGTAATCTGTCTATCAAATAATTCAGCTTGCTCTTCTGTTAATTTTTTCTTTGAGTTTTTACTAATGAATGTCCGTATGTCTTTTTTTAGATTTAATAATTTGGAAGACTGATTAAGATTATGAAAAAATTCTCGGAATTCGTTTAGTATATTATGTAAACCAGAGACCATTTTCTTTTTCTGTGGTGAGAAAATGTCATTAATATGGTTAAATTTATTTAATCTTTTAGTTTTGTTGGCTATAATATTCATGGATCTAGGATTCGATGAAAATGTAATGAGTTTAAATTTCTCTAAGCTAATCATGGTTTTATGATTTAATATTTCAAGATACTTTTTGTTTAAAGAATTTATATCTTTTTTTGTCTTTGTCATCTTTGTTTTTTAAAAGAACAAGGTTCAATTTGTCAGGATTAGATTGTATTTCTTTTAATTCTTTATCCCACATAAGTCTTTTTTTTATACCAATTAGTTATTCTACCATATACGTAGGATTTCATTGCATCCCAAATAAAGACTTCGGATGTATCACTAGTTGTGTTAAATTCTATGAAGTTATGTACTTCTTCAGATAAGAAAGCTTTAAAATCATTTAGTTTAGCGATATTTGCTGGGATTCTTTTTATCTGTACATCAGAAGTTGAGTGGATATTTATATCAAAGGTTATGGAATTATGGTCAGAAAGGGGACATGTAATTACCTTTACTCTAGTTAAAGAATCAACCAAGTTATTAGAAACAAAGGCTCTGTCTATCCTAGAATATGAATTATGCCTATGTGAATAGAACGTGTAGAAAAGAGAGTTGGGGTCTGCATAATTATTTACATCTTTTAGCAGGAGAGAATCAGAAAATTCTTTCAAAAGTCTAGCCGTTGACAAGATTTTTCTTTTACCAATAAAGGTAGAGGCTTTGCTATCAAAAATACAGTTAAAATCACCGGCCAAAATGATATTACCCTTAGAAAAATGTAGGATGTGTTCTGTGTGTTGCTGTGCTGATTTAAGTCCAAAGCCAGGAATCCAGTATGTATTGATTAAAGTGAATATTTTGTTGTTAAATTCTATAATAACTGACACTAATATACCTTTTTTATCTTGGTATGATTCTATTATTTTTGGTTTAGGTAATTTTTTATGCCATAATATAGCAACTCCCCTTTTTTTCTTTGAATGTTCTGAACTGGCTAGAATAGAAAAGCATTTAGAGTCCAATTTAGAAATATCTTTTGATATCAAGTGGATTTCTTGTAGAAATATTATTTGGGAGTTTTGCAATTTGAGGTATTTATTTAAAGATCTTCTCTTATTAGGATTGTTTAGACCATTAACATTGAGTGACAGACAATGTAAAGAAGTCATGAGGTAGTTTCCGTGTATGATAATGCATATTGTCTATACATTTTATTTATTTATTTATTGACATTTGTTAACCGGGTTTGTCCAACTGGGCTTGTGGCCCATTTTCAGTGGAGACCCGAGGAGAAAAGCTCCAGTAATACATTTTAAAACAAGTACAATTTTAAACAATATTGATATAATAGCAGTTATAGCAAAATGATTCACATATATTGGGATACATGCATAAAGTTAAAGTTGCATTAAAAAGAAGCTAAGTAACAATTTTACATTGATATAGTTAAATAGGTTAACAATTAACATTTTTTGTTTGTAGAAAATTGTGCAAATGCATAGTAGACACATTGGAGAGAGAGGTGTAATGAGGTACTAAGTATGGTCCTTCTGAGGGTACATAAAGGGAAGGAAGACTAGGTAGGGTCATGGCAAGGGCAGGTTCTGGAATTGAGAAAATAAGCTTTTAGTTCATTTTTAAAGTGTGAAGTGTGGGAGATTGAACGTAAGTCAAGGGGAAGTTTGTTACAAGCATGGGCAAGGGAGTGTTTGTAGAGTAGTTTGCCTACTGACCTTTTTGGGTGGTAGATATCAAGTAATTGTTGGTTAGAAGTATGGAGGGTCCAGGATGGGATGTAGATGGAGACTAAGGAAGGTAGAGATGGACAGAAGGAGGGTTTATAAAGAATACAGTGTAGCATATGAAATTGATAAGATAGCAGAAACTGGGGAAGTTCAAGCCATTGAAGAGAGTTTAAAGAAATGCAGTGGTGTGAGTTGTATGGGGAGTTAATACTGAATCTAGCTATTTTATGGTAAGTCTGGAGGCCTGGATATAGGTAAGAACTGGGGCGGCATATAAGAGGGTGTCTGTTTATGTATAAAAGAGAAATGTAAGGAATACCACTGTTTGATATACTTAAAAAATGATATAGAGGTAAAATCAAAGGTATATTAAAATAACTTTACAGTGAACATCATAAACAATATTGTCAATAAATTGTAGCAAAAATGTTTAACAAAAAAAACATCCAAGACCTTTCTGGAGTTATATACTCCTAGTATGAGTGACATATATCACTCAAATTATCATTCTAACTAGCAGCAAGTTTCAAACAGAAACTGCCTATTTGCAAACTGTTATATATTTAAATGTATGGCTTTTAAGTACAGAAGTAAACACGACTAAATAGAATAATAATAAAATCAATAAATTGTTAAATATTATTAAGTAATTATGAAAAACAACATGAAATATTACTATTTGTACTACAATGAATCAATAAGCTGATTATTAAACATATATTAAAATAAGATTATGCTGTATAACCAAGATGAATAAAATCAGCTGAGGTGCACTAATGACAATGAATTATGCTTATATACTGTCCTTAAAAACAAACATGCAGTAAATGTGAGCATATAGTAATACTTTCAAAGTCAAGTAAGGATAGTGATCAAAAATAGTGTCAGGGCTCATATTGACAATATTGTAATACAGTAGATTAAGGCTGTATAGAGAACTCTAGTGAACTTGTACTCAGAAGTAAATGGTTCAATTATAAGGATTCCAGCTGAAAGAACTACTCTATATATTAATCATAAAATCTCTACAACAGTCCTATCTCTCCTTTTTGTAAAACTTTCAAGACTGAATTTCTGTTCATTAAACAAAACTATAAACTTCAACAAAGTATAGATGTACACTGACATTGTGAGGCCTATCATGGAATACTGTAATCTTTCTTGTACAGAAAGTAATGTATTATATTTCTGCAACAAAACAAACTAAAAATACATTCTGATGAGAGAAAAAAAAAACATCTTGTACCATAACAGCTTTATGTATCAAGTTGGTAATAGGGATTATTCTTTAACTACTTTTATAAGAAATGTTTAAGCTGTGTAGGAATCTCGCTACTATATCTTATACCATCAAGATTATGATCTATAAACTCTTACTTGTTTTGCAGTACTGCACAACAACCCATATAAGATGTAATTTTTTGTATGTTACTCTTTCTTGAGCTGTCACCCTTGTAAATGTATACTTTTCTTCTTTTTACACTCTTTATTTCCCCAATTATATCAGTAAAGTTCTAGCTGTACCAATGTATCTTATCAGCTCCCTTTAACTAAACACCAACTGGCTAAGGGTTGAAAAAGAGCTCTCTAAGTGAGCCTAACTATATTATAATACAGTGTAAGGAGGTCATGCAAAACATTGCTTTATAACAGGCATTCACGGTAAAACTATTTGTGAGAAGCACTGCAATCAACATAATCTTTAAGTTGAGTATAACACAAAGATGTATCTGCATTTCATGTTATATTGCTGTTATGCTATAAGTAGGGTGACTGGTTCCTTTCATTCCCTTTCCCGCTGAGTAAAGAAGTGTTCAAAAGGTTTCGCCCTTTGTAATTTGTCGAGACGCTGATGACATCACATAGCAATGGGAATTGTTCCAGTGATACGGAAAACAATTAAACGAGTTCAAGGATTAAAATAAGCTGCTAGAGTTCCAGCAGGAAATGGTAAGGCACTTTAACAACAAACACAGCTTTTATTAGGCTCACGAGCTGCTTGGGACAATCTGAACATCACATACAAAGCAAGAAATGCTATTGCAAAGGCCAAGAGCTTCCCGGGCTCACCGCATACATCACCAAAGACAATGCCACCAACACAGCGCTACTCTCAAGAGCATATACGCTTTGAACAAAACAGAATACAAGCATACAAGCAAAACAAAAAACCCTGTACCAGCTATCATACCACCATTATTATCCTGTTAATATACAAACAAAAGCAGCAAATGTATGGACTAACCACCAGAACCCTGCACCAACTACCAAACCACCATTCTTTTACTATTAATGTACATGTAATTCACAACAGAATTACTAGACAATCAGCCCAAAAGAAAGATCAGAGCAATCAGTGCAACAACAAGCCCTAGTTTACTAAAATATCTAACCTATGAATCTAAACCTATGTATTATAACAATCGATCAAGATATGCCACTTCTACAATATGTATATAAATATAAGCTATAAGTTTATTAATTTTTAAGGGTAAATGCTACTTTTTATATCCAAAAAGAGCAATAAAAACATATTAAACTATTAATAACTGGGCAAGATACTTTCAATACCTATCAAGTAGGTGGTTAGTTATTCTATATGATCAGAAACGTATGAGAAAGTATTAAGCTGATTATTATTTCTATATATGTAAGATAGAGCAAGACTGTAAGAGAGAAAAAAAGGTATATATTCATTAATAGCAGACACAGAAGACACAAAAAAAATACTCACCTGTTGAACCATTTTCATCTCTCTAGACTTCTGGGTCATAAACAAGAATTATTTATATATAAAGAAAGAGAACAAAAAAAACTACAAGGGTAATGTGAACAGACTCGTCATTTTTTTTTTTAGTTTCTTTTTAGGATCAGATGTTTTCCAGGATCCATTTTCTGCTAATCTTTTGTGACTGGAAGTAGCCTAATCCATCTCATCTATCTTTTCCAATATTTTCTTTGATTTGATAAATATGATAGCTGGTTCTAGTTCATCAAATATTTTAGGACCATCCTGCAGAAAGATCTTTGGTTTGTCTGGAAAAAGCAGATGTGTTTTTATTTGAGCTTTCTTTAGTTCTTTGAGTAGTGGCAAAAATAGTTTTCTTTTGGCAATCACAGAGGAAGAATAGTCATTGTCAAAACGTATGATATTATCTTGAAATTTTATAGGTGAGTTGGACCATGCAGTCTTTAATACAATTTCTTTATCATGTGAAGATAAATATTTGACTATCACTGACCTTGTAGAATTACTTTTATTGTTCTTAGATTGAACCAGGGATCTGTGAGCCCTTTCAATACCAAAAGAGAGGGCTTCAGGAAGTTATAAAATCTCAGGTATCCATGAGGTTAAAAATTTCTCCATGTTGTTTTCTTCAATATTGTCCAGCAACCCAAAGATCCTGATGTTATTTCTACGACTTCTATTCTCTAGTCATCAATCTTTGACTGAAGTAAAGAGCTTTGTTTTAAGAGAAATTCCAAGTTATGTTCATTTTCTTGAATTCTACAGTCCATGTCTTTCAGTGAGGTTTCTATGCCAGTAATTTGTTCTTTCTGCTGTTTTAAGTCTTGGTGTAAAGTCTCCATTTGCTGTGAACATTTTTCTTTAAAATTATCCAATTTCAGGTCTGTTTTGTCTATTTTAGTGGATAGCTCTTGGATAGTGGATAGTAGAGATTGTAGCTCCTTTTTTAATGATGTGTCCTGGTGAGAAGATTTTTGTCTTGTGAAATTTGACAGGAAAAAGTAATAAAATTTAAAAATGAATGAGATACTATGCAAATAAACTGTAAGGAGAGTCCAAATAAGTAGAAATAGTTACTATTTAGATAGTTAATTTAAAAAATTCCTGTCATAAAATATGTGATAAGGCTGAGAGAAAGTGCTGCTACTCAAGACTCATGCTAGCCATGCCCCAATGCATTGGTAGTTTTTGAGGGGATTGTTTCTTTGAATGTTTTTAAGTAGAACTTTGAGTTTAATATGGGTGGTTCTGAAGATGTCTGATTTGACAGACGAAAGCGCTTAACTATTCCCTGTTTTACTTGGATTTATTAAAACGCTGCTTTATGGTTTCCTTTTGGACTGACTTGGTTTTCTTTGGATTTAGTTTCAAAGAACATACAAAACATCATATGAAGACAACTACATTAATTTTGCTGGATTCCAAGAAAACAATTCAGTTGCTTAAATTGTCCTTCCCTCAAGAATATTTTGGGAGAATGGGTTTTAATGGAATACTTTTTGACAAAGTTTCAAATACTTTACAAGGGGTAACCAATGGAATATGCTCCTCCCTATTTGGATTTTTCAGTACTAAAAGGCAGGGGTGTTTCATCTCTCCACTGCTCTTCATGTTGGCAGTCGAATGTCTAATAACAGATCTTCGTAGAAATTGATGATGACAAGGTGTCCCAGTCACTCACCTGCTGCTGTTCATTTCTTCACAGCTTGTGGGCAACTTTATTCTCTGAAACTGGGAGCCAGAGACATGCTAGCAAGAAAATGTAACAACATAATTTACTAAACCCTTATGAAAAAATATCAAAATCTGCAACAGCACAGTATTATTTTCCTGATCTCAGCATGTTCTCTATTTATACTAATTTTGAAAGGTTTTGTTTAAAAATTAAAAATAGAAGCACAGTGGAAATAATCAAGCTTTGCAGAGACAAAAAAAATAAAATAAAAAAAGAAACTGTAATCATAGATAGTATGAAATTTGTCTCATGATTTGAAAATACGAAAATATAAATCTTCACCTAACAGCTGAAATCAGTGCAATAAAAATATCTGCACTCTCTCGTTTCCTTATCGACATCTTGGGATAGATTACAAAAGAAGTGCTCTCGGTGCAAGTCTGCCCTGATTCCTAAAGACTTGCTCTCAGTTTAACTAACTTTGGTGAAGGCCTATCTATTAATAGGCTTACACCAGTGGTGAGATTTTGGAATCAAGACCCTAATCTAATCTATGCTTTTTTCTGACATTCACCCACTTCAGAAGTCAGAATTTCAATTTCTTTGAGTGTGACAAATGTGTATAATACACCTGCTGCCACCAATTAATACATGATGGAAAAGGGCTGTGGGCTTTAACTCCTGCACGAATGTAGGATTTGACTGCTACCTGGTATATTACAAAGGTCAATTCACCTTAAGGGTATTAAGTAAGTGTGCACTGCTGCATTGGGTAACAAGTAACACCTGCCATACCCAAATAAACTCTACATTGTACAGTTACAGATCAGAGGGTAATCATTGGTTCCCAGGTTTTTACCCACAGCAGAGTGAATCCTGTGCAACTGAAACCTGTCTGGGTCTCTGTATACAAATTAATTCTAAACACTCACACACACTCACACACACACACACACACACACACACAAACACACACACCCACACTGTTTGCAATAACAGAGATCCTGAGCAGCCAAGTATCCAAGAAAGGCATTACAATGTCTACCATTCCCAGAACCTTCAAGTAGCACACACTGTAATTCAGTCATGAAGCAAGACTTTGTTCCTTCTCCAAACTGCAGAGCATCTTCTCAATGGCAAATGCAGTTGTATACCATTTTCACCCTTACTTTACATTTTACTCTTTTGAGAAAAGGCTAACCCAATGCATTTTCATTTTATTTTTGCCTGTTAAGCATGTAAACACACTTTTGATTTGATACAACTGTTAACAATTTTTCTCATGTGTTTTCTTTGAAAAAACAAGACTTCCCCAAATCATTACAGTTGTTCTCATAAATATCCATCATTTCTTCATTTCAGCAAGATTTGCTGAGAGACCCTCAACAAATGAAGTATAAGATAAGAGACTCATCTCATGTTACACTTGCCAAGTTTGTTACTTTGAAAGATCCTTTGATGTTTTTGTTGACAGGGGAGAGCACCTGGCAATTTAGTTGTCATTCAACGATACCACACCATAAAAAGTTTAATGGATAAAGCTTTCGGGTCTACACCCTTCATCAGTATAACACTGCAACAATATTATTACATTTTGGAGCAACTGTTGTTATGGAAAAGGAGTTTTATCTCACAAAATTTTAAGAAATTATGAATGATGTCTATATTTTTAAAGAAATTCCATATACTAATATACAGAATATTATTGCTGAGGTGAATATGGCAATTTATGATTTGCAATTAGTGAATGATATAAGTTTGGAATTATTTAATTATTTGAGCGTTCCATGTCCAAGAATACCTCAAATTTATGGTAATCCAAAAATTCATAAAAATGCAGCTAACCCACCCCTGAGACCTATTGTCTCAGGTGGTGGGTGGATAACAGAGCCTATTTCAAAGTACCTTCAAAATGTGTTAGGGAACTATATAGCAGTTTGTAGTACTGTATTGAAGGATACCAATGATTTCCTAGATAATCTCTATATGTGGCAACTTGATAACAATGTGGATGAATATATTATGGCCACTTTAGATATTACGTCCTTGTTCACTGTGATACCAAATGATTATGGAATAAATGCAATACGGAATTTTTTAAATAATGAGATAAAAATGCATGGGAGGGAGATTGAAACAATATGTGCTCTTTTAGAAGTGGTTTTAACACATAATGTTTTCATTTTTGATGGGAAATTGTTTTTGCAACTTACAGGTGTTGCAATGGGCACACCAGTGGCAAACACTTATGCCAATTTAGTGTTATATGAATGGGAGAAGGAGGTAATACTAAATAAAGTCAATTACCTGAATGAGAAAGTCGTCTTCTATAAAAGGTTTGTAGACGACTGTTTTTTATTGTGGAAAGGTTCCCATTCAGAGTTGGAAAACTATTTGCAGTACATAAATGAGTCAACTGACTTTCTAAGGTTTAAAATGACAGTATCATGTGATAATATTAGTTTTCTAGATGTAACTCTATTTAAGAGTAATAAGAAATTGGAATCTAAAGTCTATAGAAAAGATGTTGACTCACTGAGATACATAAATAAGGATAGCATGCATGCACCTCATATATTTAGAGGAGTTCTTAAAGCACAATTTATTAGACTAAGCAAGTTAAATACTGATGAACTTAATTTTAATGAACAAACTGAAAGTATGGCGAAAGAATTTGAAAGGAGTGGTTACTCAAAGCAGCTTATTAATAAAGCATTGTGCGAAGTAAAAAATGAGAGACAGACGAAATTTAAACCAATATTGTCAGGAGGTATAACAATGGGGAGAGACAACTCATGTAAGGATATAAAGTTAACTAGATATCTAACCACCTATAATTTAAATACATGTAATGTAAGTGCTATAATAGAGAAGAACTGGCCGGTTCTACTAGCCATGCCTGAAATAAGATCCATAGTAGGTGATAAACCTGGTTTTGCATATAGAAGTGCTGAAACTTTAAAACAGAAATTATGCTATAAAGATTTCCATATTAAGCCTAGGATTAATAAATTGATGGGAATAAGGAAATGTTACAACTGCTCTTGCTGTAATGATTTATTTGAAGGTGGAAATTTTTTTGAACACCCTACTAGTGGAGAAATTATTAGAATGACCACGTTAACAACTTGTAATGAAGAAAGGGTGGTATATTTGGCTACATGTGTATCATGCACTTCATTTTATGTGGGTAAAACTATTAGAAAGCTAAAAGAGAGAATAATAGAACATAAATTGGAAATCAGGAGGAGAGTATCAACGAATGCTTTAAGTAAACATATTATAGAAAAAGGCGAAAATCATGTATTTAAATTTAAAGTATTAGCTGCAGTAAATATCAGTCTAAGGAAGGGAGACATTAATAATTCCCTAGAACTGAAAGAGTTAGAATGGATTATTAGACTTCAGGCAGATGCCTCCCCTGGTTTAAATAATGCTGTTAGTCTGAAACCAGTATTAGTTAAAAAACAAAGAGAAAGGCTATAAATTCTATGGCTATACTTCTGTCTGTATTCATTAGTTAATTATGTATGCATATTTAAATAAGTATATTCTATTAGCGATATATTGTTTTCTGTATATATTTTTATTATATTTTCATTATATTTTTATTGCATTTTTATTGCATTTTTACTGCAATTTTTATTTCATATTTTAGATATGAGTAAATTATGTATATGTGTGTATATTATTATATTATACATATATGTATAGAGTCTGTTAGACCATTAATATGATAGTATGTCATTCATATCTTGTTTTTTAATGTTTTATAATACATAGGTTGCATTTATTGTGCTGTCCTTTTAAGTTTTCTTGTGTGTTTGAGGGCTGAAGCATGTGTTTTGATGATCTCTCCTATTTAAATGTAATAATATTGTTGTAGTGTTATACTGATGAAGGGTGTAGACCCGAAAGCTTTATCCATTAAACTTTTTATGGTGTGGTATCGTTGTATGTATCTTGCATTTGGCAGTAACACCATTGTTACTTTAGTTATTTTAGTTGTCATTGCCTTGCTAGATAACCCTGCCCATTTGACTACTGGCTCCCTGTGTCTGGAGGATGTACATCCAGCTCAGTACTCCCTAGTTTTACTTCTCTCTTTAATAGCCTTAGTTATAGCAATCCTCCTATAATGCCTTTTGTAATACCTTTGTCAACAGAAGTTTTGTATAAGACATTTTATATGCATTTCATGCTCATATGGTTTGACAAAGTACATCATGGGCTATGGCTACAAGTGTCTGCTAAAAGCCCTCTGGGACCTCTAATTGCTGCACCATGTCTACACTTGGGAGTCTGCTTTCTGTACAACAACCCCATTTCTGATATCTACATTTCATTTGCCCTTCAGGATTATCAGCCCTCCTTCAAGTTATGCAAACTGTGGTCCAGGAACTGGCTCTGCCTTAAGCTTCTTTTGGAGTCTTCCTCAATGTTTCTTCAAAGAGAAATCCAGTAGTTTTTGACAACTTTAACAGATGTAGACTTACTGCTAGCAATGATTTTGCCCCCTTAAGTGGCACTAGAGGAATTCCTCTACTTTCTCACCAGGGGAGACACTGTTTCATGCTTTTCATTGCCACATTCTTTTCATTAAGTAGCCACACTACTGTCCTGTAGTGGACGTATGGACACTGTCTCTCTCTCTCTCTCTTGCACATTTCATGTTTGGCCATGTGTGTACCTTCACATTTAAAGGGTACCGTGTTTCAGCAGCTATAAAAAAATCTACTTGAATATTATCAAACAGTATTACAATCTTTTTTTTTTCCAAATACATTTTTATTTTTTTAATTATAAAGTTTTCAGTATCAAAATCAATGACATTAAAAACAGCAATACTGCAACTATTGAATGATGTTACGTCAATTTTGTCGAGATTATAAGACTTCAATATATCATGATAGGAATATATTAAAAAATATTGACATTATTTAAAACTATGTACACCCCTCTCAATTAACACTACAAATAGTGATAAACAAGTACTCTAGATTAGGTAGGTAATTAAAAAACTCTGCATTTAAATCTAATTGGTCTGAGGGAAAAAAATGGAAGACTGAGTGCTGCTGACATCTGTTTCATCTTAACCATCTGTAGTAACATTGATAAGGTCCTTCTTCCAATTATTTGAAGTGAGCAGTTTTCTTTGTATGTATGTGTATATGTCTTAGTATATTTAAAAGCTAATTCAGTGAACTTTTTCCCTGACCTAGATTTCCTTATTGTTCATTTAGTGACAATGTAGTGCTTCAGTAGTTTAACCACAACTATTGATACAGTTGTATCAGCTTTTTCAAATCGCCCAGAAATATGTAGAGTAGGGTATGTTGCCAGTTTCATGGGACATCATTAATTCCAATTTTAGCTAAGTTTGTGTATAATTTTTACCAACATTTATTAGTAAAGCCAACCCAAAGTATGTGGAGCATGTCTGCATTTTCTGCTTGGTATTCTGTACAGTTTGAGGAGAACGATGGCTTCAAAACTTGCAATTTTTAATGAAGTCATATAGGCATTTTAGTTTTTCATTAGTTGTATGCAGTAAATATTTTAAATGGAATGTAATTTATGTTTAATTTTGTAGTTACTTCATAGTTCTTACATTCCATTAATGAATTATAGTTAGAAAGATGATGCATTTCTTAAAATCTAATGTTTTGGATCATCTTATAGGCTTTAGAATTTGCTTTTTCTTGTAATAAGGTAGAGATCAAAGTATTAGGAAAAGTCAAAATTTTATTAGACTCTAAACTGACTTCATATTTTGTCAAAATCAATTGTTATATTCGCCTAAGAACTGATAGATATACTTTTGGTAGGAAGAGTTTCTCCCTTAGATTTTTTTAGGGAGATTGGTTCTGTGGATAACTAGTTCCCAAAATTGTTATTGTTCAGTAGTAAAAACTTGTCCAAGTCTATCATTTTTCAGTTTCATTGAAAACTGGGTTAGAGTCAATGAGAAGGAGGAGTAGATAAAGCAAATTTAGGTCATGAAATTTCATTACATTTTGAAATAAAATTAAGGTTGGTTATCACTGGATGTGTTTTATTACTTTTAATATCTTTTCTAACTAAAAATTAAAGTGCTAGGATATTATATTTATAATTATTCAAGATTTTACATTTATAGTTATTCTTGATATAATTATTTAAATGAATCACCCATAGAGGTTGCCATGTATTCCTGACTGTAAAACCATACATTATTTTAAATAATCAGATAGAATTTACAATTAGAAAATAAGTATAAATCTGCTAAGGCTAAGCTCCCATTTTGTTTTAGTAGATATCAGATGGCTATAATTTATCCAAACTGATTTGGGGTACTAGTTGCACTTACTTAACTGTATTTAAATTTTTTGCAATAAACATTTAGGGATAGATTGAAAAGATAAGGCAAGATGATAGAATACTTTAGGAAAGATATTCCTCATGATTAATGATACATTTGACAAAATGGAAAGTTCAGATTCTCCCATCTTAAAATGACTTATTTGATGCTGTTCCACGTATAAGAAAAATTGACTTAACTTCTTGGATTTTACCATGATGGTATTGGATTCCTAAATATTTCAGTGTAGACATAATGGTAATGCCATTTAATGCAGAGATGTTTATATGGATGTAGTTGGATGTTTGGGGTTTGAATACAGATTGCAGCAGCATCCATTACATAAGACAAATAACTAAAGTCATATAAGCCTATCTGTAGGACATGGGATTTGAAAGAGTTACTTATATGTCGACACTGGGAGGCATGAATTAAAATGAGTTCATATTCTGATCAGATTAAGAGATCTACTAATAATCACAGAATGCAAATGCACCTGAAAGGACATCCAGCACAGATCATCATTTTCATCGTCAAGACTGGGATCCATCTGTCCTACTTTGCTAGGGGGGTAGTTACATTGCCCTGGCAGAGAGACACTTCATCATACAATTCAAGTTAATCCAGAACAGGCAACACACCCCAGTCTGTTGGACAAAAAAAAACATGGCTGCGGTCAGAAGAATGAGTGTTGAAGATGCCATTGGCATATGGCTTGAAACTGCCCAGTGTAAAAGCAGCAGCCCTGTGGGCTCTTAGAAAATGATTGCCTCCACTTAAAGATTTTTTGGCTATTCAGTATGCCATCAGTAAACCGCCCCCTTAACATCTCTCAAGTTTCTGATTTCTAAATCAGTTAATAGCTCATGCCACAATCCAATTTCATTCTAAGTTTTTCTTAAGATCATAGTGTGTTCAAGTACTGTGATCACCCAATTGTGGGTTTTTCCTTTTGAATGGTAGTATGACTGTCAAGTTAGTATATTTACATAAAGGTGGTATATGGGGGCAAATACCTCCACTTCGGGATGCAGTGCAGCTTAACCTCCCTTGGCAGTCTACATTCAGAGAAATTTGCCCTCTGCTTTTCACAGTGGACTCCCTCCTCTAATGAAACAAGATAGGGCACTGTTATCTTTTTGTATATAATATTTCAGTACTGGAAAAGCCTTACAGCCAAAGTAGCAAAACATTTAGCCATTTTTGAATATAAAAGGGGGAGGAAAAAAAGCAAACAGCTGATGCTATGTGCAATAATTAATGGAACATCTTTCTTTAATGCTGGAAAATCAGCTACAGTGGATTAAATTTAGTTTTGTTTGTTTTTCCTCTTATAGGTTCATAGGTAGGTATTGGTCCAAGGACCTACGTAAGCCTAGTCAACAAGGTTCCCTGGCTTACGCCACCCAAGAAAGTTATTTTCCTATGCCACTATCGAGCAGAGACACAGAAGTGATCCCCGGGGTGTATTTCCTATTTCCCATCCACTCATCAAGATTATTCTTGAACAGCGTTAATGAAGAACTTTGCTTGACATAGATGGGTAGCCTGTTCCAGAGTATGGGAAGTCTCTGGGACAGGAATCTATCCCTCCAACATGTCCTGTTTATTGTGGTGACAAGGTTTACGTCCCTAGAGAGTGTAGCTCAGAGGGATTTGGATTTCTTTAGGTGTAACATGTCCAACAGCTTTGGGTTTGACATAGCTTTATATGTTAGGCAGAGATCACCTCGGAGTAGGTGATATGCTACGGAGTAAAGCTGGAGTTTTTTGAGGTGGTCAGTGTAGGGCATTTGTTTGAGGCCAGTAATCCTCTTTGTGAGGTACTTCTGTGGCCTTTACAGTTGCTGCAGATGTCTTGTGAGGTACATTCCAAAAGGGGCGTTGTACTCTATAATGGGTCTATTGAGTGATGAGTAGAGGGGAACAATGACCTCTTTTTTCCTGGATGAGAACCCTTTTATGATGAGGTGTGCCATGTAGAAGGACTTCCTGACTACTGTGGCAATGTGACTATCAAGGGAGAGACCTCTGTCCAACTGGGTCCCAAGGTCTCTTATCACACATTCAGTGTTAAGTAGATTGCTGCCTATGTGATAGTTCATGGGTACAGAGTTTTTACCAAAGGGGATGACACTGCATATTTGGCATTTAGCTTGAGGCCATGGCTCTGACTCCAGGCATCTGTCTCAGTGACGTCTTTCTGCAGGATGTCCACATCATTTGAGGACTTGACTATGGCCTCTATTTTGCAGTCATCTGTGAACTTCATTAGCCAGAGGCCTTCTGTGTTAGCTTGTACTTCAGAGAAGTAGATACCAAACAGGAGAGGTCCCAGGACAGAACCCTGTGGTACTCCACTTGTCACTGCTTTGAGGTCAGATTTGGAGTCTTCAACTTTTACAGTGTGGGTTCTGTCAGTGAGTCAGTTGGCAACCCATTTTATGACATACGGATTTATACATAGTTTAGTGAGTTTAGCTATAATTCCAGAATGGGGGATGGAGTCAAAAGCCTTGGCGAGGTCAAGATAAGCTGTGTGAACCACCTTACCCTCATCTATGGCTTTGGTGACTGCCTCAAAGAAGTCAACCAGGTTCAGGAGGCAAGATCTGCCTTTCACAAACCCGAACTGGGTGGGATCCAGTGTTTGGAGGTTACCAATGTCTTTGTTTATGAGTTCCATGATGATACGTTCCATGGCCTTGCAGACTAGGCTCATCAGGCTAATAGGTCGATAGTTCCCGGGATCAGTGGTGGCTCCCCCTTTGTGGAGTGGGATAACTGTTGCTGTGCGCCATTCACTGGGCACAAAGCCTGATGTGAGGCTATTATTGAACATGATGTTTAAGTGGGGAGCCAGTTTGTTCTGAAGTTCATGTAAAACGCAGCCTGGGATGTTGTCCGGTCCCATGGATGCTGTATTTTTGGCTTTAGAGAGTGCAGCTTTTACCTGTGTAGTTGTGAATACAGGGACTCTGCATTCTTCCAGTATAGATATGTGCCCTTTAGGGGGTGGGGGTGGGGGGTAAAGTTAGCACTGAACCTATCTGCCAGGATGTTGGCAATATCAGTTGGTTCTGTAATTTTTGTGCCTTTGTGCTGTAACTCAGAGCAGATCTGGGTGTTGCCATTGAGATTCTTGACATAACTATAGAATGCTTTGTGGTTGTCCTTAGAATTAGTGGAGATTTTGTTTTTGTAGCTAGCTTTGGAGGATCTTATAAGGGATCTCAGCTTCTTACTGAGGCTGACCAGGTAGCTCCTCCACTCATGGGAATTTACTCTCGTTTGCAACAGTTTCCTCCTTCTGTTGTACAGTTTGTTTATGGCAGGGGACAACCAGACTGGCTTCCTTTTTTTGGAGGATAGCGTCTTGGTTCTGTTTGGGATAGCATGATCCATGCACTCGTATAAGTCCTTATAGAGTGCATTTGTGAAGAATTCAGCAGTTGTAACTGTATTGTCCATCTGCATGGGTGTCATGAAGTTCACCACTTCTGTCTAAAGAAGCATGAAGTTGGCTTTGGAGAAATGCTTTACCATGGTTTCCTTAATGGGGGTGGGGGCGGGATGTGGATATCAAGGGTGATTAACTTATGATCGGATCGGACCAACGAAGAGTTGACTTCAGGTGTGGAACACCGGTCACTCATGTTGGTAATTACTAGGTCTAGGATACTGTTGCCCCTGGTGGGGGTGTGGATAATTTGATCCAGGGCATTGGAGTTTATGAATTCCAGAAAGCATTGAGCTAAGGAGTTTGTACACAAGTAGTTTTCCCAGTTAATGGTGGGGTAGTTGAAGTCACCCATTATTAGGGTGTTTGGTTGAACCCTAATATTTTCCAGTACATCAAGAAAAGAGGAGTGGGAATCCTGGGGCATGGTGGGGGATCTGTAGCAAGCTACAATTTGGTTTGCAGTTTTGCCCAGAGTTAGTTGCACTTGGATAACCTCCGATGCATTATGCTGAGCAACTAGCCTGGAGGTGTGGATATCCTTAATGAATATGGACACACCTCCGCCTTTGGTGTTTCGGTCCAGGTTACATGGCCGAAATGTGTGGTATGAGTTATAGCCTGGTAGTGCAGGGGTGCTCTCTGGAGCCTTAAACCAGGTCTCAGTCACTGCACAGATATCGATGTTCTCCATTTTAAGGAGTGCCTTGTGTGAGTGCATTTTGAGATTTAGACTTCTAGCACTGAGTAGCATTACCCTAAGTTTTTGCTTGCCTGTTCCTTTTACGGTGGTGAATTTGTTATTTGAACCTTGCCTAAAAAAGGCACTATAGGGGCAGCAAGTGCCTTAGACAGTATCCAGAATCCCAGGGAAGACAGGTGCAGGCCATCTGTGGCAAAGCATTGTGGTCTGTCGACCATGTCATCCCAAGCAGACAGATACTGGATCCCCTTAGAATGACACCAGAAGCTTTCTCAATTGTTGAAGTCAATCATTTTGTCCTTGTACTGCAGTATCATTCGGGGCAATGGCAGAATGCTACTCAGGGCTAGGGTCATACCTGCCTGGGCTACAAGATCGGAGAGCTCTTCCATGTCTCTTCATGTAGTACAGGGAGGTACACCTCAAGTCATTCCCACCAACATGGAGAATGACAGAGTCATATTTGTACTTGTTGTGGAGTGACCTGAGTGTGTGGGTTATGTGGTAGATCCTGGCACCCGACAGGCAGCTGACAGTAACCTTCTCCTTGTTTAGCCTGGTGAGTGGGATATCAGTGTGCCTGACTATAGAGTCATCTATGACTAGTGTGTTGGGTACGTTGTTTTGCCTTATTGGCTGTGATTGAGTGGCACACTGAGTCTGTGGGCTATGTGTCATTTGGGTTGTGTTGGGGGATGGAGGTTGCTTGCATTTTGCTTTGGAGGTCTCTGTTGCTTAGATTATTATTGAGAGCCACCGCAAATGTTTTTGTGTTACTATGTGTGGATTTTGGTGGTGTAGATTTAGTGAGACAATGTGATGAATGTGATGTGGTGCAAATACTTACCTTCTCCTCATGACTGTCAAGTTCAGTCTTGGTTGGAGAGAGCTTTATCTCCAGTTTGGCTAGATACATGCATCTCTCACAGGCTGTAGTGTTGGGTGGTAGGAGGAGAGGGTTGTTTGTGTACATGAGGCAATTTCTACATTGCCTCAAGATGCCCAGATTCATCAGATAGACAGGAGAGAACACTGGGAGCTGACCCTTGGACATGCCTGAATAAAAAACTATTTTCCTCTAGATAAGTGAGGAAAGTGAGTACAAGAGCTGTTTTTCTCTAAGCAAGTGAGAAAAGTAAGTAAAAAAAATGTTTTCCTCTAGGTAATGAGGAAGACTGAGTGCTACAGTAATTAGTAGCTTATTTAGTGCTTACAAGTTCTGAACAAGTGCTGAGCATGAATAAGCAAATTTAAGTGCTAAAACTAAGAATCCGTATCTGCAATAGACAAGTTACAGGACAGAAACAAGTGCAAATGCAGGCTTTCAAATCAGAAAGTTGAGAGAGATGGAAGAGATTGCCCAAATGGCCAATAACTACAATTTCTGGATGAGAACCACTCCTTATGTTTTAGACAGGTTACCTAGTGCTTACCACTCCCACTGATAAGCTAGAAGGCTTCCTCCAACACAGAAAGGCTTGGGGGGGGGGGGTTCAGAAGCTTACATACATCTGGAACACTAGTTACAGGAAAGATAGGAAACAGGCTTACAGTTTTTTTTTTTTTTACGGAAAAGTAGCAAAAACAGTAGTAAAAACAATTCACATGCAGTGCAAGCTAGCACACTTGAGTATGTAGCAATATTAAACCAAACTCAATTTAAAAAATGCAATTAAATTAAAAGGGACTAAAAGCAAGTGCAGAAAGAGTTTATTAGGTAGAATGCAGTAAAGAGGTGGGACTTGGGGAGTGTCCCAGATCAAATCTACACTGGGCCAGGCAACTGCAAAAGCTACCAAATTTAAACTACAAACCAAAAATAGGGAGGGTGGATGGAACAAAACAGTTTCAGCAGAGATCTAAGCAACAACTAACAGTACAAACTCTAAAACCAAAAAAATATACTCAGCTCTGTATATTTGCAGATCAGCTTCTCAGAACAGGGAGACAACAGTTTCAGCAGAGATCTAAACAACAATTAACAAACTCTATAACCAAAAAAATATATACTCAGCTTTGTATATTTGCAAATAGTCTGGAAGGCAGTCTCTCAGAACACAGGTTCTAGCAATTAAATGCAGGCTGTTACTAACAGGTCAAATTTTATGCATTTTTTTGCTATGTAGAAGGAGATCTTTTACCACTGCATGTTATTCACTGCATTTTAAAACTTTGTTAGGTTAAGACACACTCACGTATGTGTGTGTGTGTGTGTGTGTGTGTGTGTGTGTGTGTGTGTGTGTGTGTGTGTGTAACTATATATATATATATATATATATATATATATATATATATATATATATATATAAATGGATTCACTTCAGAAGCCTGAAAGCCCAAAATCTTGAATTTCAAAAGACTGAGGCCAGAATCTTGAAAGTTCAAAAGACCGAAAACTCAAAATACTTAATCTCACAATACTGAAAACACACAGGATACCAACACTTTCTATATTCTAGCACCACAACTAAATAGAGAAACAAATAAAAGATAAACCATTTACCACTTTTTCAAGTATTAGTAGGGGGCAAACCCCCCTGCACCCCTCATGTGGGGGGCTGTGCCCCCCACACCCCCTGCTACTTAAATATATCAACTCTGAGATCGCACTCTACAGAACAAAATGGCAAATAGATCATTATGTGTTTCATGACTGCCTGTTGTAACCTTAATCATGTTCCCTTCTAACTTGCTATACTACAACATAACTCATGTTAGTGTAGTGAAGTGTGATCTCGGAGTTGATATATTTAAGTAGCAGGGGGTGTGGAGGGGCACAGCCCCTCCACATAGGGGGTGCAGGGGTCTTGCTCCCCTGCTTATACTTGGAGAAAAGTAATCTGGTTTGCTTGCATTTGTTTCTGTATCTACTTCTGCTGGAATATACTAAGTGTTGGTATCCTGTGTGTTTTCAGTATTGTGAGATACAGTAAAGCCCTCCTGCACCCCTCCATACGGGGCGGCTCCCCCCTCATCCCCTGCTACTAATTCATTCCAACTCCGAGATCGCACTACAGTGTGGATATGGATGAATTTCCTATCCCCACTGTACCGCGATCTCGTACATATAGTCGAACACACTTATGCGAATGCACTACTGCATTCACATAAGTGTGTTCGACTATCCAACTCACTTTACATTTTGCGAACGACATTCTGATTTTCAGCAGCATAACTGCCGACAGCATGTCGTTCACAAAAATGATAGTAAACCTATTATATATATATATATATATATATATATATATATATGTATATATATGCATACATATATGTGTGTGTGTATGTGTGTGTATGTGTGTGTGTGTGTGTGTGTGTGTGTGTGTGTGTGTGTATGTGTGTGGTTCCCTATCAGATGATCGAGTTGCAGAATGTCAAAGACCATATGGTCGAAGTTTTGCAACCTCAAAAACACTTTGCATTCAGATTGCCATACAGTGCTGAACTCGGAATTTGCCATTTTCCTCACTGTAGTGTGATCTCAGAGTTAGTATATTTAAGTAACAGGGGGTGTGGGGGGTGCAGGTGGGTTTGCCTCCCTGCAAAAATCTCACGGTAAGTTGTTTTCTTTCATTTTCGTGTTTTCACTTTTTTTTCGAGGTTGCAGAACTGCGATCATATGGTCTTCGACATTATGCAACTCGATCATGTGATAAGGACCCATACACACACACACACACACACACACACACACACACACATGTATTTTTATGCATAATTTTATATATATATATATATATATATATATATATATATATATATATATATATAAAATGAATTATTTTTGTATAGTAGTGTTACATAATACATAGTGGAAGCATACTTTGGTGGAGTGAACATATGGTTTGTTTACATGTATATAGATATATATATATATATATATATATATATATATAGAGAGAGAGAGAGAGAGAGAGAGATTTATATATAAATATATACATACATATATATATATATATATTTATATAAATATATATGGGTTTATTTTGTTTGACTGAAGTTTCAAAACTTCTTAACTCGTATGGCCAAGATCATTATCATACAAGAAGAGATATTAGACCATAAAATCTGGCAGCCTGTGTGTCATCCTTGGATGTTGAAGGGACGGGTTTAGAAGCTTTCATCTCTCAAACTTCTGGAATAAACTTTCCTGCATATTAAGCAGCGCAACTTACTATCTACCCTCAAACATAATGTAGGTGATTGGATGGATGTTCACAAATTTACTCTAGGATTGACTGGTACGCCTCTCCTGGAAAAGGCGATACAGCTGAAGGGAAGGTACAAGCAAGGCTTGAATGGGCGTAAGACTTAGTGGCCTTAGAATATCTGTGAAATGAAACTGAACAGGTAAGTTGCACTGCCTAGCAGGCACAGGGAGAAGGTGAAAAAATTATGTGCACTTTTAAATAAATAAGTAGAAATGCAATCCAACTGATTAAGAGAAAACTGGTTCTGCATTTTAAATAGTGAATGTTTTGTCAGGAATGTACAGTAATTTACTGGCGTTATTCATCACAGAACCAATAAATTGGCTTTAAAGATATTACAAAGAATGCCTTAAATTACATATGTGTCAGAAAATGTTGAGTCTGCTGCTACCTTTTCAGGATACCAGACTATAAACAATATCAGTGCAATGCCATCCGGTACTGTCAATGTAGTAGGTATGTATCAGATGTAGTCCATCAGAGACTTAATAACTGGAAGGCACGTGGAATGCAATTAACTGCTGGAGATGATGAAGTAAAACAAAGAAGACATCTGTTGTTTATATGGGAAGGTGGGGGAAGGCCACTATCCCCCTCCTGTAGTGTGCTCTTCATCTCGCACCGAATGGCCATAGATATTCAGCTGTGATGAAAATAGATTTTGGAAGAAGGAAAAGTCCCCTTTCACAGCTAACCCACATGAATAATCCAATATTTAGCAAAATGTGGATTCTATACAACACAAAAGACTGTTGTGAAACAGCAAGTGTGGAAAACAACCTTCTTAATAAGCAGAATCCCTTCTGTGATAGAAAAAGGGGAAACTGTTTCTTCTTATAAAGCATGCAGGCACATTTATAGACATCAAATATCAAGTCATTATGAAATGAGCAGTTTTATTAATGGAATTACAAAATACATATAGCAGTTAGCTATGTTTCTTGACCTTTCTTTGTGTTTTTTTTAATAGGTAAATCAAAGTCATTCATTAATGCTCAGTAAGCTTTTTTTTGTTATGTTACTCCATGGTTTAAAAAGCCAGGTTCTACACTGTGGCCAAAATAGCTGCAGAAGCTTTTAAAAATATTACTACTTAATGTGAGTACAGTTCTATATAGAGAACAACATTCATCTCACTTGAGGGTAAAACCTTTCATTTTCCACTGATGAGTTACTTCGTATTGCCCATTCAAGCAATAAATCTCCAATATCATTCCAAGCGATGTGCTATACATTATGTGCTATATCATCAGGAACACAGCTCTTCTCCTGACTACAGAAAAAGTTTACCTTCTGTGAATAAGCATATTAATCCTTTTCATTCTAAGGGGACCAAAAGCTTCTTCTGGCATACAGACTCACTTTATGAATTGATAACAAATAATAACGCATCTGCCCTGGGTAACAAACATATCCATGCCTGCCATTAATCATTCTAGCAGAATTCACAATATCTATCATGTTTGAAGAAATAATAGTAAGGAAGTACAAAACAAGGATCAGCAAGAAAATTTGTTCTGATACGAACGCTTTTGCTCAATCAGCAAATTTACAGCCAGAATTATTATTGTTAATAATATTATTATTATTATTATTATTAGTGTAAAGCAGGCTAATGCAGAAAATGACTTTGGCGCATTTTTCTAATTACCTAGTGGCTATTAGTGCATCCTATATACTCATAAGTGGTATCTATTCTGCAAGGCTCCACAAGTGAAATTAAAGGTTTCTGTTGACAGTCAGTCTTACATTGGGCATCAGAAATTTTGTAATTCCTCACAGCTTTCTTTGTCTGCAGCCAATAAGCTGATAAGCACAAAGCTGCTTTACAAATCCTTCTTTTGCTGTTACTACCTATCACATGCTCGTTTTGCTGTACTTCAGTTTACTGTGACATATTATCATTCCGTAAAGTATACATTCAACACTCAAATGATTGCAGAAAATTGCACCTTGCCTTGCAGTACTATCCGATTACTATAACGTGCAGCTCTCCTGCCTTCTGGTTCATCATTACATACTGAATCTCAGACACATGCCAGTACCCCAGCATACAGGATGGTCCCATCAGACAATTACATGCACATGTTCTGTTTAATCTTACAGACTGTTCTAGCAAAAGGCCGTTTTAGCCACAAATCTATTAGGACAGGTTTTGCTTGACTAAAAAGAAAAACAAAATGAAACCTAAAACCATCTAACCCAATCTACTCATGGTGCTGCTGATTTGTCAGCTGTAACTATATGGTATGGCACAGAAACTATAGTTAGTGTAAGTTCTAGCCACAGCTGCTGCATTTAGGAATATGATCGTCAGTTCTAATATCAGAGCAGAGACCTGAACTAGCATAATAACTGTGAATGCAGAGCCAGAATATGTTGATCAATACGGCTTTTTTAATGAATGTAATAAACACAGTGAATGTGATATTTAATTCCAACTGTATGAAAAAAATGGAAGTTTTGCTGGTAGCCTTAAAGCTGTAATGACAACTGATGGTCTCTCTACCACTACATCAGTCATATCACTATAGCATGATGGTGATTCTGATCCAGGATGTCAAGACTTAACCCAGCAATGGAACAAGCAAAGCCATACCTATGGCGGGGCAAAGGCAGGAGCTGCCCCTGGCAAACATTGTTAGAGGGTACGATCAGCACTACGGAAGAAGCGCCAATTGTTCTCTGTATGTCTGTGGCCTGACTGTGAGGGGCAATAATCACCGAAGTACAAACAATGCTGCTTTAATGAAATAAAAGGCCGCCTGCAGCTTAGTTGCTATAGCAAGAAGCCTGTACTGTTCTTTGCTACAGTTTGTCTAAACAGAAAGACTATATAGATAAGCACTGTGGGTATACCTGAAAATATTTTTGGTCCTCAACTCTAAAGGAGTGTTTTTTCTAACTCCAGTTGTGACTGGAGTGCCAACTGGGGGATTTCCCAGTGTGCCAGTTGCCTCGGCTGCTGCTGCTCTGGGCACCAGAAATGTTAAATGTGTGTGTGTGGCCTTCTCCGGATAGGATTACAGTGCAGCAATGGCACTAGGGCAGTAACAGTGTACTGCAGTGCTAGAAAGTTTTGTCAGCATCATCAGCAATTGATACACTGTGCATGAGCTTCTAGCAGGCACGAGATGTTCATTCAGTCTGCTGTTTACAAATAATATTTACAACATGACATGCTCAACCGTAAGACAGACAAGACAGGAAAGCAGTTATCCCCACCCAGAATGTTGAGAAACAGTTTACACATATGAAATGTATCTCTTCCTTGTAGTACAACAAATGCGTATGCATTCTCCTTGGATTACCTAGTAATGGGCAAACTGTAATTTTCTCCTCTAAATTGTTTTCACTACTTGCAGTGCTTACAACTATGTACAAGGTGTACTTCACGCAGTATATTTCTGGCCAACAACTTACTATTCTAGCTCTCCCTTTCATACTTTACTGTTCTTAGATGTGATTTAAACACCTTATCAATCATTTTGTCTTCTCTGTTTTATCAGCTTAGAACATTAATTCTTCCTCATAAGAAAAAACAAAACGGATTTTTAAGCTTACTGGTAATGTTTGCTCAGTATAAATAATTAACTTTTCAGCTAACTGCATTTCTAAGTCAGTGCCAGTACAAACCTAATGGGATTTTTGGCATTAGTAACTGCAGTATTACCTAAAGAATCCCTAGTTCTTCTTCTAGCAATCTGTCATGCAGCTTTGGTAAATAAACTTTACTTAAGATATCTGCTTTGTGCAATTCTTACATGTATGACTATTGTAATTTAGGATTGTACTTCTGTTGGTTTTGTAACATCTTTCAAAACCTTTTTGGTGCGTGATACAAAACATTACTGAGTATGATTTGCAGGAGGTTATAGTCTCTTTTTCCATGTACTTTATCATAAACATATTCATGAAATTTCTTACATCAATATACTACTACTAACTTTAATTTTCTATTTGATCATATCTCTTCATATATCTGTAAATGCTCATACCATACACAACAGGTGAACTCAGCCATTAGATCAAAGCTCTTGCTCCATTCTAATTGGCATTCACTTGAAATGATTCTAGTTTATTTAAATCATACCATTTTAATTTGGGAGAGTCTGAAACTTATTTCTTTAAACCTCAAATTTATTGCCATAGCTCTATTCTCAAGATCCCTGTTGCTCTAACAACTTTCTTAAATGCATTATTATCTTCGACATGTTAGGCAGGAACTTTGCAGGGCACTGCATCGATTTTAACAAAATCCGTAATGTTCTCTTGGTTTTTGGCTTTGGTATTTGCACAGGTGCTCTCACTTTCTGAATTATGTTTCAACCCATCTGAATTTAGAATATTACAGAATTGTTTTATTTGGTCACTTTTATATGCCTTGAAATGATAGTGTCTTAATCCGTTTGGCAGTTGTGTCACACTCATGTCATGATCGTCAAGGGATTGAGCTCACAGTAAATAATCAGTTATGTGGCAATAGTTCCGTGGAACACATTCAATACTAATGCAAATGCCAAAAGAAATATGTACTATCGGTACCTTCCTAATTATATATTAAATGGGCAACATTTGGAACTTTCTTCATCTAACTTTATCTGTTGTAATTCTCTATTTGCATCTGTCACCATAGTTAAAAAGCTTGGACTTTGACATTTTAAGGCCACTTCATCTGTAAGCAATGGACAATGCTGTCTTTTGATCATTTTATTCAGACGGTGGGAAATAATGCAAATATGAAACATGTTGCTTTTCAACAGTTACTTTAATAACCCCCCCATTCTGCTGTCGGTAAAAGCTTACTGTCCTTATGCTTTTGTTTCTGCATCCCTTCCACTTCAGATACCTATTTCTACTTTTCTAGTTACATGTATCATTGGCATTTTGCCAGTATTTCTCTGTATACCATATTCATCTCGCAAGCTTTACAAGCCCGTAAATGAACTGGCAAAGCCAGGAAGCATATCATTGCTATGAATCTGGCAGTATTCAACAAGTCTCAAGTGACTGGGATTGGCTGTAGACTCTGATTCTTTGGTTTTAAATTTGTTTTAGCATTTCTAGCTTTCCACAAGCCAAGCACCCTTAAATATTAAATAAAATAAAAATGGCAGTTCATGGACTCTACTGGCAGCAAGTTAAGATAAAAGACAAGTCCACAATGCTGTAAAAACACACAAAATCCTTTATTCTTTAAAATAAAATATCCTGTTAGCACTTTCATTTAAACAAAGTGTTAAACTGGGTTCCTATCAGTTCGTCAAAACTTCAGCAGTTCGAACACCATATGTTCGAATTATGAAGTTCAAAAACTGATTATCGCGAAGCCGGGGAACACCAAATTCTTTCCCAGGGAAAGAATTTGGTTGGCCTTTTCTGTGGCTTCACGACTTTCAGCACTGTGGTGTAAAGTTACGGGTCGGGTTCAGGTAAGTGTGCGATTGTGCGGACGTTAGGGTTAGGGCGCGGGTTAGGTGATTTAGGGTTAGGGCGCAGGTGAGGTAGTTGTGTGATAGTGACAGACTTTAGGGCTAGGGCAGGATAGGTGAGTTAGGGTTAGGGTTAGGGTTAGGGCATGGGTTAGGTAAGTTAGGGTTAGGGCGCGGGTGAGGTGGGTGTGCGATAGTGACAGACTTTAGGGTTAGGCCGCAGGTCAGGTGAGTGTGTGATAGTGGTGGACCTTAGGGTTAGGGTTTGGGTTAAGGTAAGTGGATAGATAGTAGCGTATGTACAGTTTAGTGTAGGGTTAGATGTAGGATTTTAAGTGTATGTGTGTAGATTGCTGTTTTTCTGATGTGCATGTGTTGTGTGTGTGTTTCTTGGAACTGTGATTTTTTTTCCCTGGGAAAATAACTGCTGTTCTAAGCCTTCGATGGTTTTGCACTTCGAGGTTAGAAGTTTGAACATATGGTGTTTGAACTTCTGGCATTTCGTCGAAGTGATATAGACCCGTTAAACTTCATCAGACAAGTGTTAGACAAGCATTCACTTCCTTTATAAACTTCCTTTAGCGTTGATTGGTTAAACAACTCGTTAATATTATTAAAACTTAGGAACACATCACATATGCATAAACATGAGCACCTATTCATTCTGAATACCTCTGCCTACTACTACTTATATTATTACATATATAACTAAATTCTGAGTAACTGAAATAAAATTCATTTAAAATCTTGTATAAACAGTTTAAGACCAGTATTAAAAACTTTTCTGATAAATTTTTTCTGTATATAAACTGGGTTTTGACATCAAAACACTGCATGTGCTTTCAGTAACTTAACATCTCATAAAAACATTTCTTAAAAATGGTCAACTACAGCTGTTTCATAAATATGTGCAAATGCAATAATTTAAATATAACACATCTTGCATCAAAGAGAAAACCTTATAACAGCTAAATGTGTATGTATAAATGGTTCTACCTGACATAAACGAAACCCCAAAACACCGACAACGCAATCACCGAAACCACATAACCGACAGTACAAAAACACGAAACCCCACATGCCCGACAACGAAATAACCGACGGTGCACAAACATGAAACCTCATACACTGCACACACCACAATCACAACAATCAACAAACAAAACACATTCCCTGTCCAAAAACCACATACACAACACAAGCACACCAAAATCCCTACAAACCCACACTAAACCTCACATACACAACTACCTACAACCCTAACCCAAACCCTAACCCTAAGGCCCGTCACTACCGCACACTTACCTGACCCGCTCCCTAACCCTAACTCACTTATCCCGCCCCTAACCCAAACACAATCACTACCGCACACTTACGTGACCCGCTCCCTAACCTTAACTCACTTATCCCGCCCCTAACCCAACACAATCACTACCGCACACTTACCTGACCCGCTCCCTAACCCTAACTCACTTAACCCACCTCTATCCCCACAGACCATCAATATCCACACTTACCTTACTCGCACCCTAATGTCCGTCACTACCGCATACTTACACAGCCTTTTCCCATGTCGGCATCCTCGGCTTCGGTGCTTTCATCCGTCGGGTCGGTCTTCTGCACTTTCGATCTTCTGGGGCCCGTCGCGTCGGTCTTCTGAACTGTCGATCTTCTGGGGCTCGCGATTTCCCTGTCGATGTTCCGGCGTGTCGTCTAACTGAGGTAGAACCGTATACATACATTTTAACTAGCTGGTGCTGCCTTCACTTTTTTCCTTTCACGAACTTTTAACTTCAACACAGGGGCTATTGAGCTACGCTCATTTAAACCTGGCCAACTATCCGCCTGTAAGTGGATTTGCCACCTGAGTTTTTTATCTCTAAAAGTAGCCCCCATGGCTTGTTGTCCTGTATGAGTACTGAATCTATAGCCATGAAGCTAAACTTGTGTTCACTGTTACAATTAATATGTGTAGCCAAGGCATTATTCTGATTTAGTTTCTTTATAGCACATTCATGCTCATAAATTCTCTGCCAGAGTTTTCTTTCCGTTTTCCCAATGTAGAAACCCTTGCGTATGGTTCAAGATATGATCAAAATCCCCTGTCTCTTATTAATAAATTATTAAGCTCATCCAATTCAAAGTGTCCGGCTCAATTTTCAGTTCAGTAGTCCAAGCAACTTTAGTCCATGTAAGACTTGGCCCTCTTGGAAGGAAAGATGGAAAAGAAACATTATGTTCTTTTGAGGCTTACCAATTCTTCAATTATTCTTTCTGTTTATTGCTGTTTCCCTTTGTCTGCATCAGGGAATGCAGACATATTTAACTTTATGACTCCTCCAATGGCATGCAGAAATGGAACACATTATTTATCTGCCTTTTTTGATCATGAAAGTCTAACTGGCCAAAAAGTCCCTTTTCAGCAGAGGCCTGGGGAAAAAGCTGTACAGTATAACAGATTAAAAACTGTCAACAATGGCAAGAAATCCTACAAAATTTACACTAAGTATAGCAACATGTTTTAGAGAACATACGGACTGAGCAAAAGCTTCACATCATAGAATAAAACTGAAATTGTGTAGATTCAAAAAACAAACAAAAAATATGAAACTTATGTACATGATGAAAAATTGCTGAACCAGCATTAAGTTGAACAACCTGACTCCTACACTACAAATAATGCAGGTACAGTAGTGCCAAATGGATGTGCAATATATGCTTTTAAATATCATTAAACTAGATATTATAAAGTTAAGTAAGAATGTTTTAATGAGATTAAAATATTAACTTATAGTTTAATATGTGGGTGTAAGTGTGGTATGAAGAATAATTGTAGCAGGGCTCACCACACAGTGGTGTGAACATTGGCTCTAGATGATTATTACTGTTGTAGTGACACTGACTTCATGAGCAAAAATGGGGTATAGGGGATGTGGATGGACAGATGGGTGGATTTTTAATACGAAACTGAAGAAGCTAACCATATGCCTTGGAATCTACATAGAAAGACTTCTTTCATTACAGGAGAGCTGTACACCTTTAGTCCATATTTTTCCTTTTCATGCTTCTGAGATACTCCATTCACAGTGAAGAATAAATCTAATTTATTTGTGGATATAAAGCTTTCATTATCTACTAAATTGATTCACAGCAAGAAAACTCCTCTGATATCTCTTAATACTTTCCACTGACAATTATACTTCTGTACTTCCAAGAACATAAATTCTTGGAAACAAATATATTTCTTACTAATCCAATTATATGTATTATTTTATTTATATGCTTGGTAATCTGGTAAGTCAACTGCAATTTAAATATTGACTTACACTGTTTTACAGTGAGTTGAAACAGGCAATATCTACATGCAGAATAACATTTTACAATGTAGATATAAAGACTATTACAGTACACTGAAAAGCTAATTAATATAAAATTGGAAAGTTAACAAGTAGTATAAGGGGAGTTTCAGGGAAAGAAATGTAGAGGTATGCATATAAACAAATATATCTACCTATTTTGGAGTAGTTATCTTTATAGACTTGCTGCTGTGTTGGCCTGGAATCAGATGGCCCGACTATTAGCCACTCCATGACTCTTATTCTAATTAGGGATCTGGCCTCCCCTCCAACCAGTGGGCCTGACTATTAGCCAATCAGGAATCAAAGCCTTACCTAGTCATATGGGCTGTTTTCCACTACACCCTCTTGTTTAGGGTTATTTAAATACCTCAAATTTTAATGGTTTTTCAGGAAGAAATATTGTATCTGATAAAGTTTGATAGTCTAAAGCACTCATACTTTAATACATTGGGTAACTTAAAGCCCAAGGAAGGATTACTTCATGTTATTACTACTTGATTTTCAGAACATGTGCACTCTACTCTGGTTAACTGTCTGCCTGCAGAACAACGACACGAATGCAATACTGGATTACTTTCAACAAAAATCTTTCCATTTTCTTTTAACATGTTTGCCCAAGGGACAAACTTTGTCAAAGTCTTGGAACTGGGACCTAGTTTTATCTTCAAGACAAGCAGAAGCATTAGGGACTATTGAGTCTAACAAAGATACACTGGAACCCACAGAAAACAGGACCTTCAAATGTGAAACCTAAAATTGATCTTTCTATAAACACAAGAGTAACACAGATGATTTTGCTTGTCCAAGCACTATGAAAAAATACTGACAGCAGGTACAAAGCTGAATGTAATACAGAAATGGTGGTTTACAGAGTTCAGTGCACAAAATGTAAAGCATTCTATGCTGGGAAACTCATTAACTGACTAAAATACATATGTCATACAATTTTTCTGATATTAGACTTAGGATTATTAGAAATGCTCTAGGAAAGCATCCTACTGATACGACGGATCACTTTAGGCTTTTATTTCATGTCCTTGACAAAATTGTGGACTTGCCACTGGATGGAAATAAGAATGAACTCTTAGACAAAAGAGAGATGGAGTGGCAAGTGAGGTTGAATGCATGCAATAAAGCAGGTCCGAACTTCAGATGCTCAATCAAGAGCATCCTTCAGCTCAAAAAAAAAAAAAAAAAAAACACGACTTACGTGTCAGATAGACTGACCATATTAACAACAGTAAATGATTCATGGCACTCATCCCATCAAACCACACCTTCATCTACTCCATTCCTGTCAACATACATGGCATACCTCCCCTCTAGATGCCTCAACTACCCACGATAACATGCAAGGCCATCTCTTTATACAACAGGACACAGGAAAAGAACAAATGGGAGAAACCTCTTGTTCGAGCATTGGGTTTATTGCTGGCAGGAAATAACGAACACTACAAATACAGAAGAGGCCCATCCTCCAATGTAATCCCCACTTCCACTGTGTCAAGGAAGGTGATGCTCAGGAAACCATGTGAACACCTGATTTTCAGGCTCAGGACCTCTTTCCACATCCCCTTGTTTTCATGGTTATTTAAATAACTGAAATTGTAATGGATTTTCAGGAAGAAACATTGTATCTATTGAAGGCTGATAGAGGAAAGAGCTGATTACTTTGAATAAACTGAGCAATTTAAAGCTCAAAGAAGGATTGCTTCCTGTTTATACTACTTCATTATGAGAATGGGTGCATTACACACTGCTTAACTTTTAGCCTGCAAAACACCTACAGGAATTTAACAGTGGATTACTTAGAATAAAAAGGCTTTTCCTTTTTCTTCACATAGAAGTAATGATATGAGACACTGATATAAGAGGCAAAGGTGGTGAACATCAGGGGAATAACCGACCAAGAATATGCAGAATTGAAGTAAGAGAAAAAGTTGTAGAAATAGTGCATTAGAAGATATGAAGGCCATATAAGCCACTTCAAAGGTGGAACTGGTTTTTGTAATGTCGACATATTGTGGAAGTAATCAGAGTCCAGGATGAAGAAGTGAGAATGTGTGCAAGGGTAAGGGGGTATAGTGATTTAGGGTAATAAGTTAGGTACAGGGAGAAGGTGTGCAGGGAGAGCATGCAAATGGGGTAATGTGAAGGCAAAAGCCTTATACAAAGGTTGCCATGTAAATGGAACCATAAATCAACACTCTCTTCAATGGAACACCAGATAACCGATAACAGATTATGTGGAAATGATCTGTATCATTAACGCCACTATGCAACGGTGTGAAAAAGGTATTAGCTATCTATGATAGCCAAAGTGTATACTTTGTAAAGATTACCAGTCGGATTATGCACATAGTACTAGAGGGCATAAGGAAAACAGTCTTTCCTATAGCAAAGATCCTATTTGCACACGTATTGCAGTGGTGAGATATCACACAACTGTGCTACATATAACATGATTATCATTCCTACAGGATTCATATATTTGTAACATAAGACTACAGAGCAGTGAGGGTTACACACTCCTTAACGGGTCTGTTGCATTCGGTGAAGAAATGCATGTACAAATAACTACAGCAGCAAATTATGTTCAGTCTGTAGACTAGATATCTAGTTCGCAGGGGTCAGAAAGGGTGTGGATAGATGACCATGTAGCAGTCTGAATGATTCTTTGATCAGATGCACTCCTGAGAAAAGCAGTATTGGTGTTTGTTGATCTGGTACACGGAACTGTAACATTCATAGATGACAATAACAATAAGATAATGGCAGATTATACATCATAAAATAAAACAATGCCCTTAACTAATCATATGGAACAGTCTGATTATCACATTATCTTGTTTCTCTTAGTGAAAGGGAAATAAAAAACATGACTTTTGCTTTTGATTTTGGCAACTTGTTGAGGTAAAAAGCATTAACTTAGTTTTATTGGGGATGAGTAGGAGGTTTTATTCTTTGAGCCCGATTTCTACAGAGGAGAAAGATTTTTGGGTAATGTCTTGGGGCTTATTTATTGTTGAAGCCACACATATTAATGTTGAGTCATCTGCATACTGTGATGGTGAGTGGAGGTGTGGAAGACATTAATAAATATTTTATTTATTTATTTGCATTTGTTTATAATATATAAATTTGTTTAAAATATATTAAATGGGAGACAACCCTGAAGGACACCTGTAGTAACTGGTTGAAAAGATCCTAAGAAGTTACTAGGCTATGGGCTCTGAGGCCCTTACAAGCCTAGCCAAGAATTTACTCCAAGTTCTGGCAAGTCAGCACCTGATACCCGTGTCCAGCAGGGATACCGGTGGAATCCCAGGGATGTATTTTCTGTTTTTGATCCAGTTATCCAGGTTGCACTTAAAAAGGGATAATGAGGTACTCTGCTTGACATGGAGAGGGAGTATATTCCACAGATGGGGGAATCTCTGGGACATGAATCTGTCCCACCAACAAATCCTAGTGATGTCACAGACCAGGTTGTGGTCACGCATGTGGGTTACTTGAGCGGAGCTTGACTTGCAGATATGCAACAGTCCCATCAAGGTGGGGTCTGAGATCACTTTGTATAACAGACAGAGGTCACCTCTCAGGAGTCTGTATGAGATGGAATAGAGGGACAGGGTAGCCTATCTGTGTAGGGTAGATGTTTGAGGCTCTGGATTCTCCTGGTGAAGAACCTCTCTGGTCTCTCCAGATGCTGCATGTGCTTTGTGAGGAGCATTATAGGGAAGAATACAGGGATGTTATGACCTCCTTGTCCCTGGATGATATACCTTTACTTATAAAGGTGGGCCATGTACAAAGCTTTCTGTACAATGAAAGCAACATGGTGGTCAAAGTCAGGTTGCTATGAACCTGGATGGCCAAATCCCTCATAACTCAAAGCATGCTTAGGACGTTGTTATTAATGTGATCATTTGTGGGGACATCACTCTCCCCAAAGGGGATGATGATGCATTTTTTGGTATTTAGCTTGAGGCCATGTTTCTATCACCAGTCATTTGTTTGGGTGAGACCCTCTTGGAGGATGTCCACATCACTACTGGAATTGATGACAGTGCCCAGCTTTTAATAATCTGCAAACCTGGTCAGCCATAGCTCACAGGTTTTGGCCTGAACTTCAGAAGAGTATATCCCAAATAACAGAGACCCCAAGACTGAACCCTGAGGTACGCTGCTCATTATGGGTCTACTGCTTGAGGTGGCTTCCCCTATTTTGACTAGGTGGGTTCTATCAGTGAGCCAGTTTGCTACCCATCTAGTAACATACAAATTGATGCCTAGTTAAGAGAGTTTATCTATTATACCCAAGTGGGGAATAGTGTCTAAGGCTTTGGCAAGAGCAAGGTACGCGGTGTGCACAGTCTTCCCCTCGTCCATGGTTTTGGTGACTATCTCCAAGAAGTTGACCAAATTTAACAGACATGACCTCCCATTGTTAAACCCAGACTTTGTGGGATCAAGTGTTTGGAGGTTGCCAATGTCCTTGTTAATGAGGTCCATGATAATCCATTCCATGGCCATCCATATCAGGCTAGTTAGGCTGATGGGTCTATAATTTCCTGGATCGGTGAATGCTCCACCTTTGTGCAACGGGATGACAGTGGCTGTCCTCCACTCAGCTGAGACAAAGCCAGTGCTCAGGCTTTGGCTGAATAGGGCGCCTAATGGTGCTGCAAGTTCCTGCCTGAGTTTGTGTAGGATGTAGCCTGGGACATTATCAGGTCCCATGGAGGATGTATTTTTTTGCCTTTGAGAGAGCAGTGATGACCTGTTCCCTAGATATAAGGGAAAGGGGGCAGGTACTGGGGATGTCCTGATTTACTGATGGGGGGACTCAGGGCTGACTTTTTCACTGAATCTGTCAGCCAGCAAGTTTGCTATATTTAAAGCATTTGTATATGTGGTGTCCTTGACCACCGGTTCTTAGCAGATCTGGGTGTTTCCTTTGAGATTGCAAACATATGTGAAGAAGCCCTTATGATTGTCTCTAGCAGATGTGGCCAATTTGGACTTGAAGTTTGCTTTGCAGGATTTCACTAGTGCTCTTATTTGTTTTGTGCACACTAAGGAGAGATTGCTTCCAATTGGGCATCTGCTCCTTCTTGGTCCTGGAAAACAATTTTTTCCCTTTGTTATAGAGTTTATTTATTGCAGATGTCCAGCAGACAGGTTTACTCTTCCTTGTGGAGGATGATTTAGTCCTGTTGGGTATTCCTGATTCCATGCATCTATATGTATAGTACTTCGGTGTAGATTTGGACACTGGTGCCAGTTCCTACAGAGGGGAGGGGGCTGTGAAGCTGTTTATACCATCTCACAGGAGGCTGTAATCACCTTTGGAGAAATGTTTTTGTTTTACCCTAGCTACAGGGGTGTCAGAGGAGATGGTGACTTCGAAAGTGGCCGCTTTGTGGTCGGATCTTACCAGGGAGCATGATATTGTAGGGATGCTGCAGTGGTTACTCATGTTGGTTAATACCAAGTCCAAGATATTATCACCTCTTGTGGGGGTACTGACTTGCTGTTCCAAGATATCTGCATTGACAAAGTCGAGGAATTTCTGGGAGTTTGTGTTCTGGCATGAATACTTCTTCCAATTTATGTTTGGGTAGTTAAAGTCACTCAACATCAGGATAAAGGGTTGAATCTTGACAGATTTGAAGAGGTCTAGATAGGTGGATTGGGCATCTTGAGTCAATTTGGGGACTGGTAGCTAGTTATGATTTGAATAGGGGTTTTGTCAATAGTTAAATGCTCCTGTTTGTCATAGTGTTTGAATAGCCTGGAGGTGTGTATGTGTTTAATATATATTGAAAATCCACCTCCTTTCGCTTTACTGCCCATAGTTTGAGGTCTGAATGTAGGACAGGATGATTAACCAGGTAAGGCTGGGGTGCTCTCCGCAGCTTTAAACAGATTTCTGTGAGTGTGCAGATATCAGCATCTTCCAGTGTTAAGTGTGCTTGCAATAAGTGCAGTTTCATGTTTAGACTCCCAGCGTTTAGTAGCATGACCTTTAATTTGCATTTTGTTGAAATTTTTATGTTGGTAATTTTAACCTCATCAGTTTTCATAAAAAAGGCACTATGGGGGTGGCAAGGCCCTTTGCCAGAAGCCTGAAGCCCAAGTGAGTCAGATGCAGGCCATCTCTGGCAAAGCACTGTGGTCTCTCAATCATATCTTCCCACACTGTCAGGTACTGGATCCCCCTGGAATGACACCAGAAACTAAGCCAGTTGTTAAAATGAATACTTTTTTTTCATTGTTTGCACTGAGGCATAACTCTGGGTGATGGTAGATTGCTGCTTAAAGCTAGAGACATACCTGCCTGGGACACATATTCAGTGAGCTAAATCATGTCTCTCTTCATAAAATCCAGGGAGGTATGTCTCAAGTCATTCATGGCAACATGGAGTATGACAGAGTCATGACAGTACCTGTTTGTGAGATACTTGCGTGCATATGTGATATGGTGGATTCTGGCACCTGACAGACATCTAACCGTGACTTTCTCCTTATCCAGCCTGATAAGAGGCACATGTGTGTGTCTCACAATGGAGTCTCCAATGACTAATATGTTGGATTTATGGTTAAGCCTTAGTGGCTGTGACACAAGTCTGTGGACTATGAGTTGTATGTGGTGTGGAGGGTTGTGGAGATCATGTGTGGTTTTGCCTCGGAGGTCTCCTTTGTTTGTGTATGTTTTTGTTGAGGACCTCTGCATATGTGGTTGTGTGGAGCATAGCTGTGGGTGGTGTCTGAGGTGGAGTGATTGTGTTGACAACCTTCTCAGTGCCAGATACACTGGCTTGTTTGTTAGCAAGCTTAGACTCTAGGGTCCTAATGTAATTGCATGTCTCACAAATTGTGTTCCTAGGTGGTAGTAGTAGATGGTTGCCAGTGTACATGAGGCAGTTGCTACACTGTCTCAGGATTCCTATATCAACCAGACTAGCAGGAGAAACTGTAGGAAATTGTCCATCCATATTTGTCAGAATCTGAGGGAGAAAGGCCAGGGGGAGCTAAGGAGTAGGCCTAAAGCTCAACTGCTTAAACCAAAAAGAAGAGGCTTAGAATAACACAATTTAAACAGGCTATAAACAAGCAGTAATAAATGCAGGAAAAAAGATGCAACTGAACATTTTAGAGAACAAACAGCAAGTAGCAGAAAAAGTAAGACGAAGTAATACAGGAGGAGGAGGAGGAAACACAAATACAGTAAAAGCAGCTGAATAAAGTGTTTTTTTTGTATTGTATATCAATATCTATACACACACGCACACGCACACACACACACACACACACACACACACACACACACACACACACACACACACACATATGTGCGTGTGTGAGTGTGGCAGGGATCCCAAAAGGGATCTTATCTGTCTGACAGGAAACCTTGGCTGACTGCTGCTCCAGAGAAGTCTCAGAGATGCTTCTCATGAGCTCATGACACAGCAAGGAAAGTAATGAATATTTTTAGACACTCTGATTACTTTTATATTTGCTTCCAAAAGGGACTATCCCACAGGCAGCCCGAGTTACTGTATGGGAAGGGTTTAGGGTTTTGGGAAGCTGAATAGGTGTTGTATCCTTGGCAGGACACAACCCACAAGCTACTGCAGCAGTGTGAATGACAGACATCATGTAATGTTATTGCTTTTCTATTGCCTGGAGATAAAGGATGCAAGAGCTTATAGGATGCTGTAAACTTTACCCATTACAGTTTCTCTATGGTACAAGAAGTTAAGCTGTGGATCAATCTAGACCCCTAAACAGTTTTGTTCTCTTACACCAGTAAGATGACTCTACGAAAGCTTCTGAAATGCTCAGTGAATTTTTTAGGCTTTGTGGAATAATTTAGAGCACAAATGTAGACTTAGTGTAATGAAATACTACACTATTGCTCTTTAACCTTTTCCAAAGTTAGAAAAAAATTTTTGGGATACACTTTTGTGCCCCTTTAACTGTGCTGTGTGAATTTAATCAATACAATGTAATCTACTTACAATATATAATTTATATTTGTCAGGTCAAATGCAAGTCATCACTAAATAATGATACTAACAAATGAACCCACAAGATAAGATGCAGATATTATACAGCTGATGGAAATAACATGAAGCATTCTGTCTTGTGGACAGTTTCGTAGCTACACTGTGACCCTGTCAGAAAAGCTGAAGTTAAATAGTTAGACTGAGTAAAGTTTGATTGCTTCAAATATTCATCTCATGTTGACAAAAATGGCACCAGGAAGCTGTTCTTTTTTCCATATAAAAAAGACACATCACTGACTGAAGAAGTGGCTACAGCTGTACTAAATTCTGACAGGATTCCATGCTTTTTACTTGTTTGTAAGGAGGTGCTCAGTATATACATTATGTTTCAGTATTTAGCGAAGGCACTTTGGTTATTGGTGTTAATTACTAACTAAAACTAAATGTGATAATACCCAATGTATGCGTTAAAGATATAGCTATACATGTGATAGCTAATTGAAAGATTATCACTAGAACATGATAACACGATTAGAAGAATGGTGAAATTTGCATTTTGTCCCACCATCACTTACTTGAGGTGAATTTACAAAGGAGTTTTTTTTTTTTTTTGTGTGCAGTGTAAGTGAATTCCTTCTATTAGGTTTAAGTATGTGGGAGAGTATATTTGATTCAGCAGGGAGAACCATCACCATGCAGACATTTTACAGCATTGCCAATTTCCCTAAGGTCCTGGAATCAGTTTAATTCACCTAGACACAATGAGATTAAGGACCCACCTGGGCCAGAGCGACTATTATACAATTGCAGGAAGGGCTTGCACTCTCTTAAGTGCCAGGTGGTCTGTAATGCTTAGGGCTTTATTTATAATGTGTATGTTACACAGGCAGTTTCAATAATTTTCACATCTGGCACACATCCAAACTGTATCAAAGGTTCATGTGAGGGGATTATCTAAAAGAAAATTTAGTACACAGGTGAACACATAAAGGATAGATGGACAAGTCTATACTCACAAGTTTCATGCAATCAAGCAGCATGCCATAGATTGTGCTTCTTGAGTGTTGCAGCTGATGCTGGATATGCCCTAGATCGCTAGTTGAAGACTTACAGATCATGCAGGAAATAACCTGTAATACAGGAGATGTTGAAATATGTAATATGGTGTTTGGCATACTCGGGACAAATCCTTTGGCCTAGATATGTCATGAGACACTGCAAAACAGTCTTGAAATCTTCAGCAAGATTTTTGTTGCGTGCAATGCTGTACCATGTGATATTGTACAAGCAGTTGCAGCTGCAGATAAACATCTTTTTAGGAGCTTGTAAAGAAGTTGTTCAAGCAACAGAAGGGCAGGGTGAAGAGGCTGTTAAGGAAAACATAGCATTCGCAGTCTAACAGCCAAGGCAGGGGCATCTGCAATACAATGTAACTCTGGCAAACTGGTGGCATCTGGTACACAACTATGGGCAATGACCCAAGAGAACAAAAACAAAATGGCAAACGAAACCAGCAAAAAGCTCTACACCCCACAAGACAAAGAGTATTGCTGCCAAAACAAAGTATGTATAGTAGTCCAAACCAAAGTAGGCAGCAAAGACAGCCACAGACTTGAATAAACGCCAGAACTCATTTTGTAAAAAACAGGTTTAATTGTGCACAGAAGGTAAACAATTTCACATTCTGCTTCATCAGACCTTCAAAGGCACACACCAAAGGTCATTACTTAAATACTCACAGCTAAGAGCAATTACAATAGAAACCATTACTCTTTAAAAGACATGCACATATTCAAAAATTACTTTCTACTATACGACTACATAACAACTTGCTCTTTTGGTCATTGATACCATCGTACCCATTGCCCGTGGAGGTGACATCAGGAATGGCACTGCAAAAAGGGAGATGAAATGGATCCTAAGGTTTAGAGCTGACCAAGGGAGAGGCCTCAATGAGAGGGCATCATTGAAGCCTGTACTTAGATCAAGAGCGTTGAAAGTGTCTTAGCCCTATGGGATTTTTGTTAACTTTGCTTTGTCATGTATTAGAATTTTAGAATTGTCACTTTTTATATATATTTTTATACATATTGTTTAACCTTGCATTTAGCAGTTTTACATGTACATTTTATTGATTGCTAGCCTTGCAAGATGTTATGTAGTAATGCTGTTTCCTTATAAAGCATCAATCTTTGGGATAAGTTCCTAAAAAAAAATCAGTTCTTGACTTACCATAGAAGACTTGCAATATAAAGCAAACAGATCACCTCACAAACAAGGCCATTTGTTATTACCTGCATCATGGTTCTATAACCTAAAGCATGTGCTCCAACTAACTGCCCCCCCACTTCAATTCTAACTGACCAGACAAGTCCATATCTTCCTAGCATATCATCCTTAGAACTTTTCCCATTTTTGTAAACATTGTAAATACTGCCTTTTTCTACTCATCTTTTATAAATTCTTTATAAATTCTGTCAATATCAGTATTAACTACAATTAAATCATAGTCTAACCTACTAGATCCCAGTTCACTCACTAGTGCAATAAGAAATGCTAACTTTTATTTATTTATCCTTCACTGGCCAGGTTAGTCCCACTTGGCTAATAGCCTCTTTTTAGGGGAGGAGGAACGTCCCTGTTAGAAAAATATATATATTCACATATGTGCTGCCTAGAAAATATATATTTACATACATGCTGCCTAGAAAAATATATATTTACATATATACTGCTTAGGAAAATGTGTATTCAAACATTCAGATATATATAAGTTGTGTGGTCAGATATATAGAGAAATGTGTGCTTTAGACAGGAATAAAGGTGCTCAAATCTATATAGAGAACAAAGGTTGAAAAATAGCATGAAATGTAATGCATTTAATTCTATTCTACTAGAATAATAGTAGAAATAAACTCGCATATTATTGCTTGAAGCATAAGCTGCAGTGTAATTAGAAATTTGGCCTTGGCAGTGTTCAAGCACAGCCTGGCTCATGTCTGTCAGTAAAGATTATTTTGCAAAGTTAGAAAATAATGAATCTGTCCGCATGTGTATCTTTTCCTGCTTCCACCAGAAGAATAGCCTTGTGCGCACTATCAGAGATAGTGTCCAGCTGGTAAGCAAGAGAAGGAACAAAGAAAAGCATTAAAGAAGACATGCACCCATTGTATTCGAACTAATCTAAGAGCCTTGAATTGGCTACATCCTCGGAAGGACACTGTGACTGACCAGGTGCTTGCAAGGCTGTAACATTCTCATGGGAAAAAGATTTTTGAAAAACACCATCTCAGCACTTTTTCATAAGTTACTATGATGTAGAGACCCTGTCACTGACCACGTCAGTGAGGTGGGCAAAAGCTGATAATAAACTGTATAAAATGTCGTATGTTACACCAATAAAGTAGACAAAATACTGTACAAGTTTGTGTATGGTTTTTTGCCTCCTAATGTACATTAGAGTATTAGAGATTTAGATACTTGAGCTTTCCTGCATTACTGTTTGTTATTGACTGTCATTATTTTTTTAATGCCAGATGAATTTTACAGTCTGACTTTAACAAATTTATTTAACATTTTGGTCCTAATCGTGAATTCCCTCGGTAAGCTGCAGGTCAGAATATATAGGTGGCAGAAATATAGGAGAAGGAAAGACCTCCGACTGAATTGTCGTATCTAAAGAGGCTGTCCACTTGTCTGATCTGTGGCGGCGGAAAACTGGATCCTAAAAAGAAGTATCCGAACAGTAAGCGGAGGCTGGTAAGCAGAATTCCTCTCTTTGTTTTGTTTTAGATCAGGGACCAGGTTACACTGTGCTATTGCTAAGGTTTGTGATAGCAGGGAGAGAGGTAGTAGTATTGTATCTTGAGTCATAGATCAGGAAGTAAACAAAGCAAAGTAAAACAGTCATTCTAGACACTACTGTGAATACGGGAATAAGATACCACGTGGTACAAGAGAAAGGGTTACGTAACAGTTCTTTTTTTCTTCAGAGACATGGGAAATGAATGCACTAAAGGGTCACGTGACCGCTAACAGAAGATGCAAAGTATATGCAATTGCAAGAGCAGATAATGTGAGATATTTTCAAAATGGGTTAATAAGTATGACTTTGATGGCAAATTAGATAAAATATCATTAGTAAAACTTTGAAACAGTTAAAATCTGAAGAAGGTCAAAAAAACAACAACAGTTGGGTGTTCCTCAAGCACATAGGTGGATTGAGGAAGTGAACGAAGGAACAGAAAAATAAAACACAAAGGCATTATTTTTAGACAAAGAGGATAATAATACAATAGTAGCATCGGTCCTCCCTACCACCTCCTCCGATGCCTTACTTAGAATATGAAGCGGAGGCGGGCTGGACCCCCCGTGCTATCCGGAGACAACAGGGTATTAAGACAACCATTTGTAAGAGAACCTATGAACTAGATCCCGAACACGTCAAACATTTATAGATGTTCAACCAAGCGGAAATTTATTAGATGAGAGTGAGGAAATCTGTCCATTAATTGAAGTACCAAACCCACAGGCAGGACAGGAGGCCAGGCCTCAACTCTCTTAGTGTATAGACCGTGGACACCGGAAGACATCCAGAAAGCCACAGAAGGAATTCCCCATCCAAAAATTAACTTTGAGAAATTTTACAGGATTTACAGGGCATGAGATTGAGTTACCACCTAAATGGGGAAGAGGTAGAAAAAGTAGTTAGACAAATTTTAGGTCCGACTGGCACATGATTTGTGGTGCCTGGAATGCCCGGGCTGCAACTCAGGCCACTCCCACATAGTGACGCAGAACTAGATGCTAGATTGAAGGGTCTTACAGACCGCATTACTGAAAAATGGAAACCTAGGGCAGACTGGACTTGTATTAACCAATGCGTGCAACAAGATAATGAAACAGTAGACGCATACTATGGTAGATTATTAGAATGTTTTAATAACCACAGTGGTATGACTATTCCTGAAAATCAAAAGAATGATAGCTCATATGAACAGCAGTTGAAGAATGCATTTTAAAAGGTTGTATTGCCCTATCAACAGCTTCACGAAGCATATGATAGATCACCGAGTAGGCTTCAAGCCTTGTAGAGTATGCTAGACATGCCGAAAAACATTTTAACAGTAAGAAGAAAAAACGCAGGTCTTCACAGCTGAAGAGGTGCGAAGTTTTGTAGTACAAACAGCCAAAAGGGTTTTAAATATTCAGGGTAACAAACGTTCTGACAGAAACTCAGAACTTTATGAGGACAGGAAAAAGAGGTGAGTGCTTCAATTGTGTAAGAAGGGACATTTGGCAAGGGATTGCAGGAGCAAGGCACCTGTGGAAAAAAGGATAAAGATCATGAGGATTGACTAGATGACAGTTATACTGCTCGGCAGTCATTAGGAGAGACTAATGAGCAGGGGAATAATGTAAATACCTTAGAAGAAACAAATGACATGCAACGGATGTAGAAGTTGGGGAAAGTGAAGTTTTGGACTTGGCACTACTGAGCTTAGAGCTCTATTTAGGAGACACTAAACCGGAAGTTACACTTCTGGTGGAAGGAGAGAAGTCAAATTTTGTGTGATTCAGGAGCATCACGAACTTTGATACATCCTTCAAAGTTACGGAACATTCTGAGTCACCCGATTATATATTAGTGAAAGCAGCAAACGGACAGCTGTACAGAGAAACCCCTTCCCAAAATATAGCAATAACTGACCGGTATGACCCAGAGAAGTAAAATAGTACTTTCTGCCAAATGCCCCATGAACATATTAGGAAGAGATCTTATGCAACTTTTTGGCATAGCAGTAGTCCCTACCATAAACGGTATGGAGGCACAGAGACAAACTGATACTTTTGTAGTACGATCGGAGGGTGAGGCCTATTATTGGTACAGCCAGGATCTGGTTACAACCGGTCCAGGGGCAGTGACCAAGGAACTGATGAATGTAGCCACCAGCAAGGTGCTTCCCCTCGATGTTGATCAGCAACATTTGTTACTTTGTACCCTATACTATTGTAGCACATCAGGACCTGATAAAGAATATGAACAAAAATTGTTCAGGAATCCCAAATAGACTAATACTACGGACTTTATACTGGGACACTGAGGGCAATAGTGTAGTGAGTTGTTCATTACCTCAGGAGTTCTTGGAATTGTACAAATCCAATAAACTACCACATGTTAGCCTAACCAAAAACAGGAATGTTAGGTGGGTAGACTTGGGTGACAAAGTGACAAAATGGGAGAAACTAACTGACTTAGAGTTATCGGACTTAGGAATACAGAAACAAAACTAAATTGGTTAAGCTGTACACTTACAACAGAGTGAAGACAGCTGACTGGCGTTCTTGATAGAAGAAGAAGAAAAAGCTTTGATTAAATACCAAATGTTCTTTGGTCAACAGGAAATCAGATGTAGGACTTATTGAACAGCAGGGCCAGTAGTTATTACACCAAAATCGGCCTTTAGACCAAGGAAGAGACAATATCCTTTGAGCAAGGATGCAGAACAAGGAATCAAACCTATCATAATGGCATTACTTAAGAAAGGGATACTGGTAGAATCCTTAGATTCACCATGTAATACTCCTCTATTTCCTGTTAAAAAGCAAACGGGAATGGCGGATGGTACAAGATTTACAGGCTGTAAATGATGCGGTTAATACCAAGCACCCACGGTGCCAGACCCCTATACCTTGTTAAATGATTTGAAGCCAACAAAATATTTCACCGTGGTAGATATTAGCAATGTTTTTCAATACCTATCCACCCTGACAGCCAGCATTGGTTTGCATTCACATTTCAGGGCAAAAGGTATCGTACACCCGACTACCACAGGGATATAGTGAAAGTCCAACAATATTCGCACAAGAGATGGCCAGCAACCTGGCGGGGTTTTCCACCAGGGGCAGCCAAGTACTACTTTATGTAGATGACATCTTGCTTGCAGCTCCTACCCAGCAGCAATGTAGGGAAGACACAATAGCATTGTTGAAATTCTTAGCTGAGCAAGGGCATAAAGTGAATAAACATAAATTGCAACTTTGGAAAGAACAGGTTAAATACCTGGGATATGTGATATCCAAAGAGGGTAGAACATTAGATGAAGATAGAAAACAGCAATCTTACAAGCACCTAGACCAACTACCAAAAGGAAATGATGTCCTTTTGGGAGCGACTAATTTTGTCGAGTTGGATACAATTATGCTTTAGAAACGGCTCCATTGGCTGATTTAATATTTAAAACACCAATGGCAGCACAAGAAACACTACATTGGACACCGAAGCAGAAGCAGTTTTGCAGACTAAAACAACTGATAGTCTCATCGTTAGTTTTAGGGCTTCCAATTATCATAAGATTTTTCAAACTGTAGATTGTAGGCAGGGATATATGACGTCAGTACTGACGCAACAACATGGCGGCAAGCAACGCCCATAGCTTACTATTCATCACAGTTAGATCCGTGGCACGATCATTACCACCCTGTGTACAAGCAGTTGCAGCAGCTATGGCAGTGCAAGCTTCGGCCTCAGTGGTATTGTTTCATCCTCTCACGTTGAGAGTACCTCATGCAGTTGCGATAATTTTACTGCAAGAAAAAATAGCATTTTATCCCCTGCCAGACATCTTTCTTGTATGACCATACTATTGAGTCAACCCCATATGACAATTGAACGATGCACGACATTAAATCCATCGACATTACTTCCGATTCCTGTAGATGGCACACCACACAGTTGCCTACAGGAAATGGAACAAATAACCACACCCAGACAAGATCTTACTGATGTACCTTTAGCCCGGCAGAGGTGACATTTTTTGTGGATGGGTCCTGTAGCGAGGTCCTACAGGAAAGAACCTAGTGGGTTATGCAGTAGTGACTGATAACGAATCATAGAAGCACAACCCCTGCAACATAACCTGTCAGCTCAAGCAGCAGAATTGATAGCTTTGACGCGTGCTTGCACTCTAGCGAAGACAAATGTGTTAACATATATACTGACAGTCAGTATGCTTTCTCTACAGTGCATGTCTTTGCACAACAGTGAAAAAACAGGAAAATGATAACATCTACTGGCAAACCGATTAATCATGCACAATTAATTTTGAACCTATTAGACTCCATTCAGTTACCCACTAGAATAGCTATCTGTAAATGTGCAGCCCATACCAAACAACAAGATAGAATTTCAAATGCAGCTGCAAGCTGCCTCAGGCCTAGAAACTGTGTTTTAAATGAAGAACTACAACCTTCTGAGACTCTAGATTTAAAAATGTTAAAAACAATGCAGACATTAGCTACGAAAGCAGAAAAGCAGAAGTAGATAAAACGAGAAGCAATCCTTGAAGAGGGACTGTACATCTCCAAAGAGAAAAAACCAATATTGCCATCTAATTTATTTAGATATGCAGCTTTGTTGAGTCATGGGCAGAGCCATGTCTCAACAGGGGGGATGGTACAGTTAGTTAACAAAACATTCCAAACATTGAATTATACACAAAAATTTTGTGCAACATGTCATATTTGTAGCAAACATCATGCACAGGGAGCATTTAAACGCGAGGAGCTTTCCAACACCACCCTATCCGTTCCATACTATTTGTATGGATTTCATAGAACTGAATAAATGTGAAGGGAAAAATACTGTTTAGTGATCATAGATATGTTTTCAAAATGGGTAGAAGCTTTTCCAACCAGAAATCCAGATGCAGCAACAGTAGCAAAGCCTTAGTGAAAGAAATCATTCCTAGATTTGGCATACCGGAAAGAATTTATAGTGACAATGGAACACATTTAGTAAACCAGACAATACACCAGCTTGGGAGATTTTTGGGATTTCTTTGAAAACCATTGTGCTTATCACCCTCAGTCAGCAGGACTGGTGGAGAGGTACAATGGAATTTTGAAAACAAGTTGAGAAAATTGATGAGTGAGACTCAAAAGACTTGGATTTGCTGTCTGCCTTTAGCACTGCTGAGCATGAGAACTGTTCCAAATGTAAAGGGCTTGACCCCTTTTGAGGTAGTGTTTGGAAGAGCATATTGTGTGCCACAATGGAAGGCCCTCATGCCTGCAGAGCTGGAGGTCGATGGCTCATTAGCTAGTTATATGAAGAAATTGTTAACAAATAAGACTGTTTTGCAGTTGAACTCTTTTTCAGATAAACAAGAAGCAAAACCGAGGCCGTGCTGACCCGGGTCCTGGATCTGGCTGAAAGTCATCAAAAGAAAGAACTGGGCGAGTCCAAAGTGGGAAGGTCCGTACCAGGTACTATTGGCAACACCTACTGCAGTAAAAATTGCTGAGAGATCATCTTGGGTTCATTTGACGCATTAAAACCACTCAAAGAATTTAATTTGGATAAACGTTTTTTAACTGACATACCACAGAAACAGGATGGCCAGAGGCAGAGTGAATAAGAATGTGAAGCAACCCCAAAGACATTGGTTCACTGGCCTACTGATCATACATTTATTAACTATGTTTGTAGTGACCTTTTGTTGTTATGGTTTTTCATATAACTACAGAAGTGAAACTGATAACGTGATGAAGGACTGGCTATAGACTGGCACCGAACTTCAACACATACCTGGCTATGAAACGAGTCTATGTAGAGACTATGAACGTTTCAAATTGCTGGGTTTGTACTGCAATACCCACAGCATATGGAGGACTTTTAATGTCTGCTGTCCCCTTGGGGATAAATGAAACTTGGGAAAACCTATTATTTGATACAGGTACTGTGAGATCACAAGACAAAGTGGCAGTATATTTACCGTTACTCAGAAAGGAATTGTTTGTTTTGTTAAAATGATACACTCCAGGTTGGTTGGAGTAACTGTAACATAACTGTGTCTTACAAATGTTATATAAAACCTGTAGACCAAGGTACTAGTTGTAGCACGAACTATGGTTATTTAAGCTTGATGAAAACAACATAGAGAGATGTGCAAAAAACACCTGAAATACATAAACAATTAACTGTTATAGATAAGAAAATGTTTCATTCAGGGTTAACCCATCAGTACTAAAGTAGAAAACTGTTATTTTGTTTGTGGGAAAAAGGCCTATAAATGGTTACCTGAGAATTGTTCCGGCAGTTGTTTTTGGGTTATCTGGTTCCAGCCATAAGACATACTGCAGAATTGCCTCTGGGTAAAATTTAATGTGAGAAATGTAGCTCAGCAAGCCGAGAATACAGTCAGAAAACCTGCTAATCCAGTGGGTAAGATTGAAGCAAGCTGGAAGGATCATTCGTGAAGGACAAAGAAAAGTTGACCCATATGGACTTGAGTGACAGTGTTATATCCTGGGCTGGGATATTCCCAACCTACGGAGCAGTCAAATCGATTTGGGAACTGAGGAAATTGTCAAAACTCCTCAAGTAATGAGCAATGCGACTTTTCCGCTCTTGAACTTGTGACTGATGAAATGAATGCAATGAGAACAGTTGTATTACAAAACCGAATGGCTCGACTTCACCCTAGCGGCGAGAGGTAACGGGCGCCGCTTATCAAAGAAGAATGCTGTGCGTACATTCCAGACAACCAACATGAAATCAATGATCACCTGGAGGTAATACAGCAGGTGTCAGCAATGGCAGAACCAGGCCCAAACCCACTGACGAACTTTTCCAGAATCTATTTGGGGGGGGGGGGGTCCTTATGAATATTCTGATAGCGATTTGTGTAGTACTGCTCATAATTGGAGCATGTGTCTGCGGCATACCCTGTGTGAAAAAATTAGTTAAAGACTTAGTTGACATATCAGTAACTGAAACTATGTACCAAGACATGGAATTGAATTTGTTGATACCAAGTGAAAGCCTATCTGAAATATAAAACAAATGACTTACTTAGCTGAAAAGTCCTTGAAAGGAAAAGGCTAACAAATGAAATGATACTGTTTATGTTTCAAATAGAATGAAATGCATTAACAGGAGGGAGAATGTTAGAAAAATATATATATTCACATATGTGCTGCCTAGAAAATATATATTTACATACATGCTGCCTAGAAAAATATATATTTACATATATACTGCTTAGGAAAATGTGTATTCAAACATTCAGATATATATAAGTTGTGTGGTCAGATATATAGAGAAATGTGTGCTTTAGACAGGAATAAAGGTGCTCAAATCTATATAGAGAACAAAGGCTGAAAAATAGCATGAAATGTAATGCATTTAATTCTGTTCTACTACAATAATAGTCATAAGCTGCAGTGTAATTAGAAATTTGGCCTTGGCAGTGTTCAAGCACAGCCTGGCTCATGTCTGTCAGTAAAGATTATTTTGCAAAGTTAGAAAATAATCAATCTGTCATGTGTATCTTTTCCTGCTTCCACCAGAAGAATGGCCTTGTCGCACTATCAGAGATAGTGTCCAGCTGGTAAGCAAGAGACAAAGAAAGCATTAAAGAAGACATGCACCATTGTATTGAACTAATCTAAGAGCCTTGAATTGGCTACATCCTCGGAAGGACACTGTGACTGACCAGGTGCTTGCAAGGCTGTAACATTCTCATGGGAAAAAGATTTTTGAAAAACACCATCTCAGCACTTTTTCATAAGTTACTATGATGTAGAGACCCTGTCACTGACCACGTCAGTGAGGTGGGCAAAAGCTGATAATAAACTGTATAAAATGTTGTATGTTACACCAATAAAGTAGACAAAATACTGTACAAGTTTGTGTATGGTTTTTTGCCTCCTAATGTACATTAGAGTATTAGAGATTTAGATACTTGAGCTTTCCTGCATTACTGTTTGTTATTGACTGTCATTATTTTTTTTAATGCCAGATGAATTTTACAGTCTGACTTTAACAAATTTATTTAACAGTCCCCTTCTCACAACTGTTTCAAGTGGGACCCATTTTGCAGGAGTAGTTCCTGTTTCAATTCCAGGTGCAGAGGTGGCCCAGAGAAAAAGGGAGGATGGAGAAAGAAGAAGATGGACTGGTGAGAGATATGGAGGAGAAAGTAAGTATTGAGACCAGAGAATGTGTGCAGGATTCTGAAGAGATGTTTCAAAGAAATCACTTTGCTGGAGATGAGTCAGCAAATGATGGATGTATAATTACAACTCTCCAGTCAGGAGGGTAGCAGGATGATTTACATAAAGAAATGGTAACGCAGAGTGAGTCAGAAAATGAAGGAGATGTTTCCTTGGAGGGACATTAAGGAGAAAATACAAAAAGTAGGATGCAGAGACAATTTTGAACAGTGGTGAGATGGAAAAGAAAACATAAGCAGAGAAAGTAAAAGAAGGCGAAAGAGGAGTAGCAGAAAAGAAAGTAGAGAAAATAAAAAAAAACAAATGTATGTGGTAAGGATTCAAAGTAAAGAAGACAAAGAAATGGAAAGGTATGAAGTGTGGGACGAATTGATAGCTCCTTTGGCTGTAAAGGCATGTGCACTAAGAGCATTTATTCTTATTAAGAAAGAAACATTTGTGGCATTATATTTGAAACTGTTTTTTCAATAGCAAATTTTCTTGGATAAGATGAAAAAAAGAAGGTCTGTAACCCATGAAATCTTTATGTGATAAAAGCATTAAAAAGGCAAACAAAAAAGAAATTCATGTACAGTGTCTAACAGAGGAAGAAAGAGAGACTTTTATTTGAAAACTTTATGTGAAAATGTACTGGATATTTTAAAAGTTAATGGACTGGTGGCTGGAACTGTAATATTGTGTTAAAAATAGAAAGAGAAAAAATGATACATACACCAACCAAGATAAATGTGGAGGGGGATAGGGGTGTCATAAAATATTTGGGACAACCCAAAACATGTTATTTTTTGTGGAAAAGGAGAGCTTCTGATAAATAACTTTAACAAAAGAAAATGTTATATTCATGGGGAAATGGAACATGATGCAAACAATGTGACTTGAAATGTTATAAATGTAACAAAACTGGGCATTTATGGGTGGATTGCTAAACTGAAAGGAAAAAGAAAGAGAAGAAAACGAACAAAGAGAAGAAATTTTAGCATTAGCAGAAATAGAATAATAATTAGATGAAAAAATACAATAAAAAGAACATAGAAGAATGTTCTGAAATAAGTGATGAAGAAGACATAATTCAGAAGTAGGTAAGGAAAAAATAACTCTATTGGTACAGAAAAACTAATTTATAGGGATAAGTACAAAAGAAAAAAAGAATGGAAATGGATGATAAAGGATATATGCAGCTAATGATTGGGGGTTGGTATAATGGTTACGGTATTTGACTCATGGACACAAGGCACAGTGTTATTCTTACCTTTGGGAGGGAAATTGGCTATGCCTAGAATGGCCGATCAGGAAAGCTAACCTAGTGATATGGTCTGAACTTATGAAATCATGAATCTAAGGGAAAATGAAAATTTTAGAATGTTTTCTGTAAATGTGAATAGTTTTAAAAATATAGTAAGAAGAATAGAGATATCAGAGTAGTATAATACAAGTGATGTTGATGTAATTATATTAGAAGACACACGTTTTTTAACAAATGAAGAAAAATTACAAACAGAGAAACTATGGGGAGGGAAGATAATATGGAATTTGAGAAATGTGAGATGTTCTGGAATTGCTGTATTCTATAGAAATATAGTTAAGATATTAGATGTAACATTAGCAAAAACAGGAAGATTAACCATTGTAGATTTAAAACAGAAAGAATATGTATATAGAATTATAACATTATATACTTATACTATCTGTAAAGAAAGGGAAAGCTTATTTCATCAGAATTTAGACTATGTAGTAATAGAAATTAATATTATAATAACAGGAGACCGTAAGATGTGATTATAAAAGTAAAAAAGAAAGGGAATGATATAAAAAATTTTAGAAGTTATAAGATGTGGTAACTTAAAACTGCGACAAAAATTAATGGGCTGACAAAAAGGGCATGTATAGAGCTGAAACATATATTTTATAGTATCAGAATATTTAGTTATAGGAAAAGGGGAGATAATTATTAAACAGGATTTTCTGATCATCTTGCAATATGGCTAGAGATAAAGAAAAACAAGGAATATATACAAAACAGACAGAGGAATAAAAATGATAAATGAGAAAGCATGGAATGAAGACGAAAAGAGATTAGTATTACAGATATGGAAAGATCATATTACTATGAGAACATTTTATATAAATTGGTCTGAATGGTGGAAGATATTGGCAATATAATGTGTTGAAAAGTTGAGAAAGATAGATATAAAATAACATATAATGACACATTGGAAGATTTAATACATAATTGATAAGAAGTACTTTGACAAAGAAAAAGAATTATATGAAAGAAATCAAGAAAAATATAAAAAATGTTATATAAGCAAATATATGTGTTTTAGAAGGAAAATGATAAGTATCAAGTTATATAAGCAGATTAATAAAGGAAGATAGTAGTGTAATGAGAGAAATGAAAATGTAAAAGGAGAAATAGAAAGAGGTCAAGAAACACAGAGTAGTACAATATGTACAAGAAATGTTAAAGAAAAAAGATGGTAGTGAAGAAAACATGAAAGAAAGTTAACAGAAAAGAGAATAAAGAGTTGAAAAATGAGATTTCTTTAAATGAACCAAATAAAGTAGGATAAATAAATATAAATTCGGCTGCAGGACCAGGTGGAATAGGGTATGAAATGTATAAACATGTAAGGGATTGGTAAAAAAAAAATAAGATTTGGAATGAATGGTTATATAGGTTTTATATATAAAGAATTATGTAATGGAATACTTAAATTTATATGGAGGAAGGAAGATAGAAGACAAACTAGAGACCGATAGTATTAAATAATTATGATTATAAAATCTTTATGAAAATACAAAACAGATTTGAAACAAAAATGAAAGATATTATGGAAGACAGTATATATACTATCATACAAATGCGAAAGTTAGGAAGTTATTTATTACAGCATATAGTAATAAAGTAAAAATACTTGTAAATGGCTGTTTAAGCCAAGAGGTACATATGAAAAGTGGTATACGACAGGGATGTCCAATGAGTTGCATACTCTTTGCATTAGTTATGAATATGATAGTATGTGAAATAAATTACAGAAAGAAAGAGGCAGGCTATATAATACCAGAAAGGTTAAGAATTCCAGTTCTGTTAACATATATAGATGACATTATAATAATTGCAAAAAAACAAAATTTGGATAAATTAAGTAATAATTTATATAAATGAGTGTCTATAGGTGATAGGGATGGCTTTAAATAAAGAGAAAAGTAAAGGCTTAGGTAATGTAGTAAAGATAGGCGTATATATTTTAAAAAGAATGTCATCTCTGGAGAACATAATAAATTATCACTCTAAATGGGGAAAACTATGTAAAGAATTTTTTAAAGATAAAATATGTGATCAAAATAAACATGGATATGATTAAATATGGATATTATAAGACTAGAAGTAAAGAATATGTTAAAATAATAGATAAAAGTTACTTTATGTTATATGGAATGAAAGAATAAATTAATGTATAGTTAGCGGTGAATGTATTTTTAGCAACAATATTAAGAATCAGATAATTGTTATGGAAAAGGAGTGGGGGTCTAGTAAGGATAAACATTTAGTATGACTGTAAAGGAAGTAATGAATATGTGTAAACAGATGTGTACATCTATATATTTCTACATTTGTAAATATGTAAATATGTTGTAAATGAAAGTTATTTCTGTATATATATATATATATATATATATATATATATATATATAAATAAAGGAACCCTACTATTTTCAATAGTTGCCATGGGATTTTTTACAACCACCTGAGCTGATGGGGCCTCTTCTCTGTTATAAAGTACTGAGCTAACGTGGCTGTCATTATGCCTCCAAATGTTTAATATTCCCATTTATATTTATATTTCTTTGTTCACATATTCACAGGGATATCAAGAGCCATTTTCAACCTATACTTCAGCAAAATAATTGATGAAGTCTGAGTTGTGTGGACGAAAATGCATGCTAAAATATAAGGCGTTTATGATAGTAACTTTTTGGCGTGTCGAATAAAGTGAAATTATAATCTAATCAGTTCGTACTGGCTTCTCTCCAGATCTACAGCATTTCTTTTTGGTTTTATTTGTGATTGTTGAGTGCTTCCACTATTTGGTTTACTAGCAAAATAATTGACTCAGTTCTGAAACAGTAAACTGCTAAGAAAATTGGAAGTAATGGCCTTTGGTGAAAATGTATTAAACGGATAGCCACGTTGTTAAACACTTGGGTGCAGGGAGTTATGATGACAGAGACAGTGTACAACTCTCAACCTGTTTGCACAAGAATTCTAGACAAAGCCTAAAATAATGAGGGGACAAAGGCCCAAAAATAGGGACAAATTATAAATATCGCTCTTACAAACTTAGAAAGTTGCTAGAATAATCTTATTTGTGTTAGCGTGTATTTTCTGAAGGAAATTAAGTCTGAAACTCAAATGTGTGCTATTATTTAGTGACCTCAGTCCCCAGTGATTCACCAGAAAACCACAAATTTTATGAGGAGCAGACTGGAAATATGAGGCAAAAACTCAACATTTTCATAAAATCTGGACAGTTAACAGGTACGGAACAATATCAGGAATACGTGAAGAACTGCAGGGGATACTCATATGTTCAGCACACTATCTATAGAGGGAATACTAAATATCAGGCTGTGTGTTGATGACAAAACGTTAGGTGCAGCAGTGCTGGATCAGGAAAACATTTGAAACAATGATTTGCAAAAATTACTCAGGTGGATGGTGGCAGTTGAGGTTCACTGCAGATGAATACAAAGTACTGGGTGACATCAACCTAGTATTAAGTACCAGCTATGAAAGTGGATGTGATGGGAAGGGAGAAGGAAAAGGATCTGAAAATGTTGGTTAACTGAACTGGGTGTCCAGGACGTGAGTGACATGGCAGTCCACCAGTCATCAGAATTCGAATATATATCTGAAAGGGAGGGGATAGACTCCAGGCACAAAACTGATAAGGTTTTATTATACCAGGGCCTGATCAATCCACACATTGAGCACTGAGCTTATTTACTGGACCAATAAGAAGGGCAATGAAGTTGTTGGGAGGAGGCCAGGGGAAAACTACCAGGAAAGTGCATGGGATGGAGAGCAATACACATGCCTAGAAAGAAGATCTAAAACTATTCTTCTTATAGTGAGAAGATGAAGGGCTGCTAGGCATGATACATTTACATACGGTCACATAAAGGGGTGGGTTGGGGCTGTTCTTAGCAGTAAACTGAATGAAGGCAAGAAGGGGTACAGTAAATGCTAATATATAGTACTAATGTACATTAAGTACAGTGCTAATGTACAGTAAGGACATTAATGTACAGTAATTACAGTACTCTATATCAGTACTGTAATTACTGTGCATTAATGCCCTTACTATACATTAGCACTGCACGTAATGTACATTAGTACTATATATCGGCATTGTACTTACTGTACATATGTACAGTAAGTACAGTACTAATATACAGTGAAATACTAATGTACAGTAAGAATGCTAACTTACTACAGTATGCAGTCTCTACCATCGTCTGTAAAAAAACTGACCCAGAAATCCATCACTTCTGTAGAAAGCTGGCTGACTACCTCCCATCTTTTCCTAAAGCAACAAAACAAAACTAATTCCCTTCACTCCCAACAGCTTGCAATAAAGAAAATAGTTCACTATTACCTCTTCTAACAATACCAAAACAGAATCTGTCACACAAACAAATCACATAGGGTTTTACATAGCTGAAGGCCAGAAGTTTCACTTTCACATTCAACAAACACTGAGACAAAAATAAGCACTGAAGTATACATGTGGAATTGTTTTTACATATATCAGCACTGAAAATGGTGACTGCCCCATTTGAAATGCCTACTTATTAAACATAAAAATGAAAAAATAGATACAAGAATAAGGAATTTAAAACATGACAAGCATCTTGTTTCTCATGGAGTCTTAATATAATTAAACCCAAAGTCAGTACAGTCTTGCCCTGAGCCATCAATAGGAGAAAATGCCATACAGAGTGGAAAGGACAGTCAATGTTTAGAGATGATTTCAAGGCACCTTATTGTAATCCAGGTAATTATGTTCATGTGCAGTGCAGCCTGAATAATGAATTTCCTTATAACTGCAACACCAGGAAACTACACACACACACACACACACACACACACACACACACACACACACACACACACACACACACACACACACACACAGTCTCTCTCTTTCTCTCACTAAAACTAAATTTACAATTACTGAGTGATCACAGTGAGTATATGAAAAATATAAGAGTAAGTGTTTCTGTAGAGAAGCAACCCACCAGCACCAACAACTTATTCTCCATTTCAGAAAACAGGGAAATAATACTGCTCAGTGACAGAGACTTGCGATGACTAACAGTACTGGAGAAGCAGAGCATCAATGTATTGGACCTGATCAAGTAAGCATTCACTGAGTCAGTGGTGAGGTATCGTGTCCCCTGAAGGACTGTGACTCAGTCAATCCAAATGATATGGTATAACATAACTTTAGCTGTGTTGCTATGTCACAAGTTTTCTGACAAAAAAATATGATTTCTGAACTTATACAATTTTACTTTGAGTGGCTAGCTTAAGTTTAGCTAAAGGTGACTGCCACTGTTAGTTACAGTTAAGTGTTATGCATGTGCTTGCAAGGCAGTGGGACAGCACAGTGTGCGGCAGTTAGGTTTGCTTCCTAGTAACTCTTGGTTCTCCAGTTTGGGTTCTGGCTGTGTGGTGCCCTCTGTGAGAAGTCTGCATATCCTCTCTGCTTCCACATGGGTTTTTGGAGGGTGATTTGTTGTCTGTAGGTATGTGCACAGTGTGTATGTGTTTGTTTATGTTTTGCAATGAACTGTATCCCATCCAAGTCTGCCTTAAGTCCATTAAGTATCAGAACAGCCCATCTCCTATGAATAGCTGTACTAGATAAAAAAAGGTATTACAGAATGATTTGTCAGATAGTATGTCACACTGGCTATCAGCACAGAACTGTTACTCTGGCTTTAAACAGCTGTGAGTACTGTATAACGCTTTTAGCCATGATGCGGCAGAAACAGGTTTTTAGATTGTTGACTTAAATGTGAATTAACAAATAATCAAGTTCCTATTTCTGACACTACTCATTATTAGATTAAAGGCAGTAGCCTCTTCAAGTCTTACATAGTACAATCAATGTACCATCTAACTATACCCGTTTCAAGCTGTTTTACTGGTCTTTTGAAAAAGTATGGAAAATTCAGAAATAAAAAGGGTCAGACCATATTATTTACTGAGTGTGCATATTACAGTATAAAACTGAAAAACCCACAGTGGGTAATCATGTGGTAAAACAGAAAGGCGGATTGTCTTATGTCACCTCAAAAACTCTTAAGATGATATCCTCCAAATATCTTCAGTCAGTGCTTATTAGGAATTTGGGGCCCTGCCAAATATAAAAACTGTTCTCTGGAAGAAATTTTGATACTGGCCCACGCAAATGCAAGGGAATGACTTTACAATGATCTATCACATCTCATTTATCTGAGACACAGGAGCCAAAGCTGAAATATCTTACTCCACCATTTATCATACCTCCAAACATGCTGAAATCACAAGTCTAAAAAAACTACTTTTGCATCATCCTGAACTTCCTACAGTATACACATACAGTTTTATTTTGCATAGTTTATTTTTATTTGGAAGGTATATTCACCATTTAATTTTAAATGGAATATAACTGGAAGTTTTTAAACATGAAACCTTAGAAATCTGCATGTCTCCAAATGGCTTTTCCAAGACTGGCCACTTAACAATTCTTCACACTGTTATTTGCTAGCGATCACTGACAGACTGTAATATAAAATGCATCAGCTGGGGTCAGATTTTTAAAGACTTTAATTTTCGCAGCCTTTCAATTCCAGAAGGCATCATTATCTGATAACATCTGCAGATGCAGCTGCGGAAGCTAATAAGATCCAAAGGAATGTATACGGTGCATAACATAACTGTAAATAAAACATACAAAGAACATTCCATTTGTACTGAAAAATAAACAATAACAGGAATAGGTTCATAAATGTTTTCCTAATATATATGTAACAATCCTACACTGACCCACCCAAACCTGCATTAAAAATCTACTTACAGCTGTAGTAGCCTTATGATCTGCCCTTATTCTTGCCCTGATGACTATAATGATGGCAAGACAGAACTATGTGAAAAAAAGCTTCAAATGGTACATCATCTGGAAATTTGTACTACACATTACAAATAAGCCAGTTCGCATGCACTTTACAAGTTATTATAGCAAACTGGCATGGGACCACAGCTTTCAAACTCTTGCCTTCAGAATCAGGGACAAATATAGAAATAATCAGGGGCATTTTTTAGAATATTAGTACTATTAACTCATGAAGCTGACAAAATAAAATAATGTGAATTAGCACGTATTCTCTAAGTAAAAGAAGTCTGTATCTCTGACTTCTGTCATAATTTATTACATGTAAGCAACTACTTTTTCTGTCAAAATCACCAGTTTTAGGAGGGGCTGAGTAAAATGTTGAGCCAAAATCAGGGATAGTTGAGAGGTATGCTTGGACAATTGCATTTCAGGATGTAGAATTGTTATGAAAAACAAAGAACTGGAAATTGAGGCACGCAGAAAACGGCTCCAGTTATTCAAAAAAACAATTTATCTACAAGAATGACACATGTAATAATGTAGAATTATTCAGCCAGTTTTATTTAAATCTCAATGCAGTTTGAGACTAAGAAATCAGAAAGTTGAGGGTTCTATCCCAACTGCAGGCACTTGGAACTGTATACCAGTACTGAAACTGCAGTACACCTTTAAGTGTAGTTCTACAATCCCAAATGGCAATCCTTTGGATTATGCATTACACTGAGGCCTTCTTTGTCTAAGATGGTGTTTTCTCAGGTATGTAAGGGAAACTTCTCCTGGGTTTTGTACATTTTTTTCCAGTCTGTATGAATACCTATTAGGGGATTTCCTACAAACAGACTGCATTATAAGTGCAGACTACATTTTGTGTGTCAGTATTATTCATTTATGTATCAAAATAAATCTGAATGGAATTGTGTGAAAGACAGCTGAGATTTCACCATGCATGTGTGTATCCCATTTATTAACAAAAGCATTATGTTTACACATATTCATAACATATATTTATATATCTGTGTGTGTGTGTGTGTGTGTGTGTGTGTGTGTGTGTGTGTGTGTGTGTGTGTGTGTGTGTGTGTGTGTGTGTGTGTGTGTGTGTGTGTGTGTGTGTGTGTGTGTGTGTATGTGTACATATATATATATATATATATATATATATATATATTTATATGGGTCTACTTGAGATTACCGAAATCTCAGTAGACTGACACACGAAACACCAAGCCGAAAAGCTCGCCGTGTCAGATAACCGACACGTCAGAATGCCGACTTCCTAATCGTCAACAGTCCAACTTGAGCGGAACAGGAAATCCGCTCTTGTGGACATTGTAGTGTGATCTTGGAGTTGGTATATTTAAGTTACGGGGGTATGGGGGGTGCAGGGGGGGGTGTAGCCCCCTTGCAAGAACCCCCCTGCAAGAAAGTGAAATGTGAAGGTAAGTGTTTTAGATTTTTTATTTGCAGAGTATGTTTTGTAATGGTTTAGTTTAATGAAGATGGTGGGCAGGGTGTGAGTAAACGGAACTAGGTAGTTTTATGTTGAGTGTTGTGTTTCTTGTTTTGTATGTTGTTTATGTGTGTTGTGTGTATCTTTTACGAAGGTGTGTCAGGATTTTGATGTGTTGGTATTGTGTGTGTTGGGTATGTGCGGTGTCAGTGTTGTGCAATGTCAGTGTTGTCGGCTTGGTGTTTTCCGTCTCAGTTATGTGGGATGTCGGGTAAGTGAAGTAGACCCATATACACACACACACACACACACACACACACACACACACACACACACACACACACACACACATAAATAGACAGACACACATGTACATGGGTCTTAGTTCACTTACCCGAATTTCATTTACTTGAGATGAAAACACCGAGCATTCACATCACCGGAATTTTAAGCCAGGAAAAGAGGCTGTTTAACAACATTTAACAAAAAAAAAAAAAATTGGGTCCCACACCTCCAATCCCCTCTAACTAAATATACCAATTCCGAGATCGCACTGTAGTGGGGAAAGTTGATATTTCCCCATGTTGGCCAACTGACTCGTTTTCTGGACTAAAATTCAGTGATGTAAATGTTCGTTGAATTAAACTTTTTGTGTTGTTGTCTTGGGTAAGTGAAATTCAATTAAGTGATTTTGGTCTACTCAGGTAGAACCATAAATATATATATATATATATATATATATATATATATATATATATATATATATATAGATACATACATACAAGCACACACACATGACATATGGTCGAATGTTTGAAATATCAAACATCTGTAATGCCGGCAGAAATGACTGAATAGCAAAACGATCAGAAACTGCAGGATTTACTTCATGGCAGATCACAGTACAGCAGGGAGTGGGAATTTGCCCTTGCCATGCTCTTAAGCGATCAAATTGGAATATATTAATAGTAGTGGTAGAGTGGGGTGCATCAGTTTGTATTTTTTTTATATATTTTGAGTTTCAATAATTTTAGATTGATTATTTTGTGTTCAGGTCTTTTTGTCTTCAATTTTATATATATATATATATATATATATATATATATATATATATATATATATGTGTCTGTAGATGTATATGTGTTTGTGTGTGTGTGTGTCTCTCTCTCTGTCTATATATATATATATATATATATATATATATATATATATATACACATATATGAACAACAATATATCTATATATCTATATCTATCTCAGATCTACTGCAAATAGTTGATTCATAGAAAAGTGGACGTGCTTAACGTCGACATACTTAGACTGACAAAAAAAATATTTACACACAACATTGCATGCTCTAAGATCAATGTGGGGAGGATACACTCCCTACACTCCCTGCTAATTATATACACTAAATCTTGAGATCACACAATTCCTGGGAAAAGGGCATATTCTCCTACCAAATGGACTGTCAATCTCATGCAGCTGTCGACCATCTGCATATGTCAACAAATGAAGGTTGACAATACATATGTCTACCACTATAAAACTCAATTTACCCTGGGACACACACACACATGCAGATACACTGTGGATATTAAAGCAACTCAGATGACCAATCTTACAAGAGCACAACTTTATTATATGGAAAAATAAGTAAATAAATACAGATTTTTCCAAGCAAATAAGTAATTGAATCTATATTTCTAGGACTCACCCTAGACCACATTCATTCATTTTCATCCTATACAGATAGCAACACCAACAAAATCTTTTCACAATTTAAACTCTATTGCTGGTTCTGTCACCCTTTGTCTCCTGTGGCCAGATTGGTGATTACCAAGAATTTTCTCTTCCCCATATTGGAATATAACCTTCCCCTCCTCGACTTTAACACAACCTATAACACTCACACCACAAACAGCTGAAAAAAATCTATAGAGTCATCCTCCTTGCAGACTGTCACTCTCACCACTGTAAACTCTTAAACAGATTAAACTGGCTTCCAATCAGAACTAGAGTAAGAGCAAGATTCTTAGTAGGAATGCCAGTCTTCAAAATTCTAAATTAAGGATACTGCTCATTTTTGAGTAAAAAAACTTTCTAAAAGAGAAAAAAAACTTTGTCTCTAAGAAATATCCAGGAGATCATAGCCTTAATTAAGCCCCTTTTAAAATAATTATTAGTGAATATGAATTTTCTAGACTAGGCACAGCACTGTGGGGGGAAAAGAACTTCCTTTTGTAGTAGAATCTGAAACCTCACTACTAGGCTTCAAGAAAACTCTCAATGAGACATCTTTATAAAAAAGCAAAAAGTGTTTTAGAGATAATGAATAACTTTTATACCACTCCACTTCACTTCTCCAAAAGGAAGCAACCACCCACAGAATGCTTTCTTCTCACTGCAGTACTTACTGTCAGCAATCTTTAATTTGTATATATTGAAATGTATAAGTTCTGCTTGGTATCACACCTTTTTCTATAGGCTATGGTAACACTTCATTATTACTCTGTATGTAAATTACAGCAATCAAATGACATGCATCCTATTTACCTCCAGAAAGCTTCATTATATTGGTGTGTGACTTTGTGCTTCTTTCTTTGATTTATACTTGTATATTGTGTATTATAATTTACCAGTGCAATTCCTTGCCATTGTTTTGTTTTACACTACATCTTTCCCATTGTTTTTTGTCAGTTCTTATAATGTTTCAATTACTTTTGCTTGCCATTGTGCCAGGGTTATAGATGAAAAGGGCCAGTTATATTAGTCAATCTATCTAGTTAACAATGAGCATTGAGATAGACCGACATACAGTTAAACATTTGGACAGACGGATTAAAAACGTCTTGTTGTTTAATGAAAGGCAGAGAAAGTACCTTTAAATTAGTGTTTTACTCAGTCTTGTACTGCTGGGTAGAAGAATTTCCAGTTTTGTCCTCAAAGTCTTCCTTCAGTGCGGTTGATTTTCTTTCTCTGCAGAGCTGGTTTTCTGGAGACTATGTCTCCTTCCAGAATGGGAAAACATTCTCTGACTGTACTTCATTCAGACCTCTTTTTATTTAATATTAATTAGCTCATTAAATAAGCCTTCCCTTCCTAACACAATCAGATATTTTTCTAATCTTTAAGAAACAAATTCAGCTTAACAGGACCACTGATAATTTTCCCAGTTGAAAAATCACTCTAATTATAACAAAATCTTAACACTACATTAGCCATCATTTACACAACTTTTTATAAAATTTTGGATCATCTAGGTTCACTGATACTATTCCAAAAATTGAGAACTACCACACGAAGATGCTACAAACATAGTATCATATACAGTGGATAAAAAAAGTGTACATACCCCTGTTAAAATGCCAGGTTTTTGTGATATAAAAAATGAGACCACAATAGATCATTTCAAAACTTTTGCCACCTTTAATGTGGCCTATAACCTGTACAATTCAACTGAAAAACAAATAAATCTGTTAGGGGAAAAATATAAAAAATAAAAAAGTACAATAAGCTAGTTGCATAAGTGTGCACACCCTTAAACTAATACTTTGTTGTACTTTGTTGAACTTATCTAACATTAACTTTCCCTCATTATAATGCTCTGCATCTCTCAAAAAGAGTTACTTTCATACCTTATTGCAATCACTCCATTTCTATAGTTAACCTCTGCCACAACACTCAGAAAGATATTCGCTACAACCAACCACTCCACAATAACCTCTTTCAACAACCAGCCCCCAAAATAAACTCATTATTCCAATATCTTGCCTTGACTATTTTACTGTCCCATCCCTCACAACACCTACCAAAATCAAAACAGTTCAAAACACTAGACCCCAGTTTATCACCCTAAACTCAAGCCTTAGAACCAAAAACAAACTGCTATATACCTAGCTGATATTACAATTACTACAGAGTGGCAACATATACCCTAACCCTGGACCAAACAAATAAGCAAACTCCAAAAGCTTAACGCAGATTACTATCAACTTAAGAAGTATCTGTAATAAAAGAACACCCCAACATGCATGGATTGGACAAATTAAACCTTTAATATTAGCCAAAACTGGAACCTGGCTACACCCAAACGTAAAATATACTGAAATTCTACCCCACAACTCCGCCATACTCAGACTGGACACACTTAACACAACTTGCTACTCAAACAATATACCCTCTTTTCATAACACAGCAATACTAAATCCAAATACTGAATCCAAACAAAACAAAATTACTACTATTCCATCCCATGCAAAAGACCACTCCTCTATCCTTTTCTATCTACTCCAAAAATGGGACAATCATCTCCCCAGACCCCTATACAAAACTATTAGGAGTCTCCATAGATAACAAACTCAAATTTGATATTCATATCAACCAGACCATTAAGACCATTAACAAAAAACTCGGGTCACTATACCGGATCAAATCCTTTCTTACTCCTATAGCAAAAGTGACCCTGGCCCGCTCATATCTTCTCTCCACCCTCCTGTATGCCTCTCCTATGCTCACTAACCTCAACACATCTGAATTAAACAAACTAGCATGCTGCTATAATCAGATTGCTAGATTTGCTACAGGAATGCCCTACAGAACACACCACTGTATTAACCTAAGAAACCTAGATTGGATTGAATACCCTAACCTTCTAAAACAGACCCAACTTATAGAAGCATTTAAAATCCTGCACCAACCTGACAAAACTCCAGCTCTGAAAAACTTAATCAAACCCTACAATAATCTCAGTAGTTTGCGTTCCTCCAACAAACTCCTAGTTCAAACAATCAAAGCCAACAATGTAGGGGGCGACTCACTCTTTACCAATACCATTGGTAAAATATGGAATTCCCTCCCTCCTAGCCTCTCCTGTATTTCCTCTTTATATTCTTTCAAAAAAAAATTACATCACCATCTAAGGTTAAATTGGCTCTGTCAGTGCTCCAATCCTGACTAATCCTTTCACCCTTATGCATCCCCTCTTTATTTACTTTCTCCCATCTCCTCTTAACTAAAGAAGTTAAGTGCCCAGTAGGAGAATTAGTATACTGGAATCTGTGTTAATATTTTGTAAACTCAATATTGTATAATACTTTTACACTTTAATATATATGTTTTAGTATAATTAACACTTTACTGTATCTCTTCTGTTGCATGAGTGAAATTATGTCTTTTGTTTTTTTTTTCTCTGTATGATCTTTATGTATTAATTACTGTCACTGTGGAGCTTTTCTCCCCGGGCCTCCGCTGAAAATGGACATGTAATCCAGACGGACTATCCCAGTCAACAAATGTAAAATAAAAAAAATAAAATAAATAAATACTATTAATCACCCTAAACCTTAACAATAACAAAAGAAATCTGCATCGTGTTAGTGTACATCCCAACAGGAAACAATGTACCAGTGCGGTAAGATATACAGTCCTGGACATCTGATAACATTAAAATAGAAGCAATCATCCTGAGCGACATGAACATAAATTGGCAATCCATCACAGGGAATTCCCTCAACATAAATATCAATCTGTATGGCTTCAAAGAACTAATAACAGACCCTACAGGATTCAATAAAGATTTTTCTAGCCAATCCAAGAATTTATTATCTTTAGCACCTTGGAAAAAAGCCTTTCCAGAAGTACAAACACCATCTATAGCAAGTAAAATAAATAACACTTAAATCAACTAAATGACTTAATTAATTGCATATTTCCAATTGCAGTCACTGTTTGATCACTTAGGAGCAAGTGTATTATATTTTAAAATATAAACAGTTTCTTTATACAAGAAATTGTCTTTATGAATTCCCCCTTCACCCATCTGTAATACAATTTGCTCTAAAACACATTTAACAAAGCAGCATTACTTTCATGAAAATCTTTAAAGTGAACAGTCAGAGGCCTTTCCAAGTGTACATTTTTAACATCCTTAATATTTTTCTGAAATCTGGTTTAAATGCTCTCTGGCTTTCACCAATATAAAAAAATCCACAGGGACATTGCAAGTCATAAATAATTTCCTCAGTGTTTCAATTAAACTGTCACAAAGGCTTAAAATTTATGTTGTTAATCTTAGAAAAATAGTTCACCACTTGTTGAAATATGGAACATTTTCCACATTTATACGTACCATAATTCATGATAATATATCCACCCACTCTAGATACCGAGAAAACAAATGTACTATGCACTTCAAAATCTGTTATACTCCTACACTTTTTATACGAAATGCAGGAATACCTATTAATTTTATTAACCAATTATTTATCTGTTAATAACATAGGCCAATAATATTTTAAAAGATCTACTATCTGTTTATTAAACACATTATATATAGTAACAAAATAAATATTTCTCTTCTCTAAATCCTTATCACTTCCATTACACAAATAATGAGTATTATACTGTACAACACCATCATCCGTATTCCTGCCTGAACTATTACCACCACCATATTATTTATTATCTACATTGATATTTCACCTTTTTAAAAAAAAAAATCACTTGTTGTAGGGCATTTATAACTCTGATTTTATTATATCCCCTTTTAATAAACATGTCAGAGGTTTTATAAACTTCATCAAAAAAATCTTTATCTTGAATACATAACCTACTGAGCCTTAAAAAATTCACATAAGATAATGCAGTAATCAAATGATGGGGATGACAATTCAAGCCATGTAAATATACATTACTTCCACTCAAGTTTCTATGAAAAGAAGTTAATTTTCTTGTGATCAGCAGATCACGCAAGAGCTGCATCCAAAAAATGAATTTGTTATCCCATTTGCAAACCATCAAATCTAAATTGGAACCTATTACTCTGTAAATTATTAATAAATTGTTGTACTAAATTAATACCCCTTACATAAAAAATCAAATCTATAAAAAGGTAATATTTAACTACATACATATTAAAAGATAATGTTTATATAAATATTCTAACTCAGATTTTGCCATAACTATATTAGCATACATAGGGGCAAAAGATGCCCCCATTGCAGTGCACTGTTTTTGATGATACAACTCATTATTAAAACAAAAAAAATGATTACTCAAACAAAACAGTATAATTTCAATAACATAAATAGACATAGGTGTATCTCCTAAAAATATTGTAAAGCCTCTACCCCACAGTTTTGTTGAATGTATGTATATAAACTAAACTTGCTCCTATAAAGAGGGATTGCAATTGGAAATATGTAATTAAGTCATTTAGTTGATTTTATTCAAGTATTAATTATTTTGTTAAGCTTTTTAATGTTTTTTTCAAGTTGGTGTTTGTACTCCAGGGAAGGTTTTTTTGCTGAGGTGTTAGAGATAATAAATTATTTGATTCTGTAGCTGTGGTTTCTTGTTAAAACCTTTTTTGGTGTGGTACAATTTTACTAGCCAATCCAGCATAGACTGGTTCCTTATCCTCTGGAACACTCCTATGATCACTAAGTGACCACCTCCCAGCCTTTGCCATTAGGGCTTCCACCCATCTCCAAAAAAAAAAAAAAACTGCTTAAAAACAGCTAGAAACTAAACTTAATCAACAAACTCTCAACAACCTACTACAAAATATAAACCAGACACCCTTAAAATCTCTACCCATTAATGATGCTGTGCAATATTTCAAAACCACATTCCTGAGAATACTTGAAAGCCTTGCCCCTGAACAAACTAAAAGAGTAAAGACAGACAAAAATCCTTGGATAACCTCAGAATGCATCAACCTCATGAAAGAGAGAGACACAGCATGGAATATATGGAAACATTATAAAACACAAAACAACCTCCAGACCTTTAAGACATTTTGTAACAGAGTAACCAAACTAGTCAACGAAAGCAAAAAGACCTATTACTCAAACCTCCAGCTTCTACATGGAAATAATCCCCCCAAATGTTGGCACTCCATATCTACCCTCTCAACACAGGAACAAAGAACACTCACCCTCTCTCACTAGCCCCCCATCTCAAATATCAGAGGAATTTAACAAATACTTATATTAAGTCCACAGCCGACCTACTCACAACCAAAACTAAATCAGGACTCCCCTATTCAAATTTAAGTACTACCGAAAATAACTCTACAGCACCTAAAACAGAGCAAGCTTACAACTACATTAAAAAACAGCCAAATAGCTTTATCCTCCCATTCTCTGTCCAACCCATACACACCTCAAAAATAAAAAAAACTACTGCTCAAACTTAAAACTTCCTCCACATCTGCAGACAACCTCCCACCCCAATACCTAAAACTCACTGCAGACTCAGTTGCATATCCCATTAGCATCCTTATAAACAAGTCAGTCTCAGAATCAATAGTCCCCACAATATGGAAAGAATCATACATAACACCAACACATAAAAGAGGCAACTCCACAGAAATATCCAACTTCAGCCCAATATCAGTACTATTACCTCTATCTAAAATAATGGAAAGATGTATCCACCAAAATTACTGAAGTACCTGCTACAAAATAAACTGCTCACTCCAGCTCAGCACGGATTCTGGCCAGGTCACTGCACATCCACTGCAATTTTTTCCTTTACAGACAGTATTAATAAGGCCAGGGATAAAGGACCCCTTGTATCTGCAGTATACCTGGACCTATCAAAAGCTTTTGATACAGTTTCACGCCCACTACTTCTAGAAACACTAGCCAACCTAGGATGCTCCACTACCATAATTCAATGGTTCCAGAGCTATCTAAATGACTGGAAGTAAGCAGTAAAATGGTCTAACCAACTCTCTCCCTTTCTACAAAACCCTACAGGTGTTCCCCAAGGCTCTATTTTAGGCCTCCTACTTTTTAACATATTCAGCAATAACTTGCACTCTATCTCCTTCCCAAGATCAATAATCCATTATGCAGATGATTAAACTTTAATCTGTACTTCTTATACTCTCCCTGAACTATAAGAAAAAAACAACAATCTTTCACAGCAATCAAATCTTGGCTCAAAAAAGCCCAACTATTTTTAAATCCAAAAAAAAAAACTCATAGTTTTCACCCCAAAAATACTACAATCAGCCCAGATCAATTTGACATCATTGCAGTTGATAAAACTATCATAGAAAATGTTCAGGAAACCAAAGTACTCATGTTATTATTGATAGTAAAATGAACTTTGACCTTCATATCCAACAAACATAATGAAGACACATGAAAACTAGGACTACTTTACAATAATAAACACTTCCTTACCACTCCAACCAGGACCACACTGGCAAAAACCTTTCTACACCCATCCCTATTGTACGGTACTTGTACAATAACCAATTACAAAACTCCACCAAAACTAAGTTGCAACAATGTTACCATAAAGTAGCAAAGTTTGCAATGAACTCCAACTACCACACACATCACCGTAAACCACTACACGAAATAAAATGGCTAGAGCTTTCAAACCAATTAACATATACACATTTACCTACAATACATAACCAAATCTATAAACCTGCTACTTATCCTGCCCTAGCAAACCTGATCAAAAAATATAAACCCAGCAGACCTCTCAGATCAGGTGACATAAACCTATTTGAACTCTAAAAGCCTTCCAAAACTCAGGAAGGTCTCTATACTCTCAAAGTTATGGAATTCCTTCCCACCAAACATCACCCAAACTCCTAGCCTTTCACTCTTTAAAGCTACCTTAAAAGTACACATAAATCATGGCCATGCTCTTGCCTAACACCAGGCTAGAGCCCCCTCTTACCTTCTCAAAACTCACTAATCTATCCACTGTACTCTTACACTAGTCTACTAACAACATCTGTAAAAGTTTGTAAGCTATACTTCTACATGTACAAAACCCACTCTTCTAATCTGTGAAAATGTGTAAACTTCAACTGTATATTTTGACATGTTCAATGTATATAAAACTTTGAAAATGTGAATATGTGTAAACTCCATATGTTCATTTAGATATCTTCAATCTATATAAACTTTATATGTTTTATTATGACACATTTTTTAGCATCATATAAGGATCACATAGATAAACATATTGTATTATTTGTATTTAAGTCTTAAATGTGGAGCTTTTCTTCCTGGGCCTCCACTGAAAACAGGCTTTGTAACCCAATTGGACTATCTTGGTAAACAAATGTCAAATAAATAAATAATAAATAAATACATTGTATTTTTTTGTATAAAATTCTGTTACTGGTTAGAAAGTACAGTGCCTGGATGCCAGCAAAGATAATTTACAGCATATAAAAGAAAATCAGCAAAAAAAGTGAAGAAAAAAACTATCTGGGAAGAACACTGCAGCTGTTCAAGCTCCACCTTTGGTACAAGAGATGGCTTCCAGTAACATAGAGGAAAAATAAACTGAATGTACTCAGAGGTGACTCAACTAAATGAACCTTTGGAGGAGTACATCAACTCAAAAAGTTTAGAAAAAAATAGAATGAGCTTTAACTAGCTATTCAGATGAACTGATAAAAACTGCAAAAATCAAAGGGTGAATTGAAGAAAAGGCTGGCTGAATATGAGACTGCTCTCTCAAAAACTAGTACAGTTATTAGATGAGTGTGCAGAGAATACATGAGATTGTATTCTGTACCACAGAAACTGGGAAAAAACTGTATACATTTTAGGAAAGCACAAACATGCATTTGGATTGGTGTTCCACAGCAAGATTTGTCAAATGAAAAAGGCACACTGAGTGCATGCTCCAACCCTGTCCATGAAAAAGCAGTCAAGACTTATATTACAAGAGATCCAATCAAACCAGCAGAAAAAGTTGATCCTGTCAAAAGTATGAATTAAAGGAAAAGTATGAAAAACTGGGGACAGTATAGAGTTTGTTTAAAATAAGTATTCAATGTATACCAGGCAAAAAAGAAGCTAATTTATCCCAGCAATTAGGGGATTTCGAGAGGTAGTGAGATCAAACTGTTGTATCCAGCTGTCTTCAGATTTTTTGTCCTGGAAGTTCTAAGATGTTTTTGAATGCAAAACAGACTACAGGGAAAATAAAGTTTAGCCAACAAAAAGTGAGCCAGCAAGCAGAAGGGAATTCCGTAAATTCATAGAGAGACTTTGCCAGTGAAACATTTTCCATTGTTAAAAAGAAAAATGGTTGAGAGACAAAAAAAAAGGGCATAGGAATTGACTAGAGGAATCAGTGTCTGGTACTGAACAATGAAAATAATCAAGAAGGCCAGCAGCACTGAAATTAGTGAATAAATGAGAGACTAGAATGTATAAATCACTTTTGTGAAATATGGCTTTGTAAGAGAAGTGAAAAAGACTGGAATGTTGTCTTTCCTAAACTTGTGGTGGGACTATTAAGCATGCACCCTACTTTATGTCATTAATATGTAAAGGGAAAAAAAGAAGTAACTGTAAGTAAAATAATTTTTGTTCTTAATATTTGTTAAAAAAACATTTTATGATGCATAAACCATGTTATATATAAAGCAGATTTGTATAGGGTGCAGTCAAGGGTATTTAAATGTGTGTGGGGTGGTCTTTATGGTGACTGTTGTATGTGTTACAGCTATTACAGTGAAGTAGTGCTTTTTTGCAAAGGTAAGAAATATAGGCTTTACACTATAACAAGATAAGCAAGGCTAGAAAGTAGCACACGTCCGTTAATATAATGCTTTAATCTTGGGCTGCTGTGGCAGCGGTGGGGTGTTGAAGTGTACCAATTATGTTATATGTAAAATTAAGATAAGCAGTCCCTTTGCTTTTATAAGGGTGGATGTCTTGAATAATATCTTTGGCTTAAGCTATAAACACATTTTTTTTGTAAACAAATAGACTTGAAAAATAAGACAATATAATGAAAGGCATGAAAAATGTTATGTTTTTTGCATCTGCAAAGATATATATTTTTTCCATTAGCAAATGTTCTTAGCGGGAGTTAGGTAGACTGCAGCTGAGGGCAGATGGCCAGAGGAACTTTGTATGTTATGTTCAGAGTTAAATTTAGAAAAATTCCTTCATGTGTCTGCCAAGTTTTTCTTTCTTATTTTTTTCCTCATTGCTTACTACTTTTACAAGGAGTTAATGTGTCTATAGGACAAGCAGTTAATCTTGACAGTTCTGAACATTCTTTGCTGAGGAAAAATACAAAATGTAAAGATACAACAGCAAGCAGTTTAGTTAAAAATAAAGTCTGAAATTATAGGAAGTGAATAAGAGATTGCATTCCCCCCAGAAACCTTAATACTTTAATGTATTTAATAGACCAGTGCACATACTAATTTTATTTAAAGGTAGTTATGCAATTTTTCGTACAGCTGGAAATTGATGTTTTCTGATAGCAGATAAGCTGTTTTTCACATCTGTGAGGGGAATACAGCAAAGAAAAGAAAAGAACAAGCAACAATCAGTGTAAGTGATATCACAGGCTGTAACGTGCTTTAGAATGCATAACCTTAACAGTAGATTATGTAATGTCTGTGGGTACAGCTGTCTATTTGGTACAACTGCTCCTACTTTGTGGGTTAAACTACATTTCTTGAACATGTACATAGTTGGGGCATGGCTACGATGCTGACAGAATAGCAGCACAGCAAATTTTTCATGCTCTGCTTTTTTTATATTTCTGACAGGAAGTTTAAAGTCTGAACTATCTTTTCAAATTCTTTGCTAAAAATTCTGATGCATCTAAACTGCATCTAAGATAGTATCAACTAATTTTTTTCAAATTCCTAATTTTCCTGTCAAATACATATCTGGAAATTTGTCTCTATTTATAACTTTGAAATGAGCCATCTAAAATCCAGCTCTCAGGATTCTTCTTTCAAAAAAGAACTGCAGTCTGTTCTTATTAATATCCAGGAAATGTCATTGAAAGTGGACAAAGTAGATACAAAATTGGATAGCTTCAATGTTTCGTCTCCCACAGAAAATTGAAGGAAACGATATGACAAATTTCTTATCATCATGGCTTTCCAAATCAGTAGATGTGCCTGAGACAATGTCTTTTGGCATTGAGACAACACAGTGATCATTAGTTTCAGCATCTTCTTTAAGGAATAAATCAGCTTTAAGATCTCCAATTGTCCGATTCTTCTCTTCACAGGACAAAGAATTAATTGTTAAATCTGCTTGGGCAAAGTCTCCTGTCAAATTTGAAGACAGGGTATTTTATTTTCACAATGATTATTCTACTTTAGTTCTTTGACTAGGGGAAAGAAATATTTACTTTTTGGTGATAACTGAAGAAAAAGTAAATTAAAGTCCACTTATTGTTTTCTGCTAGACTGAATATATTTCTACCGGATGAAACAAAGATTTTTAAACAATTAGAAGCAGCTGTTTCCTTTGAAAAGGTCAACAACATCCTTGAAAACCTGAGGCTATGGACTGGATTGGACTGGCACTTCCCTAAAGATACAGACAGAGAGATCCAGGTGGAAAGACAAATGAATGAAAGAAGAAACTAAAAGACACATGACTTTATTTGCATCTAATATATTAATCTTAATTTTCTTTTTCATCTTCTTCTACATTTAATATCCTGTTCATAAAATGTTGTGATATTATTCCAAGAACATGAAGGGAAACTTGAATCTTCTTACAATAAGATAAATCATTTTTTGTCTTTTTTCACTTAATCTATCACAATTTCCTAATTTGCTTAGTTTCAATTGGATGTTGCCACACTTTTAGTTTTTATGACAACTTTTTTGTATTAACTAAGTGAATATGTTTATAAATGTTTAACAGGTTAATACTATATCATTTTTTAACTTTAGTGTTGTGTTTTTTTGTTTAGGATCTCTGTTTCCCTTCTGAATTAAAAATATTATGTTTTCTCTGATTACTAATATATTCTCTTTAAATAATAATGCTTTGTTACATATTGTGGACTCTGGGTTATTTTACATGAATTTATCTTTCTATTTTGCCTGCATTCTTATAATCTATTGGCTTCTTCCCTGTCCTTTCATTTTTGTATTTCAAATGTATGTCATGTACTCAACTCCTGTGATGTTAAAGATTGGTTTGTAGGTTTGTTTTTGTTTCTTACATTTATCCTGTTGCTTAACTTTACTGAAGTCACTTGGAGTTTTGGAGCTGAATGGCTCCTGGTTTACTTTGCTTGGATGTGCAATGTCTTCCTGGATTATTTTCACTTGTGTGATTCATGCTGAAAGTCTCTGTGTGTGTTGTGGAAGCTTGAGGTGAAAATCTGTGGTTGGAATGGGTCACCTGCATGGAAGTTTTTCTTGTGGCAGCTGTTTTGGTTGTTTGGTTTCCATGACATGTTATTTAATGATCTGTGTGCTGCTGCTGGTGTTGGGCTGTCCTGCATTGTCACATTTGGTGGTAATGATTCTGCTTTGGGAATAGGAGTAGCTTTTGTGTGGTGTTTTGTGTGTTGGGGCTTCTGCTTTGATAGACTTGTCTGCGGGCTCCACTGTCAGGAGTAACAATGAAGCTCCTTGGGTTTACCTTGTTCTGTCTTTTGAGTTTCTCACCATGTTCACAAGATGCTTTTTTTCTCACTTTATTTATATGTATGTCCTTGCTGACACAGCTTGCTTCTGTACATCAATCAATAGAAAGGGTGAGTACCTTTATTCAATATGTGCGCTGACCTTATCTTAATGGAGTGTTTGGCACTGCTATATATATAACTCTTAAAGGTTCTTTTTTCTTAGTTAACTTGAGAAAGTTAGGAAACTGATACTAAACAGTATCTTATTTGACTACTTTCTTAATATTTCTTAAGCCATAATACCCTCTAATTTGTATAATAAAAATAAGAAGTGATTGAAATTTATAAACCTATTACTGTTATCTGATTCTATTTGTATTAGGCATATCTTCAGCATTGTATCTGTAACTTTACTGATTTTTTTCTCTTTATTTTGTTGGTACAAGGGGCACTTGGCCTTGAATTTTAAAATTAGTCTTACAGTATATATAGTCATTTAGAATTTTGTTATGCAGTGTTAGTTAAATTTAACTTAATCTTTCAACTGTTTCAGTTTTTTGCTTCTAGAGTAACTTGTGAGAAGGCTGATTTTTATTTCTTTTATTTCCTTCTTCTCTGTTATATAACATGAACCTATTTTTTTTTTTTGTAATAGCACAGAGGACATACTCAATGTCTTTTCCTGGTTGATGAGAGGGAATGTTTGTTCAGTTAAGCTGTACAAACAGGGAGTTTTACATTCCATGAGGGCTTTTAATGTTTTTTTTTACTTTATGTACATTATTAATGAATCATATATCCTTGTTTTGGGTGTCTACTATTAAAAATTTTCATCTATAAGTTGAATATTCAGAACTTTAAGATATATACAGTTTTATCGAAAACAGTTCTTGTTTTGTAAAGTGATTCTAGATGACAACTCTTATATGGTAGCTATGACATATTTTTCTATAGCTGTGTGACATATTGCTAATGTTTTACATTAAATGCATCTCTTTAAACATTAAAGGTTTGAACAATGGCTGTGAAAGGGGAATTTAAAGACATTCTTAAAATTATTTAACTCTCAGATTGTATTCCTCCAAGAGACGCATTTATTACAGAATGCTATAGATAGTCTTAACACTAAATCATATACTGTTCTAGTTAGTTCTCAATATAAATCATATACTGTTCTAGTTAGTTCTCAATATAACCAGAAAAAAGAGTGGTAGCTATTTTATGGAGAAATACTTTACCTATGCTTAAGATCATTAGCTATTATAAGGATAATAAAGGGCTATTTTGCTCAATAACAATGGAAATTATTAAGAAATTATATACTTTTTTAAATTTACACTGGATTCCTGGAATGGGGATTAAAATTGTTAAACAGCACTTAAATTTGAAAATTCAGACTTGTAAGGGTAGTATCATACTGGCAGGAGATGTTAACCATATCCTAAAAGAGGAAGACACTAATGCTACTGAAAGGAGAAAACTAACTGCTTCAGCCAAAGAATTATTAAAATTTATAGATTTAATGCATATTAAAGAAATATATGATTTCTCAGACCTAAATTCTTTGTTTACCCATTATTAACATAGGCACGGTATCCAGGCTAAAATAGATAACATTTTTTTATTTGTAATGATTTAATAAACAGGTTAGATAAAGTAAAGGTGGTATCATGTCCACTTTCTGACCATAATGCTATAACTTTTGAACTATTTTTAAAAAGTAACAACATCTCTACAAAACATATCCCTGCCTATATCACTAACTTAAAAGATATTAAGGATTTTTTTATAAAAGAATTACAAACCTTTATAGAAATTAATTACACCAATGATATTTCTGAGATCTGTCTTTGAGATGCCTTAAAACCACACTTATATGGTCATATCTTGGTGCTCTCTTAAGAAACAGCAATGGGATAAGGAACTAATTGACTTACAAGGGTAAAATAGATAAACTAAAACCTAATAGCCAGAAATCAAATACAAATTTGATAAAAGAGATAAGAAAGTTTTATGATAAATATTTGAAACTCTAAATTATAAAACTATGATTAACTTAGGAAGGATTAAACTAAACTAGTGAATTTTTCTGTCAATCTTAAGTCTATTCATAAGTTAGCAAACACAACAAAGATAATTGGGTCTATATTATTTCATTGACCGCTTAGTATGTCGAACACCTAAATGTCGACAGCTAAGGGTGGAAAACTGACAATGGCGAATGACCAGATGAGTGAATTCTTTCATCGGGAAAGAATTTGTTTGGCCATTATCGGGAGTTTGCACTTTCCCCAATGTAGAGCGATCTTGGAGTCGGTATATTTAGTTAGGGGGTGTGGGGAACACAGCCCCCAACATTGGGGGTAGGGGGTGAAAGCTCTCACTTTGTTATGGCTTGAAACTTTGTGTTACTTTGGCCTGGTCAAGTGAATTCTTTCCCAATGAAAGAATTTGCTTAACTGGCCATTCCACACTGTCAGTTTTCGAACCTTAGCAGTTGATGTTTAGTCGTTCAACAAGTTAAGCGGTCAATGATTTAATATAGACCCAGATAACTAATAAATCTAATCATATAAAGAGTTTTCTCCTCTAAAAAAAGAAAAAAATCACTGGCTTGGAAGATATTTTGACTGAATTTAATACCTATTTTAGTACTCTAAACAATAGCAATCCTAATATGGATTCACAGGTGGAACTTAAGAAATTAAGAAACAATATATAGAATAAATTGACTCATGATCAGATAATTATTGATAAATCTATTTTCCTTACTGAACTAAAGGCTCAAATTAATAAGTTAAAACTCAACAAGGCTCCTGCTAATGATGGTATCATTCCAGAACTCTATAGGTTATTGCAAAAAGACACCTTAGCCATACTTCTAAAAGTTTTTAAGTTAACCAAAGAATTAAAAAAATGCCCCCCCCTTCTTGGAAGTATTCTCTTATATCTCCGATTTTAAAATCAGACAAGGACACAGTTAAATTTTCTTCTTAATTATCAATTTCTTTATTAAATATTGATTATAAATTGTTTTTGACTATACATGCTAATAGGTTAAAGTAATTTCTCCCATCCTTAATTAATGATGATCAAACTGGTTTCATTTTAAATAGGAGCTCTTATGATAATATTAAAGAACATTAACTTTAATTGATTATGCAAATAGAACAAATGAAAAGTTAACATTGGTAAGTTTAGATGTTGACAGAAAATGTGATTCAGTAAATTGGAATTATCTTTCTTTTGTTTTAGACAAAAGAAACGTTTCTAGTCATTTAATTCATCTTATTAAATTATTTTATGGAAATTCATATGCATATGTAAAATTGGTTCATTTACCATGGAATCAATTAACATTATTAAAGGAACAAACAAGGATGTCACCTTTCTCTTTTACTGTTTACTTTAGTTATTGAACCTTTTGCAAATTTAATTAGATATTCCCCATATGTTAAGGCTTTTCAGTTAGATAACGCTTTAGCATCTAAAATCCAATTATTTGCAGATGGTATTTTATTGACCCTGCATGACATCAATAACTCAGTGTCTGCCCTCTATAAATCTTTGGAAACTTTCCAGAAAAAATCTGGCCTCAGCTGTAATGAAAATAAAACAATCATTTTGCCTATAAACTATGATCTTAATGATATAGAAAGCAGATTTAATAAATATATTGTTCATGACAAGAAGATAAATTATTTAGGAATAATTATTGTGGATAATATTAATAAAATTACCATCAATTTTAATAATAGTTTAACCTCTATAAACATCTTATAAATAAATTGAATAATTTCTCTTTTACAATGGATAAGAGATTCTCATTGATCAAAATGATCATCTTGCCAAAAATTATATATTTATCACAGTCTTTTCCGCCTCCTAAAAGTTGTATAAAGGAGTTTAACTCTTTAATGTTAAAGTTTTTGTCACATATAAATAAATCTAGAACAGCTTTAAACCATTACACAAGAGACTGGTGACTAAGGGGTATTGGTTTACCAAACGTATAATTGTATTCTCTTTCCTCTATCATTAAAAATATTGCTCTTTGGGCTAATAACTCCTATACTGCTAAATGGAAAGAATTCCAAGATAGTACTTGTTCTCAAATTAATTGCCCCCATTCATAAATTGTTGCATAGTTTTAAATAATCCCAATTTGGTTATTAAAAAACATTTTTAATAATGTTAATCAAGCTATTAATTCTTCTTATATATATTAACATTATACTTAATATTCTGAGAAATTTTATTTACAGATATCCAATGTACAAAGCATGTCTTTTCCTCAATTTTCCAATAGCTTTCACTCAAAATAATATCTCCACTTTAAATCTATATATTATGAACATTTTTAAAGAGCATAATCTATTACATTGGTTTCAGTTAATGGATAAAGAAACATTGGTTGCTCCTCAATCAAGGGCGCCTGCAGGCAGGTGCAAGGGGGTGCACTTGCACCCCCCTGGAATCGGCTGACTAGTTTTAAAAAAAGTTTTTTTTTTTTTTTTTTTTTTTTTTTTTGTGCGCGTTTTTTAAGAAGAAAGAAGTCCAGTTGCGAGTGTGCTGACATCATCGCTCATCGCACAGTGCTCATATTTTCAAGTTTGTGAGCGGGAACTTACACGGATGGTTTCGGGTTCGCAAGCGGGAACTGAGACAGACTTCACTGAAGATGGAGGTGGGACACGGACGGTTTCTGGTTTGCAAGCGGGATGGATGGATACTTGGGAGCGAGTGGAAACTGAAACGGACGGAAGATGGGACACTTTCAGAGTGAGTAGTTGGACGGAAGATGGGACTGTGTGTGTGTGTGTGTGTGTGTGTGTGTGTGTGTGTGTGTGTGTGTGTGTGTATGTGTGTGTGTGTTCATGTGACTTAAAATGTTGTCAACTTTAAACTCCAGTGGAGGCAGTCAGGCAGAAATATTTCAAAACACAGGCTTGTTTTTAGAGATGAAATGAAAACAATTGACTTTGGCTTTGCACATTGTATTATTTATATAGAACATTAGATATATCGGATCATAGGACCTTAGGTGATTACTAGACTAATTGCCCCAGCGCCCTTACAAGCCTAGCCAAGTTAACCATGTTCCTAAGGGTGTCTGGTTCAAGCAGACACAAAAATCAGCACCTAATTAATCCTGTTCTCAACATTTAGTTCTTACTCCTGCAATTTTATTCTCTGAAGTTGTAGTCCTCCACAATCATCCCAGCAATCAGGCTTTAGGTTACAACTTATAGCTGCAAGCCTCAGCTATGCTTCACTTCAGATGTACACAGACTCCTTTCTTGATCTTTCTTCTAACCACATCAAGCATGAGCTTTAAGTGGACTGTTCAATGCCAGAATCAGAAATCTTCATGCATAACCTATAGTGTAACCCATGGTGATCCTTCCCCTTAAGCAGGTCACTTTCTGATTTTCTGTTGCTAGGTTACAGCCTGTTTTATAACACAGACAGGCAATTCATGTTTCACTACTATATCTGATACAGCTTATTACCTCACTAATTATTCTGAGCATTTGAAATATATCAGTTACAGTTTATAAGCACTAAGTTCATGACATTTCACAACTCCATTGAAAATATGTCACATTTACTTCCTTCCCAGCATAAAATCATTGCTTTTGGACTTACAGAGATTAGCTGAAAGATCAAGACAATTAGTCAGTGGTCTCAAAAACCAATCAGGGTTTAGGAGTTATAGTTTATTGGAAGGATTGTAAGGATGAATGCCCAGCAGCATTACTTGGTTTTTCAATCCTGCTGTTTTTGCTGGAATTGCAACAGGGCATGAAATAACGCTAAGTTACATTGTCTAGTTAATTGGTAGCAATTCAAGGAATAGAAGATCCCTTTTTATAGATGAACACTTTTCCTCGGCATTGTTTAACTTGTTTTAAAAATTAATTGCTTTTATTAACAATGTATAAACAGTTAAGAACAAATTTGTCAGCTTTATAACTTTACTATCATGATGCATTCTGATAACCACTGAAAAATGTTAAATGCAACTTATAAATCAAAGACAACATACCTGAGTCTTATAAACATGGCTCAATTTAACACGTTCCATAGTTTTCGACAAAACTAGATCCCACCTTCATAAATATTAATTTCCACATGCAACCCTGGTGATTTATACAACAGTAAGATTCTCTCTACAAGACTTTGTAAAATAGGCTGGGCAGACATCTAAGGTGATGTTAGCAGCTGTTCCCACTCTTGCTCTAGACACCTTTTCACTACACTACCTGTTATCCACATTGTCCTCCTATTTGCTTTATTGCTGTCATCTGTGCGTTATTAATACCAAAATGTCAAAAGTTTAAGCACTTTTTGTGCAGCCCACAAAATATCACACAAGACTCCCATGAACTTCTTCCAGTATACGTGTTCTCTTTCACACTCCTAAAACATGTGCAAAACACCCATTGCCTCTCTACCATATCCCAGCAAAGACTTATTTGAAGTTTTCCCTCTCCAAATAATTTTCCAGTGTATGATGCCACCTGCATGCTATTCTAAGCTGCTGTCACACACTTTGTACCAGCTACCCAGTATTGCGGCTCCTTTCCAAACCAAACTTGTGCTCACCCTTTTTGACTTAGCATCATGTCCTCTTTCTAGTCCCAGCTCTTCTCTACATTTGTAAATAATGCTCCAACCCTCTTACCTCACATCTCCTTATATACCAGTCTTTCCCTTCTTCTCTCACACCTGTTGATTTATTGCCTCTGATTATTCTTGTCCAGTCTCTTCCTTTATATACCATGTCACTGCTCCAATACACACATTCTCTACTCTTCATATACTCCTCTTAGCTTCTGAAGTGCCTTCTCCTAGACCTTATTCTTTGTTTTTCACAGCTAGTCCTAGATAAATGGTGTAAACTGCTTCCTTAGTTATGCATCTTTTCTCCCTTCATTTTTGTCTTAGCCTAACCATGAGTATGTTATCCATGATGGGGTCCAGACCTGACATTTTTCCAAAGGACTGAAATGTTTCTAGTCCCTTCTCTATAACGAGCTCCACACTGCTACTCATTAAAATGTAGTTATCAGCAAACATCAGCAAATATCAAGAATGCACCCTCTCCTTCTGCTGTCCTGTGTTTGTCAGGTAAAACCTGCCTGATCTTAAAGACTTACTCCTCCATCACTAATATAAAAAAAGACCTAGGGACAGTGGGCATTATGGCCTCATTTCTCTTTCTATATTCCCTACATCAGACAATTCCCTATTCTCACAATCATGTAGGACTCATATATCACCCACCTTAAGAAATCTTCATGTATCTTTCTTTTCTCAAAGCAAATAGAGAAAATCCAGTTGACTGTATCAAATGTCTTCCTAAAGTGTAACAATACTAACACAGCACTAGTGCATTCCAAGCTATATTTTTTCTATAAATTTGGTGGGCCTCCACCAATTACTCATGGTAGACATCCCTTTAATAAAAGTACACTGCCCTTCCTATACTAAACTCAGGAACAGCTTTTTACGCACTATGCTAATACCTTGGCTGTGATTTTTAGATCTAAGTTTATCTGAGATACACTTGAAATCATTAAATGCTTGTAACTACTGGTCTTCTTTAGGTAACCATAATCCATCATCAGCATCAACCCCCCTTTTTCTCATTTTTCTACATGGGGTCAGGACATTGTCACTTGTCACCATCTCTCCTTATTCAATGCCACTCTGCTACCTTCTTTGACAGTCAAGCTTGACTTTCAGAGGACTTGTGTCACACAATCCATCCACCTTTTTGCTGGATGCTCCCATTTCCTCTTGCCGCCTTCTTGTCTTTCCCAAGTCTTTTTCACCAGATTGTCATCTGCTTTCCTGCACATGTGCCTAAACCATTGTAATCTGTTTTCTTTGACCGTTTCTGCAAATGGAGCTACTTTGGCTTCTGCTCATATATGCTAATTCCTTCGCCTTCAGGTGCTACATGGTGGTGGGTAGAGAATAAGATTGAACCCTGTACCTTGGGCCCAAGTAACAAGAGCCTGAATTCCCTACCCACCACCATTTGTAAAACTGTTGCAGGTTTTTCCCTCATACTTTTTCTGTTCCTCATAAAATCTGTGGTTTCTGTATTTGTGTCCTTGCAAAGCCAGTGGTAGCATTGTTGCCTGACAGCTACATGTTCTCTGGTTTGATTCTTGGCTGGGGTGCCTTACCTTCTGTGTGGAATCTGTATGCCCTCCCTGTTTCTGTTTCCTCCCATCTTACAAAAACATGTCTGTCTGGAGAGTTTCTCCCTGGGCCTCTGCTAAAAATTTGCTTTTTTTCCAAGTCAGACTTTCCTGGTTAACAAATGTTAAAAATAAATGACACTCATTTGAATATCAGAAAATTGCTAGAATAAAAGCTTTTGTTACCATGCACTTTCTGAAGAATATGAAGTCTGATATTCAAATGAGTGTCATTTATTTTGTACAAGATGGATATTTGAAATGTATCCCTATCTTTGGAACCCCCCCCCCCATCATTGGCTTCATCCAGGTTTTGTGCTAAGGTTGAGAGCTATGGTAAGAACTGAATTCACTGAATATGTTTGGGGGCTATATTCCCCCATTACTGGCTTTGTCCGGGTGTTTTTTGCTAAGAGGTTGAGAGCTATGGTGAGAACTGAATTCACTGAATGTTTAGGGGCTGTATTCACCCATTATTGACTTTGTTCAGGTATTTTGTGCTAAGAGGTTGACAGCTGTACTATGGTGAGAACTGAATTCACTAAATGGTAGCCATTTAAGTTTCAGTCTTCCTCTTTCACAAAACAGCTGATTTGGTGTAGTGGTATGTTGCTCTGACTGTTTTGCACAGGGTCCCCTGGGTTCAAGACGTGGCAGTGAAATGTATGGTGGTAACGCAGGATTTTATTCTAGCAACTTTCCAACATTATACAAGCAATGTTTAAAATGTGTCCTTGGTTTTTGGCCTTTTGTCCCCCCCCCAATAAATTTTGGCTTTTTCCAGATTTCTTGTGCTGCAAAGTTCAGAGATACAGCTGAGTGTCGAGTAGATTTTACAAGGAGCTGACAGCTGCAGGGGAGCAAAAGTTTAGTGCTGCTTATGTTTAGTCTGCTTGCATTGTTAATAGCACAACAGATAGTGTACTTGCTTTTGATGCTGAAGGCTGTGGGTTCTACTCCCACAGTAGGCAGATGCATTGCTGATACTGTACTGTGTTGTAAAGGGGGTGGATGCTGCAGTCCTTTTGGCAAAGATACCTAGTAACTATGAACCTGTTATCAGTTTGCTATCCATTCCCTATTGCGGTATTACTAGCTTATCATTTTTGTATTGCATGCAACAAAGGCAATTTATTCTTCAAGGGTAATAGGCACTGTATTTGTAGATTAAACAATGACATAAAAGTTGTTTGCTAGCAGCAAGCCAGCAACCTCTTTATTAGTTACACATTTCTTTAATGTGGATTTTACTACTTCAGAGATTGTGCATATTTTTTTACTGATACTGGTGGACTATAGAAGATTGAGTAGACTTTATATGATGGAAATGTTCTGAACTGGGCAGTTTTGTCATTGGTGTATACATTTTGTTTCATTGTTTACTGGAAAAATGTTCAAAACAATAAATTTAAAATGTAAAAAACAAAATGGCTGGGAAGGGCCACTTACACAGACAGCACAGAGATACAAAAATGCAAATGTCAGTTTGTATATACACAGTACCTGTAGTCTATTGTTACTGTCAAAGTTCGATATTTCACGCTGTTCAGCTTAAACAACCAACAATAAGCACACCTTGCTTATCAAGCGAAGTTATAAGAGAGAAATTTTCAAGATACAGTTCCAGCTATTCAGCTCCAAGCTCAAATGTGCAACCAAAGCTGCTCACAAATAGTCCTGATAACGTTTAAAACATAAACCTCTGTCTAACAATGCTTGTACAACATCAACTCCAAAGACAAGCGTTAGGCGGATTCTAAAATAAATTGCTTTTATTATATAGAACGGCAAGCGCTTTCGACATAAGTCTTTTTCAAGCCAACAAACAGTCTTACAACAGGAAGACACATGCTTTATATTCACATCAATTGTGATGTCATTTCCTGTTAAAAATCTTAAAGTCATACTCTCTCAGCAGAAGTTCATCTAAATCAACTATGTATGTGCTTTGAATGCAGTTACCATATTTAACAGTCGTGCACATGATATTAAATTTCTCTGCAAATCAGTCTATATACTATTTTAATACATATACTAAAAATTATTTAAAACTTTAAAAACATTTAAAATATTTAAGAATAAAGTTGTAATAACTAGCATGCTACCTATCAAAGGTGCATGCTGTACTTCATATTCCAACAAATTAAAGTGGAATGTCTACTGGACTATTTGCAAGACTTTCCACTCAAACAATATATCCAAATATTCCTTTGCATAGAAATGCAACTTCCCTATGGCAATCCTATGCTGTTTAGTATGGTATAAAATTTAAAACAATTATAAAGGTGAGAACACATATAAAACATGTAAAAAATTATAAGAAAATGTATACCCTATCATAATAATAATATTGTTAGTAGTAGTAGTAGTATTATATCTACTAATTTACAAAGTAATGGGTAGTATAGCATGTATCCCTTAGACCACTGGGTAATCAAATCATTTAGTTTAAACTGTCTATATTTGTATATAATATATACACATTTAACGTACAAAATATAATTCAAAAAATATATAATTCATAATGTATAAACATATATTATGGGAAGGCAACCCTTTATGAGGCAAAAACTGTCTTTGCTCTCTAACTGGCAAATAAGAGGGACGTGCAACATTTAGTACATAATATGGAGTGTACACTATATACCAAGGTATACTATATAAAGAGACCAACATTTTGATAACCAATGCTATCATATTCTCTGCCTTACGAGTTAGAGGGAAAATCCCACTTGTCAAGGGTAGATATACTACTCTAATATAAAGGCTTGATCTATAGATTTTATGATAGTCAAATGGTTGTCCATCCACTTGGGCATATACGCCACACTAAAACGTTATTGGTGCAATTATCTAATGGAATCACAACATACCAACATTATGATAAAATTTATGATATAATTGTGGTAAGGCAGACGGTAGGTTCTATACTAGTTATATGTCAATACCTAGGGTCCCATTTGCCATAGAAAATTAGCTAGTGATTCACTGTACTAGTGGATCTGTCAGCTATAGATAGTCAGTAGTTTAGACTATCTTTTTAATATAATATAATATAAGACTATCTTTTTAATTTTCTAGCTTTTAAGATAGGTTTTATTGAAACTCTATCATTTATACCTGGTTCTCGATCTGCCCTCAACCTAATTATCCACTTGGATTCCTTCTGTTCTGTCTCATTGAAAACATCTCCACATCTAATAGTCACCGGATTTATTTGAATTACTTGAAATTTAAAATTATGTTCCGTAGAGATACTCCTAATATGTTTAGACAGAGCATTTCTAGATGAGGCTATCCTAATGTGGTAGAGATGTTCTCTAATTCTATCTCTCAGCCTTCGATCTGTCTTGCCTACATAAAATGCGGCACAGCTGGTGCAGGTAGCCAAGTATATCACATGCTCAGTATCACATGTTGCTGCTGCTAGGAACTCAAATTGTTGCCCTGTTACTGGGTGTACAAATATGTTAGTCTCTTTAACAAATTCACAGTAATTACATCTTCTGCATTTTTTAGTTGCACCTTGGGTTCTAATTACAGTCCTATTATTTAGCCTGTCCGGTCCACAAAGCATCCTATACAGGTTTAGTTTATTCTTATATGTAAAACAAGGAGATATATCTAATAAAGCTGAGATGTTAGAGTCAGTTAATAAGATGTACCAATATTTACTATATATACCGCTAATATCTTTTAAATCTTGTGTGTAAAAAAGTGGTATCCTAACTGGACAATTCGTAGCACTAACCAAAGGTGTGACCTCTGCCTTGCTTTTTCCATTTGTAAAATAAGGTTGTGCCCTATCATTCCTTAGATTCTCTATCTCCAAGAGGCTTGCATCAATTTCTTCTGAGCTATATGACCGATTCAGGAATTTCCATTTAAGTTCATTAATTCCTGTCTGAAATCCTTGCTGATCTGAACTTAACCTGGATACCCTCATTGCTTGGCCCTTTACAATATTGCCAAATATATGATTCGGGTGCATACTACTCCGATGTAAGTATGTGTTCCTATAACAGGTTTTCCTATGTATACCTGTATTTAATAAACCATTTGGTAGACTCTGTACAAATACATCCAGATACGCTATACATTCATATGACTTAATCATGGTAAACTTTAAATATTCTGTAGTTGTATTCATGTCTTGATGCAGTTCCTCTAGTAATGCTTCTTCAGCTTTCCAAACAAGAAAGAGATCATCTACGAAGCGTGTATAGAACAGGGCATTATCTTTAAATTTGCTTATTTTAAATAAATGCTCCGTTTCCCAATCAGCCATGACTAGGTTGGCGTAGCTATTGGCACATGAAGTGCCCATAGCTACGCCATCCCTTTGTAAGTAGAATTGATTGCAAAAGGTAAACACATTGTTCATCAGGACTATTTCCATGAGTTGACAAATGACTTCTATTTTGCTATCTGTATATGTACCATCTTTCTTTAGACATCTCCTGATACTAAGTATACCTTCCTTGTTCGGAATGGTTGTAAAAAGGGACTGGACGTCTAATGTAACCAAAATGTCCCTTCCTTGCTTATATGTGCTAAAGGTTTTTTCATACAGGAGTATCAAAAATTGTTTAGTGTCCTTTAGAATGTACTCAACCTTATCTACTATTGGCCTCAGTAGATATTCTAAATACAGAGAGATGGGCTCAGTGACCCATCCCCTTCCAGCCACAATAGGTCTCATTGGTGGATCTGTTTCATGTTTGTGTATTTTTGGTATACCTTGTATACATGGAATAGTTGGATATTCAACATGGAAATATTTATATAATTCTTCATTGATCTTACCTTCGTATAACATATTTTGCAATTTACTCTCAACATCATTAAGGATTTTATCCACAGTACGCTTATTAATCTTTTTGTAGAATTTATCTTCACCTAACATTTTATTCATACTGAGTATATATATATATATTTTTTTCCATGTCCATTATGACGGTTGGTCCACCTTTATCAGCGGGTCTAATCATAATATTCTTATCATTTTTTAATGTCTTTAGGGCTCTTCTTTGTATTGGTTTAAGATTACCTTGCCATTTCCTACTCTGGTTAGTTCTTTCATTCTCATGTAGGTCATTTTCCACCAATTTGGAAAAAGCATCAATAAGAGGATGTAAAGACGGAACATATGTGCTTGGTTTTTTAAAAATGTGCTGATCACATCCACTATTCCCCATTTCAAGCTTTAGTTGTAAATTTCTTGTAAATAATTTCAAATCCATAATGTTGTGCAACTAAAAAATGCAGAAGATGTAATTACTGTGAATTTGTTAAAGAGACTAACATATTTGTACACCCAGTAACAGGGCAACAATTTGAGTTCCTAGCAGCAGCATGTGATACTGAGCATGTGATATACTTGGCTACCTGCACCAGCTGTGCCGCATTTTATGTAGGCAAGACAGATCGAAGGCTGAGAGATAGAATTAGAGAACATCTCTACCACATTAGGATAGCCTCATCTAGAAATGCTCTGTCTAAACATATTAGGAGTACCTCTATGGAACATAATTTTAAATTTCAAGTAATTCAAATAAATCCGGTGACTATTAGATGTGGAGATGTTTTCAATGAGACAGAACAGAAGGAATCCAAGTGGATAATTAGGTTGAGGGCAGATCGAGAACCAGGTATAAATGATAGAGTTTCAATAAAACCTACCTTAAAAGCTAGAAAATTAAAAAGATAGTCTTATATTATATTATGTTAAAAAGATAGTCTAAACTACTGACTATCTATAGCTGACAGATCCACTAGTACAGTGAATCACTAGCTAATTTTCTATGGCAAATGGGACCCTAGGTATTGACATATAACTAGTATAGAACCTACCGTCTGCCTTACCACAATTATATCATAAATTTTATCATAATGTTGGTATGTTGTGATTCCATTAGATAATTGCACCAATAACGTTTTAGTGTGGCGTATATGCCCAAGTGGATGGACAACCATTTGACTATCATAAAATCTATAGATCAAGCCTTTATATTAGAGTAGTATATCTACCCTTGACAAGTGGGATTTTCCCTCTAACTCGTAAGGCAGAGAATATGATAGCATTGGTTATCAAAATGTTGGTCTCTTTATATAGTATACCTTGGTATATAGTGTACACTCCATATTATGTACTAAATGTTGCACATCCCTCTTATTTGCTAGTTAGAGAGCAAAGACAGTTTTTGCTTCATAAAGGGTTGCCTTCCCATAATATATGTTTATACATTATGAATTATATATTTTTTGAATTATATTTTGTACGTTAAATGTGTATATATTATATACAAATATAGGCAGTTTAAACTAAATGATTTGATTACCCAGTGGTCTAAGGGATACATGCTATACTACCCATTACTTTGTAAATTAGTAGATATAATACTACTACTACTACTAACAATATTATTATTATGATAGGGTATACATTTTCTTATAATTTTTTACATGTTTTATATGTGTTCTCACCTTTATAATTGTTTTAAATTTTATACCATACTAAACAGCATAGGATTGCCATAGGGAAGATGCATTTCTATGCAAAGGAATATTTGGACATATTGTTTGAGTGGAAAGTCTTGCAAATAGTCCAGTAGACATTCCACTTTAATTTGTTGGAATATGAAGTACAGCATGCACCTTTGATAGGTAGCATGCTAGTTATTACAACTTTATTCTTAAATATTTTAAATGTTTTTAAAGTTTTAAATAATTTTTAGTATATGTATTAAAATAGCATATAGACTGATTTGCAGAGAAATTTAATATCATGTGCACGACTGTTAAATATGGTAACTGCATTCAAAGCGCATACATAGTTGATTTAGATGAACTTCTGCTGAGAGAGTATGACTAAGATTTTTAACAGGAAATGACATCACAATTGATGTGAATATAAAGCATGTGTCTTCCTGTTGTAAGACTGTTTGTTGACTTGAAAAAGACTTATGTCGAAAGCGCTTGCCATTCTATATAATAAAAGCAATTTATTTTAGAATCCGCCTAACGCTTGTCTTTGGAGTTGATGTTGTACAAGCATTGTTAGACGGAGGTTTATGTTTTAAACATTATCAGGACTATTTGTGAGCAGCTTTGGTTGCACATTTGAGCTTGGAGCTGAATAGCTGAAACTGTATCTTGAAAATTTCTCTCTTATAACTTCGCTTGATAAGCAAGGTGTGCTTATTGTTGGTTGTTTAAGCTGAACAGCGTGAAATATCGAACTTTGACACTAACAATAGACTACAGGTACTGTGTATATACAAACTGACATTTGCATTTTTTGTATCTCTGTGCTGTCTGCATAAGTGGCCCTTCCCAGCCATTTTGTTTTTTACATTTCATTTATATGTGGAAGGACCTTTCGTGGTGTGCTTGGTAGTATGTGCTTGGTAGTATTTTTTGGGAATAAATTTAAAATGCCCTCTAACAACTGTACTGTATTGTACAAGGAATATATTGTAATACAGTCAGGAAGGTGTATCAAAGAGCATGTGTATGTTATGTTCGAGGGGCCTATGATTTTGAAGACAGCCCAGAGTTAATATTTATCTGCCAATGGCAAAATGTATTTTCTTTGAATGTGGGTTTCAATGCTATTTCAATGCATGTGAGTTTCAAGGGCAGGGAATATTTAATGTTGAGTCTATTTTCATTGTGAGACTGCATTGCTTTGTTTAACAGATATGTATTAGGGTTTGTGCTGTAAAATGCAAAATAAAACTTTCAAATGAAATCTAAATCATCGCAGAAGTAAAGCAGTATGCACATTACAGTGTTTATGGTAAATGGGGCAAATAACCAAGGAATGGGACATTGGAATGGCTGCAGGGGGGAGGCTCCATTCGACCATGATTTTGTGAGGGTGGGGTAGCAAACTCAGACAGCCCTGGTTGAACTATACCTCTCAGTTGTCCATATCTTTGCAGAATTAATAGATATTTGCTTCTTATTTTTGGTTTGTTCCTCATAAAATTTGTGGTTTTCTAGCATATCATTTAGGAATGAAGTCACTAAATGACAGACATTGAGTTTCAGATGTCATAACCTTCAGAAAAATGCATGCTAATGCAAGACTGTCTTAAGTTTATACAAGAGCAATTTTTAGTAGTGTTTGTATGTTCCCCCAATATATTTGGCCTTGTCCGGATTTCCTGCATTAAGAGGTTGAGAGGTACGTGCAAATCACTTTGTAGATTAGGAATATCCAAACCTCTCAATTGTCCCCAATTTTGGCTCAAAATGTTGCTCTCCTAATAATCCCTCCTCCAAAATGGCAATTTTGGAAGAAAATGTGGAGGGTTTACAATTATATATAACTGTAATGATCAGAGTTATAGATTACTTTTATTTCAGAAATGCATGTAGATGCTCTTATTTTGTTAGCTGCTCAAGTTAACAATGTTAATATTAAAAAGGTGTCCCTTTTTTGAAAGGTTCCCAGCTGTATTGTGTGGCAACTTTATATTTTTGCATCACATTTTGGTCCGTTTTTCATAAAATTGTGGTTTTCTGGCAAATTAGTGGCAAGTCATTAAAGATTGAAGTTAGAAAATAATGGCAGACATTTGAGTTTCAGATTTCATACCATTCAGAAAATTCGTACTAATGCAAGATCTACTACTGTTCTATTATCTAAGTTAATAAGAGCAATATTTAAAAATTGGCCTTATTTTTGGGTCTGTGTCCCACTTCTAGTTCTATGTATGGTTTTGCCCAGATTTCTTGCTCTGAAGTTGAGAGGTATGAGTGTCGGAGCCATCACTGTCAGCCAGAGACATTTCAAATTATGACATACTTATTGCACCCCACCCTCCATTGTAGTGGCTCTGGATGTGTCCAAGGAAGGCAAGGAGCAGTTATGCAGTGTAAGTGTGCAGAGTATTCCCCCATTCAAGGTAGATCACAAATACGACCGTGGCTTTTCATCTGTCCTTGATTTTGCAGAATGTTCTGATTTTCTATCAGATTTTTATACTGTTGATTTATGCTTCTTATTATTCAGGAACTGCATGCTGTCACAGTGCCCTGTTGCTCTGTTTAAGTAGCCATGGTTTAATGAACATCAGGTAAGCTTGTCGGAGATTGTAAGATGCAAATAAGCTTTAGTAAGCATACTGTTAAAGAATTACCAGCATTGAAAGCCTTTTTGTTGTTGCCATGCAGAGAATATTTACATAACTAGATAATGTATAAGCCTTGGGTATTGAAATGCATATGACAGTATTTGTAATAAAAGGACAGGATTACAGTATTTTCAGAAGCTCATTACATTTTATTGGAGACCAGTGTCTTATAGCAGTGTCTGTGTGTTAGTACATTTGTAGTTGGATGGCTTTAATGGTATATGGTAAATAAGCATTGCTACCTTACTTAAAAGCCAAGCCCTGCAACAATTAGGTAAGCTCCACACTCAAGTCAAACCACAATAGCTCTGGTGGGTAAATATACTCTGTAGTAATCAAAAAAGGCAAATGTTTGAAATAACTACAGCTTATGTGCAAACACAATAGGTAGTGATGAAACAATGCTCTGCTAAAAATGCTTTAATGCACCACATTGCTGAGCTACAGATCAGTTATTATCACTGGCTACCAGGATTTCACCCACTTCAGATCAAGCACGGTGCCGTTCAATGCAACCTTCCCAGAACTAATTCAAGTTTGACCAGAATTATTTGGTGTGTATGTGTGTGTGTGTGTGTGTGTGTGTAAGAGGGAGGTAGCATACCCCTCAGCTGTCCAGGTTTTTGCAGAATGTCCAGATTTTTGCCCCATATTCCTCCTAAAAAGGAATGAAGTTGCTAAATAATGAGAGACATTTCAGTTTTAGACATCATATCATTTAGAAAAATGCATACTAACACAAATCCTGTTATTCTTGCAATTTTCTAAGTTTGAGAGCCATATTTATAATCTGTCCCTATTTATTTTAGGCTTTGTCCAGATTTCATGCACTAAGGTTGAGGCCTTGAGGGGTGTGGTATGTTTGTGTGTGTGAGAGAGAGAGAGAGAGAGAGAGAGAGAGAGAGAGAGACAGTGAAATGCCCAAGTTAGAGTTAGCAGGTGGAATTTATTTTCAAGTGCATTTTCAAGGAACTGTGAGGTTTAAGGGAAGTGAAGTTTACTGCTGCTCATGCCAAGTCTATTTACAATGTGCAACTGTTTTGTTTAGCAAATGGTATCTCTATTGTGGTATAAAGTTTTAAAGCTATGTTAGTAGCACCACAAGTAGAATATTTGCATCTTAATGTAGAGACTTGAGGTTTTATTCCTACAGCATGTACATTTGTATGCTGCAGTCCTGAGGATGTCCTCCTTTGGATGAGATGCCTAATAACTACAAACCTGTTTTTCAGCTTGCCATCCATTTTCTATTGCAATATACCAGCTTACCATTTTTTTTAAATTTAACATAGGCAATTTATTCTTTGACGGCAGCAGGCACTGAATTTGTAGATTAAACACTGAAATATACAGTTGTTTTCTAGCAACAACCTCTTCATTAGTTTCAGATATCTTTAATGTGGAATTATTCAGATTACTTTTACTTCGGCAGAGATTGTGTGTATTGACTGATATTGGTGGATTGTAATGAGTGGCCTTTTATAGTTGAAATGTTCTGAATTGGACAGTTTGTCATTATTGGTTTGTATATTTTGTTTCATTGCTTACTGGAAAAATGTTCAAAACTATAAATTTAAAACACACTCAAGTGTTGCTGTATAATGCAAGGGATATAATTCAATTATATATTATAATTAATACAATCAGGTAAATCAAATAACTTTTGCATGGCCCTAACTTTGTGCAAGGAGCCTATTGCTTAAAAACAGTTCAAAGGTAAATAACCTGCCACTGGCCAGATGCATTTTCTTTGAATGTGGGTTTCAATGCCGTTTCATTGAATGTGAGTTTCAAAAGTAGAGAAGCTTTAATGCCAAGTCTGTTTTTGTTGTAAGACTATTGCTTTGTTTAGGTTTAGTAAATGTCTATCAGTGTTTGTGCGATAATGTTTGAAATAAAAGTTGTAAATTAAATCCAACTGCCTGTAATCATTGTAGAACTAAAGCATAAAACAGTATTCACACAGAGATTTGAACAGTGTCTATGGCAAATGGGGAGAAATAGCCAAGTAATGGGACTCTGGAATGGCTGTGTGGGTGGGGCTTGGGGTGGGTGGACTTGGGCGGGCTGTGTTGGCAGGGGGCGGGGAGAGCTATGTGGGTGGGGCTCTGGGTTTGCACCCCCCTGCAAAAAATCCTGCGGGCTCCCTTGTCCTCAATATATATTTAATAAGTTTAATTTAGATAAAGACATGTGGTTGCATGTTCAATGTTGCAGACAATTCATGGAAAGTACATTTACATATATGCGACCAAAAATAAGTTCTATTCCTAAACTAATTGCTCTAGTATCTGTTTTGATACATCAGAAAATATCTGGGAAAGGACTTCTATCTAAAATATATAAACTGATTAGAACAGAACTGGAATGTTTTAAAGAAAGCTATTTTAAATATATAAATAATGATCTTCCACATTTTTTATTAATTTATTTGACATTTGTTAATCGGGTTGGTCCCACTGGGCAGGAGCCCATTTTCAGTGGTGACCCAAGGAGAAAAGCTCTAATTACAAAAACAATTAGGATAACATAGGTAACTAAACAGAAAGTACCATAACCAATTATAACTCCAAAACATATTAATATAAATATGACTCAAACATATTCAAATTACAGCAAGAGGGTTTTCTCAAAGAAATGAGTATATGAACCCCTAACTTTTTTTTATGTACAAAAGAAGTTATATACAAGTGATCAAACAAGAGATATACAAGTGAATCATATTTCTTGCATAGGCTTTGTAGGAAGGTATAGGTACTTTCAGGAGTTCAGAGGGAAGGAGCACAAATTGTATAAAGGGGACATATCAGGTAGTTTCTAAGCAGGGCACATGAAGAAGATAAAAAGCTCATTTTATTGTCTTCAATGCAAACTACTAGCTCTCTTAAATAAAGAATATTCTCTTGGAAAGTTGTCCACAGGTACTTTTTTACTCCTAATAGAACTGAACTGATGTCTAAAATTAAAACAGTTTCTTGGAGATGTAAATCAAATCTCAGAGCTGATTGGCAACACATGTTTTTTGACTGTGTCATACTTACATTTTATTGGGATGAAATCAATGTTTTCTTACAGCCCTTTTTCCTAGATAAATTTTCTTTATCTAAATCATAGTTTTTTTTTAATGCCCCAGTACCAAAATGTGTTATGAAACTGAAATATCCTGTTTTTTGGAGCATCTTATCAACTGCAAGAAGTCATAACAAGAAACTGAAAAAGTGATTCCTTTAATGAATGTTCTGACATTATAAATGAATTAAGTCATTTGGAGCTTATGTCTATCAAATCAAGAACTCACAGAATCATCTCCGCATACAATTCTTGGATGAAACTAAAGGAACTAACACGGAATAATAGTCAAGTTTTTTTTTCTCTAGATCAGTTGTTAAATATCTGAAACGTATTGATTGTCTTCTAGGCAATAGACACCTTTGTAAATAGTTATATTTGTTTCAGTGTTTTTATCTTTACTTTTTTATTCTTCTTATTTAACATAATGTTATTGTCTGTTTACTTAAAATCAATAAAAAATATTTAAAAAAAGGAAAATGTGCATAATTGTGTGTGACTGTTCTAAGATAATAATAGATGTGATTGTTTTTAAATTGTATTGATTTTTTGTTTGAGGGTTTTAATTAAAGCAAAAAGTCTTGAAAAATGTGACATAGGTTAAAATGGAGATAAGAAATAACAGTATATCAGTATAAATCACAGCCTGCCAACCAGTGTTTGTATGCAAAGCAAAAGCCGGAAATAAATATTCAGAAAAACTGTCATGTATAATAGGTGGAAACAATGGCTTTTTAATAAATGACTATACTATCCAAACTATCTGGAATGTAAAAAGTTTTACAGATACAGACAAAAGAAACAAGTATTAAATTATTATAAAAAACAAAACCGGTCGTAGGTAAAAGCAAGGTGCAAAAAGGAGCCCAAACAAAATGAAAGAAAATGCACTGAGCTAGCACACTGAGAACGTTTATTAATAGACAAAACAGAAAACAGAAAATGGTGAGTGCTTTCACAACATAAAGTTGCTTCAGTGTAAAAAAAACATGGGTTGAATGCTGCCACTACTTTGGTTCCCTTTTTGAAGGCTCGACCACTCATGCACTGATTTTTAGATCTTTTAGAAGATATTTTAGATGTTTTTAGTAGTTTTTTATATGTCTTACTGTCGTTGTTTTATCTTATATATGTATGTACATGTTTTTTTACACTGTACATAGTGTGGTTATATATGCTTAGTAACTTTGTGTGTAACATTATATGCATAGTGCATCTTTATTGTAGGATTCACTGTGGTAAGCTTCTCTTGAATTTGATTGTGTACATCTTGCTAACCCTAATTAGTTAATTGAGTAATGGATATTTGACTATTTAAATAGAGTGTAAGCCTTTTACTGTTGTCTGATGAAGCAACTTTATGTTGTGAAAGTGCTCACCATTTTCTGTTTTCTGTTTTGTCTATTAATAAACGTTCTCATTGTGCTAGCTCGGTGCATTTTCTTTCATTTTGTTTAAGTATTAAATTATACTACGAAATGTAGACTACATATAGCAATGCTGCAGGAGACACATTTGCAAATAAATGAGCAAATTAATTTGACAAAGTATTTCAGGATGGCTATTCAGCAGAATATGAGAGGCAAAGGAAAAGTGGAGCATCATCATCTTTCGGCTTTTCCTGTTAGGGGTCGCCACAGTGGATCATCTCTTTCCATTTCTTCCTATCCTCTGCATCTTGCTCTGTCACACCAACCGCCTGCATGTCCTCTCTCACCATGTCCATAAACCTTATCTTAGGCCTTCCTCTTTTCCTCTTACTTGGCAGCTCCATCCTGAGCATCTTTTTCCCAATATACCCATCATCCCTCCTCAGCACATGTCCAAACCAATGCAATCTCATCTCACTTGCTTTGTCTCCAAACTGTCCAACATGAGCTGACCCTCTAATATACTGATTCCTAATCCTATCCATCCTAGTCACACCGAGTGCAAATCTTAACATCTTTAACTCTGCCACATCCAGCTCTGACTCCTGCCTTTTTGTCAATGCCACTTTCTCCAACCCATATAACATAGCTGATCTCACTACCCTCTTGTAGACCTTCCCTTCCACTCTTACTGGTACCCGTCTGTCACAAATCACTCCTGACACTGTTCTCCACCCATTCCACCCTGCCTGTAATCGCTTCTTCACCTCTCTTCCACATTCACCATTACTCTGAACTGCTGATCCCAAGTACTTAAACTCGTCCACCTTTACCAACTCTACTCCCTGCATCCTCACCATTCCTCTACCCTCCCTCTCATTTACACACATATATTCTGTCTTAGCCCTGCTGACCTTCATTCCTCTGCTCTCTAGAGCATATCTCCACCTCTCCAGAGTCTCCTCAACCTGATTCCTACTCTCACTACAGATCACAATGTCATCTGCAAACATCATAGTCCACGGGGCCTCCTGTCTGATCTCATCTGTCAACCTGTCCATCACCACTGCAAATAAGAAAGGACTCAGAGCTGATCCTTGATGTAATCCCACCTCCACCTTAAATGGATCTGTCACTCCCACTGCAGTCCTCACCACTGTCACACTACCCTCATACATATCCTGTACCACTCTTACATACTTCTCTGCCACTCCCGACTTCCTCATACAGTACCACAACTCTTCTCTAGGCACCCTGTCATATGCTTTCTCCAAGTCTACAAAGACACAATGCAACTCCTTCTGACCTTCTCTGTATTTCTCCAATAACACTCTCATAGCAAACATTGCATCTGTAGTGCTCTTTCCTGGCATGAAACCATACTGCTGATCACTAATCATCACCTCCCTTCTTAACCTAGCTTCTACTACTCTTTCCCATAACTTCAAGCTGTGACTGATCAATTTTATCCCTCTGTAGTTACTGCAGCTCTGCACATCACCCTTATTCTTAAAGATAGGTAACAAAACACTTTTTCCTCAGGCATCCCCTAACTTTCCAAAATGTCATTAAACAAACTAGTTAAAATTCCACTGCCATTTCTCCTAAGCACCTCCATGCTTCCATTGGTATGTCATCTGGGCCAACAGGCTTTCCATTCTTCATCCTCTTCATAGCTGTCCTTACTTCCTCTTTGCTAATCTGTTTCACTTCCTGATTCACTATCCTCACATCATCCAACCTTCTCTCTCTCTCTCTCTCTCTCTCTCTCATTCTCTTCATTCGTCAGCCTCTCAAAATACTCTTTCCATCTACTCAACACACTCTCCTCGCTTGTGAGTACCTTTCCCTCACTATCCTTTATCACCCTTACTTGCTGCACATCTTTTCCAGCTCTTACTTTTGTCTAGCCAATTGTTACAGGTCCTTTTCTCCCTCTTTAGTGTCCAATTTCTCAAACAACTCTCCATACGTCTTATCCTTAGCTTTCGCCACCTCTCTCTTTGCCATGCGCCTCATCTCCTTATACTCATGTCTACTTTCTTCATCTCTTTGACAATCCCACTTCTTCACCAGCCTCTTCCTCTGTATACTCTCCTGTACTTCCTCATTCTACCACCAGGTCTCCTTGTCCTCCTTCCTCTGTCCAGATGTTACACCAAGCACCTTTCTAGCAGTCTCCCTTACTAGTTCTGCTGTAGTTACCCAGCTATTCAGTAACTCTCCACTGCCTCCCAGTGCTTGTCTTAACTCTTCCATAAACTCCACTTCACAGTCGCCCTTTTTTAACTTCCACCATTTAATCCTTGGCACTGCTTTCACACTCCTCCTCCTCTTCTTGATCACCAACGTCATCCTACAGACTACCGTTCTATGCTGCTTAACTACACTTTCCCCTGCCACCACTTTACAGTCTCCAATCTCCTTCAGACTGGCCCTCCTACATAGGATATAATCCACCTGTGTGCATCTTCCTCCACTCTTGTACGTCACCCTATGCTCCTCCCTCTTCTTAAAATATGTATTCACCACAGCCATGTCCATCCTTTTCGCAAAATCCACAATCATCTGACCTTCTGCATTCCTCTCCTTAACAACATACCTACCCATCACTTCCTCATCCCATCTGTTCACTTCAACAACATGCCCATTAAAGTCCGCTCCAACCACTAGTCTCTCACCCTTGGGTACACTCACCACAACTTCATCCAACTCACTCCAAAATTTCTCTTTCTCATCCATCGCACACCCAACTTGTGGAGCATATGCACTAACAATATTCATCATTACACCATCAATTTCGAGCTTCATAAACATCACTCTGTCAGACACTCTCTTCATGTCTAAAACACTCTTGGCATATTGTTCCTTTAGTATAACCCCTACCCCATTTCTCCTGCCATCCACACCATGATAGAACAATTTGAACCTGTTTCCTAAACACCTGGCCTTACTTCCCTTCCATCTGGTCTCTTGCACGCACAATATATCAGCCTTCCTTCTCTCCATCATATCAGCTAGCTCTCTTCCTATACCAGTCATACTGCCAACATTTAAAGTTCCTACCCTCACTGCTACACTCCTAACCTTCCTCCTCTCTTCCTGCCTTCGGGCATGCCTTCGCCCTCCTCTTCTCCTTTGGCCAACAGTAGCCCAATTTCCGCCAGCACCCTGTTGGCTAACAGTACTGGTGGCGGTCATTGTTAACCCGGGCCTCGACCGATCTGGTATGGAAATATGAAATTTTTGCGCCATAAGTGTTGTGGCAGAATTTTTACACCGGATGCCCTTCCTGACGCAACTGTCCCCATTTATCCGGACTTGGGACTGGCACAAAGAAATGCACTGGCTTGTGCATCCCCAGTGGCAAATGAAAAGTGGAGCAATAATACTAATTGCTATAGGGGCTCAAATAGTAATAGAAGAGGGAAACAAGACAATAATGGTAGATTTGTGGTAGTAACAGCATATTAGCAAGAGAGGAAAATTACACTGGCATGCTCTATAATGCAACCAAAAACTGCTATTATGGATCTTATGAAAATTTTGGGAAAAATAATTAACTATCAGCAGGGAATATTACTTATAGGTAGGGAATGGAAATTGTTTTATAATAATCAGGATGTATCTGGAGGACCTAGAAGGGATTATATATCAAAAGATACATTTCTAAAGAAATGAATGAAAATATTTCACATGCAAGATGTGAATTCAGTTGCAGAAACTCAGACAATTTACCAATTATTCTCCAAGTTTCAATAACTGGACTAAACTGGACAGAATTTATATTTCATAGGAGCATGTGCATTACATTGAAACTTTTAAATCATATCCAATAACTATTTCAGATCATGCACTAATAAAAAGTAAGATATAAATGCAGGGTAATGAAATAAAAAAAATAGATACTGATACTTTCCTACTTGTACGTTAAAAAAGTGGAATTCAAGCATTTGGTAGTGGAAATTATATGTGAGTTAACTGTGAGAACAGAAATTTTATCACAAAAGATATCTAGTGAGTGGGAAAATGGAAATGGAGTTGAAAAATAAGGCAGAAATAAAAGAGAAATAGATATGGTTCAAAAATAATAGGAATTAATTAGAGGGTCTAATAAATGTTAAAGTTTTGCAGTATAAGGGGAATCTCTCAGAACAGAAAGATAAGCAATTGCAGAGTGATAAAGAGTAAATAAGGAAGGATTGGGATAATAAGCATGAGTTTAGAAATATTTCTATTAAGCAACTATTTTTTGACAACTCCAATGCACAAACACCTTTAGCACAATCAGATATGCAACACAAAGTAAAAACTAGGCTTAGATGTTTATGACAAGGAAAAATAGCCAGAGATCCCATAGCAGTAGTAGAAATGTTTCAGAAATTTTATGACTATTTGCATTAAGCAAAGGGTTGTGGAAGCCAAAAGTGAGCACAAATAAAAATATTTACGGAAAACTTAATTATGCCAAGGTTAGATGAAGATGGGGCTCAACAACTAATAGTTGAGATAGTTGAAGATGAGATTAAAAAAAAAAACAATCCTGTATAATCAATTACCAGAACAGTCCACAGGAAGAGATGGCATTTCTGTGGAAGTTATGAGGGAAGAAAATGATAAAGATCTGCAAGATTCTGTTTAATAGCATTTTAATAGGAGGGGAAGCACTGGCAGCTTGGTAGAAAGCAGTTGTAGCTGTATTACCCAAAGAGAGTGAAGACAATAAGACCCTGCTTCATATAGACTTACTTTAATTTTAAACTACGATTTTAAAGTGACTTTTATTTATTTACTTTTAACATTTGTTTACTGGGAAAGTCCAACTGGGTAGTAAATACTCATTTTCAGCTGTGGCCCAGGAAGAAAAGCTCAAGAGAGTTAAATAACATTAAATAAAATACTAGAACAAATGTAATTTAAAACATATATACATACATACAGTTTAATAGTGGAATGCATAGGATATAATAAAACATGAGGGGATACTAGTGATGTAAACATAAAAATAACTAAAAAGCAATGATTAAACATGGCAAACATGTCTACAGTAGCTAGAAGAATGGCAGTGGTGTTGCTGAAATTGATAGATATGGATCAATGTGAATCTGTGGAGGGGTGGCAAATGTTTGACAACATTAACACAACAATGATAATCAACAGGGAAACAGAATGTAAAAAAAACTACTACTGTTGTTGGTGGTCTTGATGTAGAGAAAGCAATTAATAGAATAAAACTGGATTTTATAAGTTGGGCAATGGAAGCACTTGAATTCTTAAATAAAATAATAAGTTTAATTAAGAGGACATATGAAGGATAAGAGGTAAGAATTAAAGTGGGAAGGCTCCTCTCCAATAAGTTGTATTAGAAAAGAGGAACCAAGCAGGGATGTCCTCTTTCCCTTTGCAATTTGCTTTACATTTAGAGCCACTGACAAAGAAAATAAGGGACTCAGAAATTTAAATATATAATTAGTATGGTAATCAAGAAAAGTTGGGTTTATTTGCAGATGACATTACTTTTTACTTCATAAATCCAGAAAGGGACATTTCTGTATTCTAGAACATTTAGAGATAATTTAAAAATCTTTTCAGAATGTAAAATTAATAAAAATAAAAGAATGGTTATAGCACTAAATTATGTACCCATAGAATAATTGGTTCAGCAATGCCCACATTTACGAGAACATAATCAGATTTGGTAGAATTGTGGATTAAAATGATTTCTTTTATGTCAGCTAAGTATTTGGGGGGACTCAAAATAATAATATAAAAACTGAGAAACTGGAAGCTCTTGTAGTTTAGGGATATGGTTAGCAAGATATAAGAAGTGAAAATGTTTTAGTACCTTTTGTTTTATATACAGGGCAGGTATATTATTATCAACCTGAGAAGTTGTGGACAAAAATTAACAGAGAGTTGAAGGAATTTATTTGGGAGAGGAACAGGACAAGAGTCAACTTTGACAAAGCTGATCCTCATAACATGGTAGTTTAGGATTCACTGATTTGAATGGATGTTTTAGAGATAGGCAGTCAACGCTCATATACATAACATAAGCAGAAGGTTATAGTTCAAAGTAGAAAGGGATGATGATGATGAAGCAGGGGGGGGTTGTCATGAAATAAGGAGAGGGCAGGAGTTTGGATGAAGATTCCTGAGGAGAATAACAAGTACTATACACAATGCTATACTCATAAGGTTGCAAAAAATATTCTAAGAACTAAGCCAACATGGGAAAAGATAAACACATTTTTGTCAGTAGGGATGACTGCAAGTAGGAGTACAGAAAATTGGCAAGATGGGATTGGAATTTATCAGAGAAAACTCACAATAGAACCAAGGTACTGGAGCAAATAACTAGGGAGGAGAAAGGTAATGGAGGACAGTAAAGACAACAAGAAAATTAGACTGCAGGTTAGAGAGTGCCTTCCCTATCATTGCTTGATATCAAAGTATAGGCAATGAGAAATGGACAGGAAAACTTAAGTAAAGGACCTGTTCTGGTACAGTTCTTAGATGCCTCTACAGCAGAAACTGATGTGAAAGAGGGAATATTTATTAGGGCATACAAAATATTGGATGATAATTATATGAACCAATCAGAAGTGTTTAGAAAAGATTGAGAAGAAAGTCTGGAAAAGCAATTTACAAGGGAACAATGGTAGGACACGTATATGACTCCAAAGTATGCTACAAAGTCCAAAAGGTTTAGAATTTTTGGTTGGAAGTGTTTGCATAGGTATTTGCATACCCTAAGCAGACTTCAAATAAGATTTCCTCAGACAGCAAATGCTGGAGGTGTGATGGGAAGAAAAAGGTAACTGGAAACATGTTTTCAAGGAGTGTAATGAGCTGGCAGATTTTAATAAAAATCCTTGCAGAACATACTGTCAGAAATATTGGGGATCCAAATGGCTGTAACTAAAGAAATGATACCTTTGAGCTGGGGCACTTGGTCTGAATTGCCTAAACATTGTAAGGCATTATTAATTTTAATTTTATTGACTGCCAAAAAGCAATTATTAGAAAATGGAAATCAAAATCTACACCAACTGTATTTGAAGAACTGAATATTGTAAAAGAGATAAAAGAACTGGAAATGGTATCTTTGGAAAAATGTAAGCAGCAAATTACATAGAAATAAAAGGAATGTGAGGGAACAATACGTGCAAAATAAAGTTCAGGAACAGGAGGACAGACGCTTAAGAGAAGGCAAGAATTTGGATATGTAGATAATGTTAGACTAAATTTGAGCTGTTGAAAAGAAAGAAAACATATATGTAATGTAAAATGCATGTAAATGAAAAATGTTTTTCTTTTTTATTAATGTATGTGTGGTTATGTCTTAAGTAATAATTTAATAAATGTGTTAAAAAGAGAGAAGAAGAAAAGAAAATCAAGGGCCTAAAAAATGATGCGGCCTATCTCTCAAAGCTTTGTCACTCTCCTCAGTGTCATACAGACTACTGAGAAGCAATCTATGTCTGCTGGAGAGGGCCTCAACATATTGTAACCTGTCAGACCTCCTGCACATTCCCAAGTCTAATGGGGGCATAAACACTTGCTCAAGAGATCTAAATCTCTTTTGCAACAAAAATGGAACACCATGGATGGATAGATATGCATCACAGAAAATTCCACTTCATTGGAATCACCTTCATCTCCACATAAAGCAAAATATTGCTCTTCCACCATTCAAATATAATCTGGACAAAGGGATGCAAATGCAGCCCTGGATTAATATTCCTGTCCCTCAAGGATGGGACAACATGTAAATGCTCTTCTGATCTCCAGATTGTTTATACTTAAAATATAAGGACTAAAAACTTCATGGGAATATATGGCTATGCTTCTAAAAATCCTCACAGATAAATGGCCTAGTAAGCACCTATGAATCTGTGAAAGCAGTGTATAAAAATAATTACTGATCTTTAGAGACATCCATTTTATAAATATGAAAGATATGGTAAAAGTGTTGAAATAGATTGTATATAAATTCTAAAATGTTGTCTCTCTCTGACACACACACACACACACACACACACACACACACACACACACACACACACACACACACACACACACACACACACACACGTCTTACACAAAACAGTTTGGCATTGCAAAGGGGAGAAATAATATACGATATTAACATTCAACTAACTTCAAATAATGACATTAAATTGCATTATGTTTAAAGAGTATTAAGCAGCACAGTGGACTCAGTGAAGCACAGGGGAAAGGCAAGCTTAATAACAATGACCTGAGAACATTTCAATGTGGCCTTCAAAAACCTTTGCATCGGGGCTTGGCCAAGATGCAGACTGGCTGTCAGCATCTTTTCTCAGCTCTGTTACTACAAAGTATTTCTGTCAGAAACCCGTAGAAAATGGATACTGTAGACTTACTATTTTTGCTGAAATACTTCTGCTAACATACCTGGAAGTCCAAATCAAAACATTTTAACTCAAATAATTATTATTTTCTGTCAAAAAATACAAAGAAACAGCATTAACTCCCAGTTAAAATGAGTTTCTCAAAGAACACCTCATAGGACAGACAATGAAAAAGGAACTGCAGTCTTTATTAACCACTATGCAGGACTTATTTAAAAATTGACAGAATGGACAATAAATCAGACACTTTCAAGGTGAAATGTACAAAACAAATAGAACAACTACATGAGCTAATGATACAGCAGAAGTCTCAAATAGCTAACATGTAAGAGTTACTTAATGATATTGAGAATAGACTTGCAGAACAATAACTTCAGCTTGATATTCTTTCTAAACAAAATGTTGCTTTACAAAATAAAATAGATGACCTAGAAAATAGGTCAAGAAGAAATAACCTATTTATGGGCTGCCAGAAAGAACAGAAGGAGAAAACATGGTGAATTTCCTAACTTCTTGGTTACTAGAAGTCCTAAAGTTACCAGACTCTCTTTCATATGGCATCGAAAGAGTAAGTTCCTTCTTCACCCTACAAATCAAAGAGGAGCCCTAGGTCAATAATAGTCAAATTTCTTTCATTGCAGGACAAGAAACTTATTTTGAAGACAGCATAGGCAAATTCACCAGTGAAATACAAGAACAATATAATCAGGTTTGATAATGCTTATTCAGCAGAAGTAATTACAAAAAGAAAATAATGCTTGCCTCTGAAAAAATAAATTAAAAAAGACAGCTCAGAGTTCACTTGTTTCCTGGAAGAATTAAAATCTTTTCTACTGAAGGTCCCAAATCTTTTGACACATTGGGAGAAGCTTTATCTTATTTATCAACTAATAAATCCTTGGATACAGTAGAAGAAATGGATTGGAGTAGTTTCTCTCAGAAGTATCATACAGAAAAAAGTGAATGGACTACAAATGACAAGAAAAAGAAAAAGTTAAGAGAAATATGAAGGACAAATATCAACCTTTTCAGACATACTTTCAACCTAAAAATTCTTGTAGAAATACTTCAACTATTTAATACTATGCTCAAAATGTGACATAACATGAAATACAAGGCAAGCAAGGTGACCAAAAACCAAAGGACTCAACCACAAATAAAGAAGGTAAAATACTTCACTATTATATAATTATATATATGGTGATTGGCATAAGTTTTAAATGTTATTCAGCCAAACTTACTATATTGCACATATATACCATTAATTATGCTAAACAATAGATTTTTCTTATATGTAAGTTTATTTTTTTCTACAATAAGTACAAAAAACAGCAAGAACAGTAAAAATGGATAGTAAAGGTTTTGAACACTGTAACATACATTTTAAGCCGACATACCCTCTACAAAAACACAATCTGCTGATCTTAATAGAAACTACAACAGCTTCGTATTTAGAGTCCCAGTATTGCTTTAGCCAACAAAATTACCTCCTTAATTTCCTCCCTTTCAACAGAGGTTTTAAACGCACCTTGTCATTTAATCCAGTTTATCTGCCTGAAAATCCACTATCGAACGTGCCTCAGTAGACTCTGTGCTGTTTGTCAGATCCCCACCTTTTAAATTTTTAGGAACAATTTCCAATACCATAAAGCAAAAACTATGTCCAGCATGAACTGAAATATGCTGAAATAAGGCATTAGTTCTAATATAAAGCCTAACGTGACTAAGATGTTGCAAGAGCCAATCTGATGTAGGCAAATGCCGAAAGCACTTATTTCTTGTTGTTTTATTTCATTATATTATTTATATTCTGTATATTGTGATTAAAGTTTTTACTTATTTTATTCTTACTGTGGGACTGCCTCATTGTGCTGTTAGTTCAATTTGTGTGTTTACTTGTTTTGTTTGTTCAGTTAACTGCTTTAGCAGTTCCTGGAGAGCCTGTCCTGCTTAAAATTATAAATTTATATCATGACAGTTCAGGAATGTTTCCCTAATGACCCTATTGATTAACAATAAAATGTGTACACTAATAAATATCTACTGGATACCAGAACTAGGAATCAAGATAGCCAGACAACACTTAGAAAATATTGTTCTAAATTCTAAAGGCAATATAATCATAGCTGGGGACTTCAACTGTTTTATAAAGGAAACTGACACAAACACAAAAGAAAAAAAAGGAAGAAATCACCACTGACAAAGGTGCTTTCTGACTTTACTGGCTGTCTTTTGTTGACATCAATGAATATGCTGAAGCAAGCACACTATTTTTAGAGCCATATTCTCACAGGCATGGTACACAGTCAATAATAGACAGAGTATATATATCAAAGGACCTAACTACTAAATTAAATAAAATTAAGTGCATGTCCACTCTCAGATCATAACAAAATCACTTTTGGGCAAGAATTAAACTTTAAACAAATGATTACAGTGACAAGAACACCATCTTATATAACAAATCTTAAAGACTTAAAAGATTTTTATACTAAAGAGACAAAAATCTTTAGACTTAAACCTCACAGAAGATGTATGAGAAGTATATATTTGGGATGCATTGAAGGTGTTCGTATATGGGAAGGTGGTAACATGGTATAAAATAAACAAAAACAAAGGAACAAAGAACTGGAAGATTTACAGTTAATGGTAGATAAATTAAAATTTGATATTCAAAAGGGAAATACTAATTTAACAAACAAATTAGATGAGATGAATAAAAAATATATGGAGACATTACACCATAAGACAATGATTAACTTAGAGAAGATAAGGTTATGTTCCTACTCAATAAACCTCGAAAAAATCAAAGAATAGCAAACAGAACTAAAGAAATGATAAAAGCAAACCAAATAAAGGAAATATATAATATAGACCAGAAAGAAAGTATCTGATTTAGTTAGAAGGAATATTAGATGCATTCAAAATATTTTCACAGACTTAATAATCAAAATGAAAATATAGAGTCGAAAACTATATGAAAAGATTTCCTTAGAAGAAATATTAAGATTAGATTACTAGAAGAACAAATTAAACTAATAGAAAAACAAATAACAATTTCAGAACTTAAAGTCCAAGTACATAAATTAAAACGAAATAAAGCTCCAGGTATAGACAAATTAACCCCGGAGATGTTTAAACTGATGACAAATGAAGCCTTAGTGCTATTATTGAAAGTGTTCACATCAGTAAAAGAAGGTAAGGGAATCCCTCCCTCTTGGAAATATACCTTAATAGCACCAGTTTTGAAACAAGGCAAAGATTCTAGCAAATGTTCATCATATAGACCTATAGCTTTGCTTAATATTGACTATAAAATATTTATGGCAATACACGCTGCAAGGATAAAACAATTGCTACCAATGATGATACAGGAAGATCAAACAGGTTTTATAAAAGACAGAAATACATCCAACAATATTAAAAGGATCCTCTCTCTAGTTGATTATGTGAATAACATGAAAAATAAAATGAATGCACTTAGACTTGACATTAGCAATGCATTTGAATCAGTAAACTGGGATTATTAATGGTTAGTGCTAGAAGAGTACATTTTTTCAAAAAGATTCATATTACTAATAAAATCATTATATGAGAAATCATTGGCATATATGAAACTAGGATCCTGTTTATCCAATTCTATTAACATAACAAAGGGTACAGAACAGGGATGTCACCTTCCCCATTATTATTTTCACTAGCCATTGAACCACTAGCAAACAATATATGAATGAACAAAAATATTGAAGGGATTTGATTAGATGATAGTTTGGAAATGAAAACCCAATTAATTGCGGACATTTTACCAATATTAAAAGATGACACTTTAAAAGTCTTATGGGATCTAATTCACCTTATTCAACAATCTTAGGTCTTAAATTTAATGAGAACAAAACAAAAATATTACTTATAAATACTGACAAGAAAAATCTATATAAGGAATATCGTAAATATATTCCTATTGATAATGCAATAAAATATCTAGGAGTTATAACAACAAGTAACTTATGTACAACAATTGAATAGAATAGAAATAAAGAGATATTAAACAATATCAAAAGCCTAATACAAAAATGGAAGAAACTTTACTTCTCAATGAAAGACAGACTCTATATAATTAAAATGATTATATTCCCTAAGATCTTATATTTTATACAAGCATGTTCTTTGCCACCTTCTAAATCATACTAAAAACAATTTAATAATTTAATCATAAAATTTTATGGTACCCAAATAAGTCTAGCACAGCTATGAATTTTCACTGAGGTGACTGGGATATAGGTGGAATAGGCTTACCAGATCTGGAAATGTATTCACTGTCTGCTATAATAAAACTATATCATGGTGGTTAAACACAAATTATACTTCCAAATGGAAACAAGTACATGAGAAAATATAGTTAAAAATCAGGCTTAGTGACATCAAGCAATTCCACTTTATTGGTATCTAACAACTTTCTATGGTTATTTAACAATACATGAGTGTGAATAAACATAAACACATAAACTCTAAAATGTATTACTTGCACGTTAAAAGCATATCAAAATTTTATCAACAG